>NC_090941.1:1024693582-1025021082 GCF_040938575.1 Ambystoma mexicanum | reverse complement strand
ACAAAAAACCTTAATGGACAATTGCATATAATAACCAGTAAGTAAACAGTTTGTAGCAGACAATGACGTATAAGGAAGTTGCAGGGGAGCAAGGGCCCCTACTCCCTGCCAAGCCCCACCGGAAACGATACCAGGAAGACAGAAAACCCTCCACCTGCACCATCAGCCTCTTGACCCCAAGTCTCCCACCCTGGCCCTCTTTCCTGCATGCTAGCACTCTCTTGTGCACTCAACTGAATTAAAATGTTTTGCAAAAATGCAACAAAAAAATAAATTGTGCTTCAAAATGTTATTTTTTAAGAAACAAATTTCTTGCTTCAGTATACTGGAGGGGTAGGGGATTGTCTTTCACAACAAGGTGGCGGAACGGAAAGCACCTCCTCCAAGGCCTACTTGGAGTAACCACAGTGTTAAGGGAGGCATTGTTGGGAGTACACCATCTGAGATGGAACAAACACTGGTGTCTTGCTCCTCAGCCCTCGCAGAGGAGGAAGCATCACCCTTGATTCTCCCCAGCCAGGCCAAGAAAGACATGGTGAGGGTTTTTGGGGGTAGTTGGGAGTGGAGATAAATGGAAATAGTGGTCAGGGGGAGATGATGCAAGGTGACTGGGGGGGGTGAAAGGTGAAGGAGAAGTAGATATAATATAATATAAAAGGGAGAACAGATAGCCAGGGAATATAGGTAGATTGATGTTGTAACACTTGATTGTCTTTTGCTTTATGCTGTATTTTATAGAGCTGTGCAAATGCATTTTTCTGGATCTGGGAAGACATTTTATTACTGAATCAAGGATCTGGGAAATCTGGATTAATGTCAACACTTTGTTTAGGGTACTCCTACACCTGCACCCAATGGAAATTGGGCGCCCATGATCACAGACCTGGCCCACTCAGATGCAAATTCCTGGAGCCGGGCCTGGTACACACCCTGAATATTGCTGGAGGCCAGGAAATCGCCTTTCCTTCCCAGGGAAATTATTCTCTGCAGCATCTCAATCTTGCATCATAATCTGGCCACATCTCGGTTGAGATTCCTTAAATCCACCAACAGCCAGAATGTGCCTGATCCCTTGGGGACTAGAAACATAATGAAAAAGGACCCCAGACCCTAACAGTATGTGGGCATAATCCTGATAGCCCTCTTTTCCAACAACTACTGGACCCTCTGATGAAAAGTTAATCTCTTGAGCCGGTCCTTGGAATAAGGAGTGATGATACGCCCAACAGTGTGGTATGGGGGGTCAGTAATTCCATCTTGTATCGTAGTGTCACCATCCGGTGGCGCATGGGGCCAGAAATATTGCAACAGGCCTTCTGCTGTCCGTCAGGACCTCTGCGCATCTTGATCCCGACGGAACATGGTAGGATTCGGATCAAACCTCTGCTTAAACCTCTGCCTGCTCCATGGCTGTTAAGAATACAGAAACTTGCCAGAATTCTGAAGAACTGTGCATCTGGATCTATAAGACAGCTTGGCGTTTCACCGGACACGTATCTACATGCTTGTCTGCCTTAAAGTCCTTATGTATTTTTTCCTCCCATAAATCCCGAAACAACTTGCCACCACCAAAAGGAAGCTTCAAGGTTGTAGCCTTATGAGATCCCCGAGAGTGGCAGTCCCTGAGATGGAGATGATGTCTGCTGGAGACCTTCAACACCATGGCCTATCCTGCACCCCATCAAAGGCCAAGTCAGATAAGAATTTCACCTGAAAAAGTGCATAGCCACAAGGAAAAGAGCACAGTCACCCTTTTCCACAATTGCCATGGCCAGCTTCTGAAATCTACTCCCCTCCCCCGCATCACCCCCTCAATACTCTCTTCTCTGGGCCTTTTAGGACCCATACATACTCCCTCTCAAAGCCAATTCGGTCCCAGCATAAGACTTCGTAAAGGCTGCTTCTGCCTTCTGGTCTACTGGATCTCGCACAGCTGCCTCTTCAGCCACCATGGACGACCTTCCCCCTAGCCAAATTTGCCAATAAAATAACAGATCAATCTCCTCACCCAAAGATGACCCCTCTTATCTCGACAGATACAATTACACTATGAAGCATGGCAGTGCAATCCCCTCACATTGTCCTCGATATCCAAAATGAGGTAACCCAAGTTTGGGGGACTTTCTAAATTGCATCACCTTTGGGTACGCCGAGGTATCATTGGCCATGTGCAGTAGCCATCTTGCCAGGGCCTCCTTATCTAGTGTCATGAGGTCACCCCTTGGCAGTATCTCTGGGCACGTTTTCGTTTTGTGGTGCTTTGCGCACCGAACCACATTCCCATGAGCGTGCGACGCTGCATGAACGCCAGCTCATCATGTGACTGATGCACACGCTACTGGACCCAGGGCTGGAAACGCAATTGTAACAAATACAGCAAAAGAAGAGGGGGGTCAATGCTGGACAGTGCAGGTTAGTGTCCTGTTGCACCGTCTCCTCTTTTCCTTTACGTTTCTGATTTTCCTGACCTTTTGACCCTGGATACTGTTCTATGGATTGGCTCTGCTTATCCTTCTATTCGGGTTTAGGATTTGTGACAAAGCTTTCTCTCAGACTCTGGCACTGTACCTGGACTTCTTTTGGATCCTCCATCCTTCTGTTCTGTTGTCTCGGTTCCTTGCCTGTAGCACCCGCGGACTTCCTGAACTGGTGTTCCCAGTGCTCAAGATTTTGAAGTGCAAGTATTTTACAGTTGGGAGTAGAATGATTTTTTAGAGAGTAAAAAAGTAAGTCCCATTCCTAATGAGAGTATTTTCTAAGCAAGTAAAATATGTTTTAACAGCAAAATAGAAACATGTTTTAATAAATCTGTTTGCACCAAGTCATTCATGCACATTAAAAGATACTTTTTTACTGCTTCAGATCAGGCTGTAATAACAGTGTTTTCTTCCTGAAGCACAACATGTACTATTATTTCAAACATATCCACAGAGCTTTGATGGTGAAAGCAGAGAGTACAGGCACCTTATGTGTCCATTTCCTATTTTTTTGTTGGGTGTATTTCTACTCCCTATTTTTATTTTTGGGGGATATTTGCCTATTTTTAGGGAGTAAAAGTGGCTGACACTCCCCTTATCTGAAGGGCTGGGTGTTCCTCTAGAGAATTGCTTGCACTACCTGTGTGATATGATATGATATTTGATTTGTATCGTGCTCATACACAAGTGTTTCAGAGCGCGACCAAGCAAAGGGAGGGGAACAGGGGAGAACAAAAATAGCGATCTTACTAGGCCCAGTGACATTAAGAACGCGCAAGAGCATGGAAAAGGGAAATGGGGAAAGTGCGTGGAAGGGGGAGAAGTGGAAAGTGCAGACAGAGGAGAGACAAGAATAAATAATAAGTGAAATAAATAAATAAATAAAACCGATGAACAGTGTCAGTGCAGCCAGCAAGTGGCAAGTGCATGATTAGTCAGATGGGGTATATCTGATAAGTGCAGAAGAAGAGTGGGGGACTGTATGGGTACAGATCCCAGTGCAACGGGTGGCCCGGAGGCAGTGCAGGAGGGAGGCAGGGTGAGCAGGTGTCTGGCCCTGAGGGAAGCCAGATGCACGGTGCCGCGAGAGAGAGAAAGATTAACAGCGTTGAACAGTGTTGGAACTGTACACCCCGGGTGTGGACCTTGATGGAATTGCTGAACTCACTCTAGGGTCCTTCCTCCCCACTGGAACTATGGACCTTGCCTGGACTTGTACCTTGTAGTTGCGCTCTCGTGCAGGCTGAGTTAAGTTCACCCTATACTGATTTTTCTTTGGGTCCTTGTTCCTTTTGGGTAGTATCCTGGTCTATTGACTCTCCCTGGCATCTCCTTATGTGACTCTTGTCTTTGGTAATGTATCCACACAACTCCCATCATTATCTAGCTACTGGCTGTTAGCTGCAGGGGGCTTTGGATAGGTGTCCATCTAAACCTGGTGATCATTCTGTTCACCTTTCCCCCTGAAGATGCCCAATGCGTTACCTCTACCCGGGGTGGGTTCTCCCCTGCAAGGTGACACCTTAGCTCTTGGTGGTGCGGTGTACTCCTATGGTTTTGTAGGGGCTATCCTAATGGCAAGCCTCTATTGCCCATGTCTTCAAGATATTTGCTGGGTGCACTACCACTGTTTGTTGCTTTTTATTATTTATTTATTTATTTATCTGTATTCCTTTGTCAGGCACTTTTCCCCTTTTCCTCTCCCATGCACTTGCGCGTTCTCAATGTCACTGGGCCTAGTAAGATAGTTGTATTTGTTCTCCCTTGTTCCCATCCCTTGCCTCGTCGCGCACTGAAACACTTGTGTACGAGCGCGATACAAATAAAATGTCAATATCAATATCAATATGTGCCTTTGGGTTCCCTGTCCTCCTTGCAAGAGCTTGTGTGATGAGAGAGGAAGACAGAACTCTTGATCATCGGCTCCCCAGCACGCCTCGCCAAGCTTGACAAGTCCTTCAGCTCCGTCACCATTGATGGCCACCACATCCCCGTGGTATCTGCTGTACAAACCTTGGGGTCTACCTGGATGCCTCGCTCAACATGTCGCAGCAGGTGAATCACATTAAATCCACTTCAGCATACGCTACCGAGCTGATCAACGCCAGAAAACTGTTCTTCTCCCCCGACAACCGCACCAATATTGCCCGAGCTCTTGTTGGATCGCAACTGGACTACTGTAACTCCCTACTTTGTGGCACCTTAGAGAAAAGCATGCGTAAACAGTAAGTAGTCCAAAACAATGCCCGCCGAGCTGCCACTGACTTGTGCAAGCATGACCACGTATCTGAAACACGGAGATCCCGCCACTGGCTCCCAGTTAGAGAAAGAATACAATTCAAAACGCTTTCTATCACTCACCTAGGCAGCCAAGTAGCAACATACCTTAACCAAAAGTTCAAAAGACATGCCCCCTCAAGACCTCAGCGCTTGGCCTACAAATACTGCCTGCGGACCCCGTGATACAACCGCAAAAGAGCAGGAGGAGCAAGCCTCCTACTTTGCGCTACCACCATCTGGAACAACCTTCCTCCCCATCTGCGGGCTGAACCTTCTTACCTGACCTTCAGAAAGAAACTGAAAATCCACCTTTTTAACTGATCAACACTGCACTACTTCTCCTCCTGGACACAGTAACTGCGCTGAGATGCCCCTGGTCTGTGTTCGCTGCTATACATGTATAAATAAATAAATAACTAAC
This sequence comes from Ambystoma mexicanum, assembly GCF_040938575.1. Lineage (NCBI taxonomy): Eukaryota > Metazoa > Chordata > Amphibia > Caudata > Ambystomatidae > Ambystoma > Ambystoma mexicanum. Next base: position 1,025,015,904 of record NC_090941.1, on the reverse strand, counting down.
AACCAGACGAAGAGTAAGACTGTGGAAGAAGACATCACTTTCTGGCTGACTTCTTGCACTCTTAAGCCTCCTTTAATGCTTGCTGCACAATCTTCAAAATCCTCCTCTCAAACATAGAATGCTGGCGCTTACGGTTCCTCTGCCTCTTCAAAGCACACAAGGAGAACCAGAGGACTTGGGCCCATCTACAGAAGGCCCGTAGGCCTTCTTCCTCTCAGAGTAGCTGTGCTCATCCTGCAACTTTGGCCTCAGCCACCCAACATGCCAAGAATCAGCAGCAGAATTCTCAAGAAAACCCACGCCAGCTGATACTGACACAGGAGAGCTCTGTTAGAACATTGACACAACCGCGACCTCGCCAAATAGACTCCTCTGCCCGCCACCCCATCAGTAGGGGTGGCAACCAGTGATAAGGGAGCGTTACCAACGTCGTGCCCTGGCAACAACTGAAAATCCAGAGTGCCACCAACACCCACAAGTCTCATAGACCAGCAAACCATGCATGCAATGATCTAAGTAGGCCCACTTCTCGGCCTGGACCAATAGCAGCCAAAGCACAAGCTGCCCAGGCAGTTCCAACACTGGCACAAGTTCTACCAGAGCTTACCTCTCTTACCCTACCTATTTCGTTCCACCCACCAGAGGCACAGAGTCATTCTCGATCCAGGGCCGCTGTTCTAGCCACACTTTACAGTGCTGTTATTTTTCCAGCGAGGAGTGTGTAGAGGACCTCAACCGGTCACCCACACCACGTATTGGATGCAGGAGATTGGTTCACACTTTTTTGCCATACCGTCGCCCAAGTACAAGGGATGGCACTGGCATGTGCCCTCCAATATTTCCCTATAAAGCCCTGCAGCAAGTAAATAAAGGCCCCTTTCTAGAGGACAGGAACATTTTAAAACTGGCTGGATTGTGATTGGGGCGAGATGTGATATCTCCAGGAGAGAGTAGCAGAAGGCTCTTAATTGGGAGTAGCGTTTCCTGCCTCCAAAATAAGTACTGCAACCATGTGATGTCACTTCCTGTGATGTCACTTCCTGTGATATGCGCAAATTCAGGGCTGCCGCAATCAATTTGCCACACTTCGCCCCACAATTCGTATGGGCCGGCCCTGGCAACCAGGAAGAGGCATGTGGAAGTAATGGAACTTTATGCCGCAATCCCATTTCTAATTACCCACCATTGGCACGCTCTAAGGGGCAATCACCCACTCATGAGTAGGCCTGCAGGCATCTCAGGTTAATCGCATCTCAATGTGCCTAATGCAAAACAAAGAGAAACTGGAGCTCCAAGCCTGGGGACATCTAATCGCTACCAGGGTGGTGTGCGTGCCTCCTTCGAATCCCACTGTTTTGCTGGTTTCCCTTTCCGGGGGAAATCGCGCCGAATTCCAGCTCTGGGCAGCATACAGCAGATGTACCCACCAACCTACCAGCCATGCTCATCTTTATGAGGACAGAGGGTAGAAAGTCATCTGACATCTGTGTTGACAGCAGTAGGGGCGAGAGATCACATAGACGGGCATCACGGTACAGGTGCTGTATGGCCCACGGGGATACTCCTGCCTATCGGATACAGTTGGGCGGTAGATCTGAGGCCTTTGCCAGCCAGGCGCCCCAATTTCAAATGCATACCTTACACCTCAACTATTTACCAGTTTATTTGAAACCTGAAGACCTGTTTTTTTACCCACACGTTTTTATTAAAACTCATATTATCTTCTTTGGTTTCATCGTAGAATGAGGCTGCTAGGAAGAGTAGGACGTTGTGATGGCTGCTGTAAACAAATTGCTGTGATGCAAGACCCACAACTGCCAGTTCTTTCTTGATGAGCCCGGCAGGAATGTCCTGTGACTATGCTCACAATGTTATAGGGGTGGGAATTCCAACTAACCCCATATTTGCATTTTTGCTTTATGGCTCCAGCCCAGAAGCATTACTTGGACTGCTGGTAGCGGCGCGCAGTCTTGGCGAGTCTTGTTACATCTTTCATTCTTTAAAGTTACCACTGTAGCTATCTATGAAGCTCCTTCCATTTGTTGTTTGAGTTGTTTGATGTAATTTAGATATCCTTCATGTCCTTAAAAGGAAGAGACACAAAGCCTATTTTATTGACGGTGACGACTAGATTCATGTTAACCCAAAGGATACTTGGGTTCTAACTGGAACTGCGTTCAAAATGTTTAAGGAGACTTCTTAATAAATAAATTGCTGTCAGCAGCAGGGCACCAGGCAAGAGCTTGAAGTGGGAGTATTTTATTCCCTATTTTTTGAAGTTGGGAGTTCAATATTCTTGTATGAATTTCCAATCCCAATGGGGCTATTTTGTAGGCCAGTACAAACACTCTAAAACAGATCTTTGTGCAATATATCCTTCTTTGCATCTAGTAATTGATGCACATTAAGATGCATCTTTACCTCAACGTTCTATTCTGATCAGGCAGTAATTTTAGAGCTGCTTACTGTGGCACTGCTCTGCTGGTGCCAATGATCCGCACATACCCATGCATGTGTGTGAGGGCGGAAGCAGGGGGCAGGTTCCCATGTGTCCATGGTGTACCATTTTCCTTTGCAAGCATTTTTACCCCCGGCTTATTTTTTTGTTGGGAGTATTTGCCTATTATTAGGGAATAAAAGTAATTGACACGTTGTAGGGCTTGTCAGCCAGGCCACACCCGAGCACAACTGCTCACAAGAGAGCATTAAGCATTATCTGACCCACGCAACCACTAAGGGAACTTTACACCTTATGTTAGGATTGTCCACCTCCTAACCTTAAGCCTCTCAGGCTTATGCACAAACTCACTCTAACCAAAGAGTGAAACTACTCTTACAATCTGTATCCTATCTCAACACAACTCCAAATCAAAATTATCCTTATTAACCGTATATCCAAAGAGAACACACAAAAGTTTGAAATAGCGTAAAGAGACTAACACAACAAAGAGTCTTTTATATATCTAAATGCAAATAATTGTATAATGCGCATGTTGCAACACAGATTCTCCAGGAATTGAGGGTTGTCCTAGATGCATATTGAACCCACGCCCGGAATGGCCAGAACTGAATCTGTGGATGGGAAAGAAAATGGGGTGTGGGAAAGGGTGGAGGGGGAAAGGTAGGGTAGGTAGCACAGAGGCAGGGTACATGAGTAGAACTGGAGGCTTGGGAGAACGCTTAGTTCTTCAATGTATGGACTCTCAGTCAGTGGATTTCTTGGAGAAGAAATTGGATGAACAGTAATGAGCTCCTAGCAGGGAGGTGCTTTGGCATGTCCAGGTACCTAAGGTACAATTGAGGTGTCTATGGATGAATGGTTGACTCGAGCTGTGCTCAAGCAGTCCCTTGAAGTGTGGAAGCACTTGAGTTGTGGAATGTCCTATCTCTTTTCCCAACTCACCAACCGGGTTGGCTCATCATGGCACTGCACTGTCTTGTGCTTTCTATCACAGTTGAGCCAATGGCTGACTCTGTATGTAGAGATGTGGCTGGAGGGAACCAGAAGTAGAGAGGCAGACCACTGTGGAACGGCAAGTCAAATCCTTGCGCTCCAAACATGCTTGACAACAGTCCAGTAATGAATTGGGTGTCAAAGGGCAAAAGGAATACATTTCCTGCCTGCATAATGTCCCATCCTTAGGCCAGGAGGGCTGTGAATAAGGCAAACCCGACAGCAAGGTAGTAACATCAATATTTCTAGTGCCAGTAGACTGCCCATGTCTGTTCCACCACGTAGATAGGTTACTATAAAAAACAAGAACAACAATGCTTAACTTCCTTTTTAGATGTTAAAGTAACAATGATACGAAAATGAGTTTTCTTGCTGTGCTATCCTATACGTGGCTGTCATTTCTCCCCCTATAGTGACAATATTCCGAAAGATTTCAGAAAAACAGTGTTATGAAATAAACTTCAATTCGGGGTGCAGCACCATGTTCTTAAGGCAAGTCCTGCTCTATAGGATAAATCAGAATCCAGAGACGGACAAAGGTGGCATTTTGGGTTGAGAATTTCTTTATTGGAACAGCCAAAACCTAAGCTGTCTCTAAGTTTCTCAGCCCTACTCTAAAAGAAAAAAAGGGGTCTAAAATGGTGCTCGTCGGATATGCCTGACAAAGTAAGCAAGGTCTACCATTGTATTACTGTGTAGTGCCCTATAGACCACTGTGATATTGTGTAGTGCCTCATGGTCGCCCAGAGACCACTGTGATATTGTGTTGCGTCTTAGGGTCGCTTGAGACTTTACTCGCTAACTTATCTCAACATGTACAGCTGCCACACACTGTACCTCTTCACAGGTATAGTCTACACCTTACTGACTAGTACTACTGACTACCCCGTGCCCTCAGGGCAACCCAACAGCCACTCCATGGATCTCAGACACACCACCACACACGCCACTCCTCCCGAGATCTTACTCAGACAGTACAGACTTAGAACACGCACACCCCCTCTAGCTCTCCTCTCCACACCTATGCAGGTTACACCTAGAAACTCACGCCTAGGCTCTCGCACTCACGCCAAGACCTGCTGCCCACCATACACCACAACCCGCAAGCACCGTATCAGGTCCCCTAAGCTCGCTCCAACCCCACACAACCAATGTGAAGTCAGACATCACTCGAATAACAAGCCTACTCACACTACCAAAAACCGTACCCCCAGTACCAACCTCAAGCCACCACTACCAAATAAGCTCCAACACCTTAAATGTGCTCTATTAAATGTACGCTCACTCAATGCCCACGCCTTAGAAGTCAATGACATCATCACCAACCAAGACCTAGACATATTAGCCATAACAGAAACATGGCTGCACCCTGCCTCTGGCCCGACTATCAGTTTAGCTGTACCATCAGGTTACACGATCCTAAGACAAGACAGATCAGCTAAAATGGGAGGTGGAGTCGCACTAATCTTTAAAGACACCCTAGCCTTAAGACAGACTCCTACCACAGGGGAAGACCTCATTGACATCCTCTCAGCCAAACTCACCCTCTCCCCCAAAGACACAGTAAACATTCATGTCATATACAGACCCCCAGGACCCACCAATAACTTTAAAGGCATAGTCAACCATCTTCTTGGAAAAAACATTAAACAAACTTCCAAAACATTGTTTTTAGGAGACCTTAACCTTGGATATAATGATAAACTTGACAAAGAAGCCATCACCCTCACCAGAAACCTCACAGATCTAGGATTCACACAGATAGTCACTGCCCCGACCCACAACAAAGGCTGTATCCTAGACTGGGTAGCTGATCACAACTGTGGCTCCACCCTCAGCTCCAACACAGCCCTTCCATGGACTGATCACAACTGCCTTCAATTCTGCATTCCCATAACCTCCTACTCCACTCCTCTTATACCAGCACCGGCCATGCTAGCCAGAAGTGCAAAAAAACTTACAGCAGAAAATATACGTCCCCTTCTCAACATCCCTTGCCTAGCGCCACCGTTCTCCTCTGACCCCAGCATACTAGCAGAGATCCTCAAAGACACACTCACCCATGCCATCAACACCGCAGCCCCTCTTGAAAACAAAAAAGAAAAAAAAATCATTTCACTCCAACTCATTGTTCACGGAGGACTTATCAAATCTACGCCAATGCAAGCGCCAAGCCCTCAAAACATGGCAGGCCAATCCATGTGACGCCACCAAAGTAGACTTTCTCAGTATCGCTAAAAAATACAAACATGCCATATTCCAGGCGAAATCAGAAACCTACAATAAACGTATTTTGGAAGCCAACTCCCACTCAAAAGAGCTTTTCACCATCTTTAAAGAGCTCACCATCCCCCCAATTTGCACAGATGAGATTGTTAAGGATGAGACCTGGTGTAACAGCATTCAAACAGCAATGTTAAATAAAATAGACCTTCTTCAAAATAAAATAGCAGAACACTCTAAGGCACTGCACGCCCAACAAACCCTCTCCGTCAATAACACCAAAGACGAGCACACCTCCAAATTCGATTTCTCCCCAATCACCGAGTCAGACACTCTCCACATCCTCAAACAGCTCAAACCATCTCGATGCAAAGGAGATATATGCCCCCCTAATATCATCAAAGAATGTGCCACTCCCCTCGCACCAATCATCACAGCATTCATTAACGCCTCATTCAAGACTGGCAAAGTCCCTGACAGCCTTAAAGAGGCATGGGTGCGCCCACTCTTAAAGAAACCAACCCTGGACCCTGCTCAACCTAACAATTATCGGCCTATTACTACCGTTCCATTTCTCTTAAAAATCCTAGATAAAGCTGCACATATGCAGATACAGGCCTACCTAGAAAACAACTCTGTCCTAGGCAAAAGGCAGTCTGGATTCCGCAAAGGTCATGGCACTGAAACCGCCCTACTAGATCTTAAAAATCAAATTACCCTCATCCTAGACAAAGGCAAGCCGGCCCTTCTGCTCCTCCTAGACCTCTCAGCGGCATTTGATCTAGTCGACCACGCCATCCTCTCCAACCATCTCACACAGGCCGCACATTTCTCTAAACAAGCCACAAACTGGATCACCTCCTTCCTCGAAGGTAGAGTGATGAAAGTGTATTCCAATACAGCCAACGCAGAGCCTACCACCATCAGGTATGGAGTCCCTCAGGGCTCATGTACGGCTCCTACCCTCTATAATCTTTTCACCAAACCTCTCTTTGATAAACTGGACGCACTTGGGATCACATACACCAACTACGCTGACGATACCCAAGTACTCCTCCCGCTCACAGGACTCTACCACCAGGACGCAGCCACTCTCCAGAATATATACGCAACCATCCAAGCATGGATGGCCACAAACGGTCTATGTCTTAACGGAGACAAGACCGAAATCCTCATCCTCGGCCAAAAACCCACTCTCACAAACCTCGACCCCCTCTTCACCAACTTCTGCATTGACGATTGTGTCATCCCAGTTCTACCTTCGGTTAAAACACTAGGAGTCCACATTGACGCATCACTCTCCATGGAAAAGCAAGTCAACTCCATTGTCTCTGCTTCCGCCCTGAGTACCAAGCTCATCAATGCAATCAAACCATTCCTAACTAAAGATAACTGCCTATCCATTGCCAGAGCCACCATTGGAGCCAAACTAGATTACTGTAATGCGCTACTGGCGGGCACCTCCAACTCCAATCTCAATAAACTTCAAATAACACAAAATAATGCACTAAGAGCAGCCCTCAATATACCTAAAAGAGACCACATCGCGAAAGCCAGAAGGGAAGCACATTGGCTACCTGTTAAAGAGCGCATTACATTCAAAATACTTACCACCGCACACAAATGTATTAACCTGACTGCACCTTCATACCTGTCCGACACGCTAGTTAGATCTCACACCAATAGGCCAATGAGACAATGCCACACTAACCAACTTAGGGTCCCACGCATCAAGCGAGCTAAAGCAGGTGGAATAAGCTTCCCCTACATCGCACCTAAACTATGGAACGCATTACCTAGCACGCTCAGAGCAGAAACCTCTCTCACCACCTTCCGAAAAAAACTGAAAACCACCTTGTTCAACTAATTCCCCCAACATGTGTATGCTCACCCTCTCCTCTCTTCTCCTCCTCACCTATAGCTATACACCTATAGCTACTACTTTTCTCTTGCAACTAAGTTATGACCTCTATGTATGTATAACAAGTCATGTTCATATCTGTAAACTTTTCTATTGCAACTAAGTTATGACTTCTCGGTATGTATAACAAGTCATGTTCATATCTGTAACCAGCGCCATGATGCCCTATGGGCTGCCTGTGCGCTTAACAAATGTGAATAAATAAATAAATAAATAAATAAATAAATAAATAAATAAATACCATCCAGAAACCTGTTCTTCAAGCCTGATTTCTATCCCCACCGCTATAAAACAAAATAAGCCTAAATTAGGCATTTGCCCAAACAAAAGAATTGTGGATGGTTTCCGACCCTGATGTCTCTTTACCAGAAAAGAGGTTCCTTGCCCCGTGGCACAGTTCAAGTAAAGACACCAAATGTCTCTTCAACCTTCCCCATCTCACGGTGCATGTACGTCTTTGGATAGTCTCTTTCTCCCTGGGTTACCAGGGTTTTTGTCTCAGTCTCCGGTCTACTTTCACCCTTGTGAACCTCCTGGTTTGCAAGCCCACACCAAGTACCATCCTTGGGCTCACTACCAAGGAATCACTGTCTACTTTCCACAGTTAGTTGCATCCTGGTTTTTACCCCTCCCTGGGGTTGGATCTCAAACCCCGCCTTGGGACCTGCTTTCTCCCATCCCACCTAGGAAATCTGGTTTCTCCCACCCCGCATGGGGGGGGGGTCTGTTTTCTCCACACCGGCTAGTGGACTGGTTTCTGCCACCCCGCCATGGGGTTTGGTTGGGCTTTTCTGTCCTCCTCCAGGTTCCCTGAAGCTACCCTGCACCTTCTGTCTCTGTGTAGTGCTCCTCCGGGCAGATGCTCCACTAGGTTGACATGGCTTCTTCCTTCCGACTTCTTTTTGGTGTTTCGCGTTTAAAAGAGCTGGCGCTTCCTTCCCGATGTCTTCATGCGCTGATTCTGTGTCAGTTCCTTGGTGCGTCGCTCATTTGCCACTCGGGTGGTTTTCACTGCTTGGGAGACTTCTGGGACGGACTTCTCCGATTCGTATCTCAGCACGATCGCTGAGCATTCCACAGGCTAGGCCGCATCTAAATCCACCACACTTGCAGGGTGCTCCCTTCTTTCAGACTTGGATCTCACGTGTGGTCTGTTTGAAGTCTTGGTATTGTACTGAAGGTGCTGAATCAGCGCCTGATAGGAGGGCAAATCTACAACCTACGGCAGTAAGTACGGTGGGATAGGGCACCCAAAAGGGGTGGAGAAAACTCGGGACAATCAAAATACAGACATAACATAAGAAAAGATCAAACAGGGGAATAGGGGGAGTGCGGTTGTCTCACGTATATTAACAGCTCAAAGGGCCCATTTATAATAGGGACTCAATAAAAACAGCCTATCCTAAAATAGACCATATATAACAGGGGAAATCCCCCCACTGTCTGGGAAACCCTGCTCCAAACACATGATCTCCTATTCATGGGCCAGAGGGGGCAGGGGACAGAGCTCACGCTGCGCATCACCGGCAAACTGAATCAGCTGCAACCTCACTAGGTGATGTCAACGCGAGGCAGCAAGCCCAATCCAGCAGGCACTCAGGGATGGAGGGGAGTGGGACCCGAGCCAGCGATCCTTTCACATGGCCACGAATGCCTATTGGCAGGTGATTATGTGAAAGGAAGCCGAACGGAGTGGCGTTCCTGGAAGAATCAATCAAACGTTTAGTTCTGTGTCCCTGGGAGGTGGCTAACGTTCAGAGTATCCACTACAAGCCCTGCAAAGGTCAATATTTGGAAGGTACTGTGTGATTGTCTCCCTTCCCACCAGCAGCAGAGTGTCTTGTGTCTTTACCCCAATGGTGCTGACTAATAGCAGATTAATACAGCCCCAGCAGTCAGCACAAATGCTATATTACTAATTGCGAACTGTTTCTGGGTGCGGTGAAAATCGGTGTGGCGCCACACAAGAAGGATGTCTTGGTATACTATTGCTCTGGCTGCTCCAGGCACGTTCCATAAACATGCGTATAGCACTAAGGATATGACATAACCAGTGGTCGAAGTGGGCATGGATCGGTCGGGAGCGGTGCTCCTCTACTTCTTTTAATTAGGTTTTACCGTTCCTATACTTTTATTTTAAAAAGAAACCGTTCCTGAACGGTTTCGTTTTAAAATAAAGGTGTAGGAAGAAGTTGACACTTGCACTTTCAGTGCACTACACTGAACGTTCCCTTAAACATCAGCTGCATGTGTTTTGGGGTTTGTATTGTGCATGGGAGGGGGCGCATCAATGGAGTTTGTGGGGAGCGGTGCAAGCCAGTAGGGAACATAGTTCCACTACTTCTTTTCGTACACTTCGACCACTGGACATAACCCAGCCAATGATTGTCCTTGGTGTAAAGACTGGAGGGGGGTTATCTGTACTCCTGCCCTCTATATGGCATAGTAGAAGCACAGAGCACCCCAGACAAGATTCTCTAAGCGGTAGCAATGGAGGAGCAATCAAGGCTTAAGCTCTCAGGAGGTGATGCGGCTGGTTCTTAAGAACAGTGTAGTCCCCAAGCCCCCACAAAGGAATGTCCACACACTGTTAGTGATAACACAGTTCTTTTTATAAAAAGGTTCAGAATATATACATACACAATAACACACTTTGTGCTCAGGCATTACTATAATGATAAATATGTACAATATCTATGTGGTACCACAGTTGACTCTTGACTCCTTTAAATTGCACCAACTGCTGACAGTTGTAAATGACATACAAGTTTAATACAATGTGAACCAACACTAGTGTCACAACCTGAGATGATACACAATCTAAGGCGCTACAGATACAACTCCCACTTTGGGTGTTCCTTCACTCTGCGAAAGTCTTGAACGCGATGTAAATAAAGACTTTCCCCCCAAGAGCACAGCCTGCAGGAACTTAATACACCTGTCAGGCCGGGGGCGTGTGTGAAAAGGCACTACTTCTCTATCCCACTACAACCAGATTCAAGGTACCTGACCGCGTTTACGTATTCGTGGACCAGATTCAAACACACTTCAGTGCCCCAAGGGCACTATGAGTCGCCCAGCATCTTCAACAGCGTGATCCAAATGGATCTGAGTAATGTACACATGTACAGCACAGTGACCCAGTATGTTGACGATTTGTTGATATGCAGCAAGAGAGAGGAATAGTGTAGAACGGATTCAATGTATCTTTTGACTTTGTTAGCAGACAAGAGATATAAGCTTGACAATGCAAAAATACAATAATGTCAGGAAGAGGTTGCGTACCTGGGACAGATAATATCCATAAAAGGGCGCAGGATAACACCAGAAACAGTGCAAGCCATCCATTCTACCACATGCCCTTGCACAGTGAAAGAAATGCAGTCATTCTTGGGGCTATGTAACTACTGTAGGGCATGGGTTTTGAGTATTCCATATGCACAAAACCATTACTACAGGGACTCAAAGTGGCACAAAAAGAGAAGAGAGAGCTTTAATGGACAGCATAAATGAATGAGAGCTTTAAATAGCTAAAAGACGCATTGCCTCATGCGCCAGTGCTGGCAACCCCAAACTACAGAGAGAAATGTTATTTGTTGTCACACTCAGATGTCTCAGTGATGACGGTGGTCCCCACACAAAAGAAGCCACAGAGACACAAGCATGTAGCATACTACAGTGGTTCCTTAGATCCTGTATTGCATGGTCACTTCCCCTGCGAAAAACAGCTTGTGACTGCAATGTTTGTCATTGAAAAGGCAGCCACAATTGCACTGGGGTGCCCTGTAGTATTGTAAGTGGAGCATGCATTAGTTGACGTCCTCGAGAAATCCAAGAGTACACTAACCACACAAAGGGCACCAGGTTACGAGGTAATACTGACTAACCCTGCCATTGAAGTATTGTGGTGCAGAGCGGTCAACCCAGCTACCTTCAGCACAGAGCCCATAGAAGAAGGAGATTACATACATGACTGTGTAGCACACATGGACCGACTAGAAGGGAACATACAGGTAAAGAAAGGAAGAAGAGATAGCAGGAGCATACATGGTTTATATCGACGGGTCATTGAGTATAGACCCGGAGACAGGGTGAATACATACTGGAGCAGCATTGGTGTGCACTATAAATGGGGAAAATGTAATAGCATCTCAACTGTGATTACTATCACACTATTCGGCGCAAGCAGCAGAATTGGTGGCAATGATCCATTCATTAAAAATGGTGAAAGGACATGCCACCAACATTTTTTCTGATTCTGCTTATGTTACCTCAACAATACATTCAGGATTAACACGATGGGAGAGAATGGGGTTCAAAAGAAGTGATGGGTCCCCTGCACAACATACATAATTGCTTAAACAGTTAATTGAGGCACTAAAAGCACCCGCGGAGGTGGCCATCATAAAATGCACCGCCCAGACAGGTAAACAGGACCAAATATCATTGGGGAACAAAATGCGAGACAGGGCAGTGAAAGAAGCAGCGTACTTACCGGAAGGGTGTGTGAAAAGATACCCAGGAGCGAAATAAAGGGCCCCACTAATGGCGACAGAAAGAGAAGTGAGTGAGAAGGAAGGAGGGATGAGAATTACAATAAAATACCAATCCTTTAAATTATCAAGCTACAGGGAGAGGCACCAAAAGGGGAAAAAGAGCTATGGATAAAGCACAGGTGTTCATTGTCCCCAACTGATCTGATATGGTGGCAGAATAGCACCAGGAAACCAGCAATGCACTGGAAATAGCTAAGGTGGCATTGTAGCAGCTGCATTTCCCCACCCATACCTCCAAGGCAAGTATACAGCAGAAATAAATGAGGGGTGGTACGTCCCTAACCTGCATTAGAGAGTGGCAGAGTTTGTTGGGAATTCTGTGAAGTGTCAAGAGTATCTGTGTGGTGTGAGAAACCTGAGGGTATTCTCCCAAGTAGATCTCGGGAATCCCCTATTCAGGTGGCCATGGCAGAAACAGGTCTCTCAAAGTCCAGCCCTAGTCGTAGAGGAAGGGGAGAGGATTACCTGGGTACGGGAACCCATGGTTTATGCTCAGGGGAATGCCCCCGGTGAGATGAAGTACTATGCCGAGGAAGAAGGAGAGGCGGACGATATCCCGGAGGCCTTTGTAGGCTATAGTATATCTGCCTCACTTCCTGCCATTAAATCTCTCCTGCCCTCTACTAATGACCCCTCGGTACAGAGCAAGTCCCCTAAAATCTTAAACCCGGTTGCACCCAAAGATTATTTATCCCAGAATCCCGATTTTCCTACGTCCTACCGGAATACTTCCAAATATTCGCTTCCACATCCCTCTAGTTATTCTTTCCCCAACACCCAGTCTACTTGGACTAGACACTACCATTGTAGTGGGAAGAATTCTTCTTCTACACTATGGGGTCAAGCCATTGAAGGAGAATTCTGACATAATCAGAAGCCTCACATAATGGACCTCAACGAGACATTGGCTAGTATTCTCAAGTTGGTGGCAGATCTTCGTTCTAACATGGCCACGGCACATGCTGCCACTCAACAACAAATTAACGCATTACAGGCCGGTGTGCAACCTACTTCCATGCCTGGGCCATTGCCTACGGCTGCTTCCAGTTCTGGTATTGAGCCATCGAGATCAGATACTGGTCCTGTGTATGTTACATTGCAGTTTCCTTTGGCTCCGCCCGAGAGATTCCATGGGGATCCAAAAAAATGTAGGACATTCTTGACCCAGTGTCGGTTGCATTTCTTGTGCCGACCTGGATCCTTTCCTGACTCTACTACTAAGGCCGCCTTTTTATTGTCCAACTTAAAGGGTACTCCAGCAGCTAGGGCTAAACCTCTGCTAGAGGAGGGTAGTCATCTTTTGTATAACTGTGATGCTTTAATCGATGCTATGAGCAAGGTATTTGACACCCGCTATAAGGCACAAACTATGGAATTGGACTTGTTGAGCTTACAACAAGGTGACTTAACGCTCCTGGCTTATTTAGGCAAGTTTAATTAATTAGCCGCCAAAACAGGGTGGCTGGATGACAAGAAAGCCTTGTTGTATTACAATGGCTTATCTGACTCTCTTAAATACACCCGTGCTATGGTTCCTGTTGACCCTGTTACATTTACGGAGTAACTGGATTTGGTATTGCAAATAGATGCCCTGAAAGGCAGCAAGGAAAGGCAAAAGAAGGGGCTTCCCTCCTGCTGCTCTCTTGGCATCAACCCTGACTGTGGGGAAACAGGGATCCATGCAGATAAGGGCCGCCACACGTGGTCCGTTGTCTTCTGAAGAAAGATAACATCGGAAGCGAAACAATCTTCGTTTCTACTGAGGTTCCTCTGAACATTTTTTGAAGTTATGCACCAAGACACCTACAAAGACGCAGGGAAACTGGAAAGCTCTGCAATAAAGGGAGTCCCATTGCCGGGCTATTTCCCAACAGTGGACTCTCAAACTGTGATACCATTCACTATCGAAGTGTGTTTTCTTAATGTTCAGAGTAGTCCCTCTTTGGCTACTGTGGTGCTGGATTCAGATGCCACAGGGAACTATATTGATAGTCAATACGCTAAGGATCTGGGGATGCCCATTGATGTTAAAGAAAACCCTGTGATCATCAATGCCGTGGATGGCACCACCTTGTTATCGGGTTTGGTGACTGAACAGACTGCGGATTTGTTTATGGAAATCGCGCAGGGACATACCAAAGTAATTTCCTTTCATCTCATTACAGCTCCCCAGTTTAAGCTGATACTTGATATACCATGGCTTAGGGTGCACAATCCTGTGATTGATTGGTACACAGGAAGCATTGAATTCTTGTCCGAGTACTGCGAAAAGAACTGTTGGGGTTCTAATGCACAGATCAAGAGTCCTTGTTGGCCTTCATTGGACTTCGCCCCAACTATTGGGGCAGTGATCACCGGAATCCTACCTAAGGAATACCTGGAGTACCACAATGTTTTTGACGAGGGTGGTGCTGCGGTCTTACCTCCCCACAGACTATATGATTGCCCCATCGATCTTGTCCCAGGAGCTAAGATCGCTTCAGGGAGAATCTATTCTTTAACACAAAAAGAGGACTTCATTCTTAAAGATTACATAGACAAGTCCCTAAAGTCTGGGTTCCTTCATCCATCACGTTCCCCTGCGGCTTCTCCCCCGTTTATTGTCCCCAAGAAGGAGGGAGACCTCCGCCCTTGTATTGATTACAGAGCTCTCAATGCTCTAACTGTTCGGAACCAGTATCCTATACCACTGATCTCGGTTTTAATGGATCAGTTGGGCTCTTCAATTGTTATTCACTAAATTGGATCTCAGAGGTGCTTATAATCTGGTCTGAATCTGTAGCCATGACGAATGGAAAACCGCTTTCAAAACTAAGTATGGGCTATTTGAGTATTGTGTAATGCCCTTCGGACTCTGCAGTGCACCCGCAACTTTTCAGTACAATGATGTCTTTCATGACATGATGGCCCAATTTTTAGTCGTTTATTTGGATTTCATTTTGATTTACTCTCCATCCTATGATGTTCATGTGCTTCATGTTACCAAGGTCCTACAAAGGCTACGAGACAATAAGCTCTTTGCCAAATTGGAGAAGTGCACATTTCATGCCACTGAGGTGGAGTTTCTTGGCTACGAAATCACTAGCAAAGGAATCCAGATGAGCAAATCTAAGGTTTCGGCAGTTCTGGAATTGCAAGTGCCTACGTCCTTGAAATCCCTTCAATCATTCCTGGGATTCGCAAACTTTTATAGAAGGTTTATCAAGGATTTCTCCACTGTAGTGGCTCCATTAACGGCTCTTACAAGCAGTAAAAAACTCTTCAGGTGGGATGAGGAGGCCAACCATGCATTCCTCACTCTCAAAACCACCTTCACCACATAGCCCCTGTTCTTCAACACCAGGATTCCTCTCTTCCTTTCGTTGTGGAAGCAGATGCCTCAGACATTGCCCTTAGAGCTATTCTTTCGCAACGATGTCCAGAGACTAGTGGTTTGCATCTTGTTGAATATCATTCAAGAAAACTAAATTCCTATGAATGGAATTACACGATCACGGAGAGAGAGCTCTTGGCAGTGCGAGATGCCATTCTGGCCTGACGACATCATTTGCTGGGTACTGCTTTTTCCTGTCCAAGTGAATACTGACCACAGGAATTTGTTGGCTTTGCAGTCGGTGAAGTGTACCACAGCTCGTCATGCAAGATGGCATGAATTCTTCTCCATGTTCCACTTTGTCATCACATACAGACCTGGTTCCCTGCACACTAAAGCTGATGTTCTGTCACGTATGCATGGCATCTCGTCCATTAAAAGAACAGATGGTCCGCTCCTCTTGCCTCATCAGGTGGTCTGTAGTTGTACATTACAGCCCTCTCTACATACTGATATCCAAGAATGGATGAATTCAAATCCATCGGAGATCCAGGAACTCAAGATAGACATCATACGTTCCATGCCGTATGCACATGGTCTATTGTATATACCAGACTATGCTACACGTTGTAAAGCAATGCAATGGTGCCATGATTCCATGGTCGCGGCACATCCCGGCATCAAGAAAACCTTGGACCTCCTTCACCGTTGGCGCTGGTGGCTAACCATGCAAAAGGATGTCACCAAATACATTGCTGCGTGCTTTGTCTGCGCTCAGTGCAAGAGTTCATATACTAAACCTGTTGGATTGCTTCGCTCTCTACCAATACCCAACCTCCCTTAATATATGATATCCATGGATTTTGCGGTCGAGTTGCCCCCGGTCTCTGGTTATGGTACTATATGGCTGATTATTGATTACCTGACCAAGATGGCGCTGTTTGTGCACTGTCGGGGGCTACCATCAGCGCCTGTTCTGGCTAATTTATTCTTGAAGAACGTTTTCCGGTTCTTTGGTCTCCCCTCTGTTATCATTATGGACAGGGGATTGCAATTTACTTCGCACTTCTGGCGGTCTCTCATGGTGTTATTTGGTATTGACGATAGGTATTCCAGCTCCTATCATCCTCAGACTGATGGACAGACAGAGCGTTTGAACTCCACCATGGAGCAATACCTCAGATGTCTAACTCATCAATACAAAGAATCACGACTCTCTGTTCTATGTATGGCAGAATTTGCTTATACCAATTCACTCCACTCTTCCACCCAGTCCTCTCCGTTTTTTGCCCTTTATGGCTGCCATCCAAGGTCCTTGCCTTTGTCACCTGTCTTGCCTGCAAAAAATCCGGCTGCTACATTATGTGTCCACCATTTGGTTGCCCTCCAGAGGGGTGTTAAAAAACATTTGGGGCATGCACAGGAACACACCAAATAATATGCTGACGTTCACCGATCCCCTGCTCCTGACTACTCGGTGGGCATTAAAGTGTGGTTGTCAACTAAGAACTTACATTTCTGGATGGAAGGTGCTTTTACCATGCTTTCTCGGTCCTTATGAGATTTTGGCCCTGATCAACCTGGTTGCTGTACGCCTGAATCGCCCTGCCAAGTGGAGAGTGCACCTGGTCTTTCACATCTCACTTCTCAAGCCCTTTCATCCAGCCACCAGGCTTCCCTCGCGGCCACCTCCCGTACAGGTGCAGGGTGAAGATGAGTACGAGGTCAACAACATCCTCGATGATAAGGTCTCCAAGGGAGTATGAGTATATTTTGTGGATTGGAAAGGCTATGGTCCTGAGGACCAGACATGGGAGCTTGTCAGTACCATCCATGCACCCTGGTTGATTGCCGAGTTTTAGGCCTCTCGGAAGGGGGATCTATCTTTGGGAGAGGGAACTGTCATGGTTAAAGGTCCTGAGCGCTGTGTGCCGAAATCAAGACCCGTGGTTATTATTAACCGTCATCATATTAATGTGTGCAATAAGCAGCTCAGTAAACGTTTGCCAGTCACAAACAATCATACTCATCAGCGTTCACGATTCTGGAAGACGCTTTTCCATGTTAGCTGGAAGCTACCATGGAAACTGTGGCATCCGTTGTTAGGGGGAAGGTCCCGACATCTTGAATTCAGATGGCAGGCTCACGTGATCAAGCCTTCATTAGTCCCGCCCTACACTTGCATTCTGCTTCTGATTAACTTTGTTTCTGGTTGTTACAAAGTTTATGCTGCCAAACCTTGCTCTGTTTCCTGACTTGCCTTTTGCCCGCTCCTTGTCTGCTTTGGTAACTAGTTTTGCACTTCTTGGTTTTCGGACCTACCTGCTACGCTATCTTGACCACACTCTGCTTACTCCTTGGTACTGTCTTGACCCGCCTGCTCTACGACCCGGATTACCTTACTGGACCGCGCTCTGCTTACTCCTTGGTACTGTCTTGACCCGCCTGCTCTACGACCCGGATTACGTAATTGGACTGCACTCTGCTTACTCCTTGGTACTGTCTTGACCTGCATCCATGTCGACACAGATTTCACACGAAATTTAAGAACCGCCTTTCTCCACGGAACTTTACATTGGACTGCCTACTGATCTAGCGTTCAACACATGGAGTAGAGACTCCTGTGGGTGTATTGAGGTATTAGGCGTACTCGTTTCATCGGTATAGGGTGTTTTGGACACTAGGCGTCTGCGTGCTGTGGGATAGATTTTGGGATTGCCTTACCTGTCACAAACTTCCTTCATTTTTGAAAATTCAAGAACTCATGGATTCATCCTGGTAAGCCTGATTTCCCCTCTTGTTACTTTTTCTGTTCTTATATTCTTTTGTGCACTAAAATACTGTTTCCGCTTGTCTTATTTTCAGACCACCTGATACCATAATGTGCATCCTTAGACCTGACCTCTTGATTGACCTGCCATAGTAGCACAGGTCAGTTGAAATCTCTGCCTTGTGCCGTGAGTGTCACTAGGTAATTATAAACATTAATCATACGTGTTTTCTTTGCAGCCATTGGTGTCTCGGGGGAATACAGTCTTTCAATTAATTGATCCCTCTGCATGTTACTCGGTACATCCAGGGGGATACATTAGTGGGAAGAATTCTTCTTCTACACTACGGGGTCAGCCAATTGAAGGAGAATTCTGACAACCGGGTACCCATCCGTAACATGGTTATAAAGTGGAAGGTGCCACGATTCTGTGGTCTATTCGAGGTGGTGCACTCGAATAGACTGCCAACTGCACTTTAGTTTAGTTTAGTTTATTTTCTTATATAGCGCGCCTACCAGAAGGGTATCTGGGCGCTTAAGCTTAGGTATACATGGTGGGTTACAGATCACCACATAAACAGTCACAGAATATAATTACAAGTCAAGGGTGAAGTCATATATTTACATGTACAAATGCAGGCATATAAGGCAAGTAACAATCTAGGTATCGGGATGAGGCATATGAACACATTTACAATATAATTTACAATCTTTACATAAGTAAGCTTTAGAGTAGCAGAGTGTGCAGGTTCACTATACAATGGAGTGTAGGGTGTTGTGAAGGAGTGCTGTTTAGGGTGCAGATTGGGTGAGGAGCCAGGATTTGGTCTTGGCTCTGAAGGTCCAGAAGGAGGGTGCTGCTCTTATGTCAGGGGGCAAGGAATTCCAACATTTGGCCGCTAACACTGGGAAAATGGAGCCTCCTGCTGTTTTTAAGATAAAGGAGTGACGAGCATGGGTCCACTTATCCGGCGTTCGCAAAGACAACTGCAGCGCACCGGAACCACCAAGCGTCACCTGATGGGAAGTATCCATTAAAGTCCTTGGACATTTTGTGCTGCACTTAGGTTGTATATGAGACCCACCAATGGACAAGATGATGGGCAAACAAGTAGTAGGGAAAAAAGAGAATTATTGTAAATACAATGGGAACTGCAATACTGGGTGTATTTGTCTTCTCCTTCTTCTTTCCTTCTGGCTCCTAATACAAAGGAAGAGTAAGATTACACCTGCTTATTGTGAAAGGGAGACACACACTAAAAGAAGTGTACATACAAATGAAGACTTGTATAACGCAATTGGGGAAGGAGAGGACTTAGCTTCCAAAAGCAACTGGTATAGGGAGATGAAGATGGTGGGGCAAAGGAGCTCTAATAGCACTTGCTATGTGTGCTGCCTCATCCCACACATGGCAGGGACACCAAAAGAATACTTGCTGTAAGAGGTGACTGTAAAGGAAGGGGGGATGCATTTGTCTCTAAGCAAAACGAGGGACTATTCCAGGGACATGGAGTAGATGTAAAATGGAGTGATGAGGGGGAACAGATTTTCGAGGATAACTTCATACAATTAGAAAGCATGATCCTTATAAAACATCCTAATATATGGTATTGGAATACAAAACAGTAGGACCCCAGAAAGGCAAACAGTTGCCAGCTACCCATTAAAGAAAATGGTGCAAAACAACACTGGGGCAGGACATACCCCGGTGCCACATGTGAAATACCACAGGGTGTTCCACCCCCTAGACCCTGGGGATCACTTATTCGGGTGGCCAGGGAACGGCCATCATCTTTGGATCCAGACCCTGGGGGTAGATGAGTGTGGGAGCATCACCAGGGTGAGGGGTCTTCTGGGAGTGGGGACGAACGCCTGATGGCGAGACATGGTATCCCCTCTAAGGAACTCATGGTGGCAACAAGTAAGGCAGACACAAGTGATCACAGTTCAAGGGTGTTTATTGAACAATGAATGCGGTATGCAAGTTGGAGAAATGCCTATGCTAAACCTAAATTTAAGGTGGGAGCAAGCGTCTACCATCAAATGAAAAATAAGGCAGTCCTAGTAGCGTCATATCAAATAAAAAGGGCGTATACTAAGAAATCTATTGCCAAACCGTACAAAAAGGGTGTGGGATAGTTTTCAAGAAGAAAGAAAGAAGTGTTCTCAAATGAAATGTCAGGATGCGGTAGCCTGGGTGTCCCTTCCCCACGTTTGAGCATGGGGTAAAGTGGGTTCTTGGAGCACAGCACACACTCGAGCTTTCCTAGCACGACAGTCGACATTTCTGTGCCAGACTATTAGGAGCATCGATGGCCAAGTCTCGTTTCCTTGAAAAGTCTCTTGCTTTCAAGGGCATGACATATTCAAACAACAAAACAAAAGTTCCTTTAACAAAATGAAAGTTCTTCAAGGTGATACTGGTTCACTTCTGGGTCCCCCTATTCTGGGCGCTGACCCTTTCTCAATTGTTAACCACAGTTTCACGTAGGGTGACGACTTCACCCCTGGTTTACCCTCTTCTGGGCGCTGACCCTTTCTCAATTGTTAACCACCGTTTTACATAGGATGATGGCTTCAATCCTGGGTCCCCCTCTTCTGGGCGCTGACCCTTCACGTGTCGTACTCTACGAATTATATAACAGTTCTTTTTTCTCAATATCTTTGCAAACAGTTCATAGTGGACATCCCTCGGCCGGGTTCACATCTGTCAACACACGGATTCTTGAGACTTTAGATTTTGCCCCTTCTCACTGGCATCCCTCGGTCAGGTTCACTCTTGCCTTCTCTTTTACTCACTGGCATCCCTCTGTCGGGTTCACTCTTGCCAACTTCACATTTTCTCTTGTCTTTCAATAATTGCTGGATTCACTTCCCTTACTTTCACCACTCTTTGGGGTGACAACTTTTCACCCTTGGATCCCCATCTGCCGGACTCCGACCCCTCTCAATTGTTGGCTTCCCTTTACTGGGTTCACTGTGGCTCTCGATTATGGTGATAGTGCCCCAACCCTCTTGACTTTCAATTATGGTGGCATTCATGTCCCTTACTTGCTCACAGTTTGTAGAGCCAAGTCTTTTGATTGTACAGGGATTTTACTAGACCTCCTGTATGACCACTTTGGGTGACTCTCTTATGGTCTTCTGGTACATGTAGTTTCACTCAGATAGGGGTCGACCAGAGTCTCTTGAGTTAGCACCTACATGGTGCCGGTTTCCCACTACAGCAGGTCTCCCATCAACACTTTTCACAATTCATTCACATTCATGGAACTTGGTTCAAACTTGCCACTTTGCGCTTCTCATTCAACACAGCCTGGTTCTTATCGGTTCTCCCCTCGACTCACTGGCTGTGATGAACCGCTTGGCTTTCGGCTTCAGTGGAGTCAAGGCCAGTGCCACGGTTGCTTTCTTGTTCCACCTTTTATCCATGTGGGGAAGGGAAAGGGACGTCAGGTGTGTGTGTGATTCAAGTTAATTGCCTGACTTTGCCAGATGTTGGGTTTGTGTGTCATGTCAGGTGAATAGGTTGTATGATAGTACGTTGTCTGTGCTGTCGCGCGAAAGAGTTTGTGTCGGAAAAGGGAAAGGTTGGAATGTCAGAGTATGCTACAGGGTCGGAAGGGGAGGAGGTGTTACATGGAATTATAGCCTTGGTATTTGGGTTTGGGGTGATCTCAGCAGGGTAGGTATTGGTGGGTTTTCCCAGGTGATCCTCCCTTGCTCGCCCCGCCCCCCCCAGGGTTGGGATCTGAGATTGCCAGCCCTCCCAGGCCACCTGAATAAGGGTTTACCGAGGTCTACTCTGGGTATTTCCTCCTGGTTTCTCACACCCCTCTTTACAAATACCCCGTCCCATCCTATATTACAGGATATTCCAACTTCCCAGATCCCCCTTTCCTACACATACACTGAGCTGAGGAAGAGGAGGTCTGAGGCTGAAAGGAGTACCACCCATGCAATACATTGGACATGTCCCACTAATAAGATCAAGCAGGGTCAAGTACTTGATCTTAATTACAAACACCTGGTACCTATTAGCTCTCCCCACATGGTTAAAAGGTGGAACACTGAGACACTTAGACATACTCTGGGCAAGGCAATGCAAGAGAAGGAGCAGTTCTTCCAGGGTGACAGCAAACCAGGCAGAGCAGAGCGACAGGCCGAGGGACGGTACCAAGGTACGGAGAAACCTTGGAACCCTGGCAAGAGATCATTACCTCTGAAGGGCCTTGAAGGTTGTGCAAGGAAGTCCAGCAGGAGAGAAGAGACAAACCTCTTTTGTGTTTCAAGGATACCAGCCAGCCATCCCAGGTGAACGGCAGAGTTGGAGAGGTGCAGCAACAGTTCTGGTATCAGCCTTGACTTCAGGATCAAATCCGCGAAAGACGAAAATGAATTAACAGAGCTGGTGAGTTGATGAAAGCAATGAAAGTCTGGTCTGTGTTAAATGAAATTTGACGGCAACAGTATCCGATTAATGAAGGTTGCGCATTTGCCGATAAGATGCGAGTGAAAGCAACGCATTGTAAAGAACTGTAAATTAAAGATACAAAGTAACAGTGGTCCTGCGAAAGAAGATTGCCCAATCGAAAGTCTCTGTGAAATGTCTGATGCCGTACAAGCAGCGGGAAGAGAAAGAAACTGAGATGCAAGATTTGAACTGTTGTTAGGTTTGATCCTGGCAGCGGGAAACCTGGATGTGAGAGATGTCTTTGAACTAAGTATTGTGATCGAAAAAACATTTACCAAGAGCCTTGCTGTAGGAAAGAAAAAGTGACATTTCAGGAAAGAAGGTCGAAGTGGTCATGCCGAGGTAAGAGCAAAAGTCTTGCAGTTTCGAATGTCTTCGACAGCGGAAGGAAAGTGAAAGGAATCTTGATCCTGACAGAAGGAAGCCGATAAAGGTGTGATTGACGCTTGGGGAAGGTAACCCCCACGAATTGTGATTGAAAGGTTTCAGCCCGGCAGAGGGAAACCTGTGCTGAATTGTGGTGACCAGAAGGAAACAAACTTTTGTTGAACTGTATTGACTTTTTGTGGAAGGCCAAGTGGGCCCTGGTCCACAAAACAAACTGCATCTTTGTGTCTGAAGCCAGAGTGTGTCGCAAGGTCCAAGGGTGCCACCTTCCGTGATACAAAATGTGGGGAATGGAGTTTATTCAGCCATTCTGACATTTCCTTTGAACACTGATTTTTCTTTTTGCATTACACAGTCACTTTACACATGTATTGTATTATAAAGAGGGCAGGCATTAGGTTTATTAGCATAGGCCATATTATTTTGACTAAGGACTGACTAGGACTGTATTTTCTTTTCGTTTGATGGTCTAGAATACTCCCATCTTAGTTATAGGGCAAGATAGGAGTTTTCCAACCCCTTTTAAACCATCAATAAAAGTTTTGAAACTTGCAGCTCTTGTGTCAGTGCCTACTTGTGATATCATGCCTCCCTCACACACACCAAACCCCTCATGCAAATAAGAGGTTCAGTGTATTACAATGAGAAATGGGAAAGGCAGATGGTGCAATAGTGTGCAGAGGGATTGGTGGGGTTTGAGGAAAGGGTGGTAAAGAGGGTGAATGGAGAATGTGGGGAGATATGAAAAAGAAATATTCATGCCTTATCCTGGATAGATGAAAAACAGCACACCGTTAATATAAAACCACTCACACAGTATAATTTATGCTTCAGGGGGAATGGAAAAGTGTCGCTAGGGATGAACACCGGTTGTGAGAAGGTGATGAGGGTCGCAGCGTTGGAGAGAGAGACTGCTGCATTGACGGACTACTGGTGGGTCTGTGCAACAAAAGCACATGCCCAGCTGTCACCTGACTGGGGTGGAGTGTGTGCGCTGGTAACCTTACACAGCCCTGCATTGGTGGTGCTTCGTGCAGATTTGGTACCATTTGGTAACTTTTTGGCCTGAAAAAGAAAGAAGGCGAGTACTGGGCTTCACGAGACGCAAGAAGAGCGGCTGAAGGTAAGATGGAAGAGGGCGAGCAACTAATTCTCAGCGGAGTCCACCAATAATTTGAATGTCATCCTGCCACATTTTAGATTCTTCAATAAGGCATCTGTCTTCTTTACCTCCCTCCTTTTGCCCGGGGTGCAAACAGCCACCAATGCAAAATGGATACAGATTACCAGGTATGAATTGCTTCAATTGGCTAATGCAACAGAAAAAGGATTGAACGCTGTGCGAGAGGAGTTACAAGCTCTGCTTCTAATGACGTACAGAACCGCTTCATATTAGACCTCATGACAGCAATGGAAGGGGGTGTGTGCCACAAGATTGGCAGCACCTGTGTCATGATGCCTACCCCCGGAGCACCAGGCCAGGCCCAGCACCCCCGGGAGCAGGCATCATGCCCCCGGGTAAAAGCCCAGCGGCCCCTTATAGGGGCTCTTTGGACTCTGTCCTGGCGCCTTTGGCGCCAGGCTCATGTTGGACATCAGTCCTGGCGCCATAGGTGCCAGGCTCATAAAGGAAAGTGTTTGGTGCACTTACCTGATGCAGACCATGCTGCATACTCACCTGATGCAGACCATGCTGCATGAAGACCCAAGCCAAATGTGGTTTAGGAGGGACTATTTTACTGAAGGGACTATTTTGTTACTTGGGTGGGGCTGTGGAAGAATACTTACCTAGGACTTCTTCCAAGGCTATTTAAGCCACGCCCGGACAGCCACACGTGCTTCGCGTTGTTCTGCATCCCAGCAGCTGAACGCTCACCGTGTCTGCTCCTGCACCTGGACTCCAGCCACGCCCGCCTCGAACCTGGAACACCTGTAAGGAAAGAAGAGAAGAGAAAGGTGAAAACCAAGAACTTATTCAAACTTCTTACATGCATCCGGAATCTTCACGTCAGCATTCTTGAAGAAAGACTTCCATTTAAAAGCATTGCGTTGCTCGCTGCAGCACCGCGCTTCACTCACATGTCCTCGAGACATCTCCCGGCTCCATCGCGGCTGTCAGCACCGGTCGCCACATCTCTGCACCTAGGGGAGAGAAGAAGAGACAAAAGGTGAGCAGAGGGAACACAGGAGGAAAGCCGAATTTTCAGCCATAATACTTACCGGCTTTTCTTGGTGAACCATTCCACATTTCGGGTCGGCGCCGCTTCGTTGGCAGGTACCACACCCCGGCCCCTATGGGGAAAGGACAAAAGACATTACTGGGGAATTATAAAGACATTTAGGCCCTCATTACGACCCTGGCGGAAATCGGAAAACGATGGCGGAAATGCAATACCGCCATCGAATAGCGCTCGGTGCGACTATGACCCGTCACCGCAAAGTACGAAGCCATTAGCGACACCGTAGTGAACGCCAACGCTAACTGCATCAAGTACGCGCGCGCCATGCCAAACCGTAAATACCACCATGGCGCAAGGGTACGCGAATTCCGACCCTAGCGGACATGTACCTAACGCCATCAAGCATGGCGGAAAGCACCATTCCGCCATGGTGAGAAGTACGGCATCGCGAATCAACCGTAAACGGCCCCACTGAGTGCCTGTACACCGCTCCCTGCCCACAAAGTCCCCGTAGGTGCAATGAAGTCACAATGCAACCAGTGAAATGTACAAGTCACCCATGCATGCCAACGAACAAAAGATTCACAAGAGGGGCCAATGGGAGCTGCAGGGCACAGATGGCACGAATACAGAAGCCATTCCAATGGACATGACCACAGTCCCCCCCCCCCCGAAACGCACGCAAACACAGGCACCTGTGACCAGCAATATTCCGAAAATCACAACATTCCACCAGTCCACCTGGCTGACCGGCGTCTGTTACACAAAACCCAATCCCCCGCCCCTGAGCATGACAACATTCAAACAGTCATATTGGCAGCCCCCATCCCTGACCTCACTGGGCTCCGTAGGCAAACGCGCCCAGCACAGTACCACGCGACTATACTCCGAAGCCTGAACCCAATGCAGATCTCCTCACAATACATCGCTCCCCAAATAGGAATATGCCACATCACTCGCAAAGAAGAACGCTACACGGCCCATATCAGAATAGAAATTTAATGCACAACTAAATCACCAAGCTCATACAGCCATTAGTCCATGAACTCCAAAACACATATCACCATCGTGGGCTGCATCCGCAAGGAATGACCAGCTACTACTTGTGTGACGCCCTGTTCCATCATGGTACACAGAGCCACATTCACGTACGAAAAGGCAACATGGAAGCGCACAGAACCGCAGGCCCGTCCCAATGGGGAGGCACTAGTCCAGCTGAAAGGCCGAAATGTTGCTCCGAGCCACTAGTACTGCGTAAGGGCATGTGGCCCATTGGCGATCGTCCCATAAGATCGTAATGCTGCTCCACTGATTAACACGAAGCAGCAGGTGTCGGGAATAAACGCCATCTGCAGGAGTGGCATACAGATGGCAGTGGCAAAAGGGGAGGAGATACCTGTCAACCAAAAGAAAAGAAAAAGAACAGAATGGCCATCAGAACTACATTCGAACAACTCACTTCAATGATCACACTAAATCCACAGCCATATGCATGCTAGCCCACTCCAAAGGATCATCACCACCCCAAAACCACTTGCGACTCATAACTATCTATATCGAGGTGTAAACACCATCACAAACGAGTGTACCTGTGCATGCGTCTGTCAAAACAGATTCCATCAGATGGGAATGTTAACGTGCATGGACACAAGTGTCTGAAGGCGCGTCGAGACAGGGAGGGCTCAACAAGGCCAGATAGACGATGGTCCCACTATGGCAGCCCTGCATCACATAGCGCAGGGGAGGCGGATAGATTCCAAGAAGCCCTGTACATGGCAAACCCTGTATCAAATCACCTGCCCATGCATCCATTCATCATTCCCTCATCCTGTCATTAAAACGCCTGAATATATACTCACAAAACATTCGAAATTTCCATTGAGTCTGTGCGTTATGCAGCCTGCAAAATCCACAGTGCCCCAGCCCGTAATTCCAGTGTTGTGGAGTTACATGTATTTGGGAACGTCCGGCCTCATCGGCCACGTCACTATTGCGCATCCCAAACTATTCATATCAATCATTGCTTCCTCGCCATGGCCCCTGTCTCAAGGACATTTAACAATAGAACGTTATATTTGCAGTCAGACCTGTGGGCATCTCCTCTCCGCTAGCTGAATACCGAAAGCGCCGGCCTTCGAATTCCTCATTTGCAACATCACGTCGAAAAGGCATCTGTGGCCGTTTGAAATCACAAATTATTCCAGCTAGTGCGGCTGTGTGTGAAAATGGCAACTGCCATCACACACTAATGGGACGCCCCGCCCGTCGTTGCAACTCGGTACAGTGATGCATGAGGGCCCACCGTTACTCGAGTACTACGTTCCACTGACCCATCACAAGTCTGTTCGCGACTGCAAAGATTGTATGTGAAACAATGGGACCATAGCCGAATGTACATATCAACAAATGTTACACGGCCATCGGGTACAAATACATGATTGCAATAGCAAGATGCCATTCCTCGATTCGCAGCGTTGTGTGCGGGACGTGCTCGCCCAAAGGGGAGAGCAGCTTGCACAGGTGGAATGATTCACCACAGGTGGAGGCCATACAGCCTAAAAACACATAAATTGCACACCCAGTCTCCTCCCACAACCACACCCACTCCGAAATGCTACCGGCAGGACTCGCGATGTTGGCCCTGGGGGACCTGATAGCACTGCAAGTACTCCAACTCCAAGAAGAAGACGAACACCAACTACAACCGGCCGCACGGAGGAGACGCAGGAGGAGGAGGAGGCCAAGGCAGGGCCAGCAAGGGCCGCCAGCACAGCCACTACCACCACGCAGGCAGCCCGCAATCCCACGCCTCCGAGCACATCCGTTCAACCTCACTGATGAGCAGATCCACACCCTCTACCGTTTGGACCGGGACACCATAGCCGCCATTGTGGACATGACACAGGCTGACCTTGTCAGCATGATAGATAGCCCAACCGCCATCCCACCCCTACTGAAGGTGGTGTCTGTACTCCACTTCCTGGGCACAGGCACCTACCAGCACACAGTCGGACAGTTGCATGGCATTTCTCAGCCACTGTTCTCACGGACACTATCGCAAGTGCTCGATGCCCTCCTGCAGCACGCAGACGACTACATCTCTCTACCACGCTCGGAGCAGGAAATTACCAACACAAAAGTGGGATTCCATGCACTTGCCGGCATACCGGGTTGCATTGGTGCCATCGACTGCACCCATGTGGAATTGGTCGTCCCACATGCCATGGAGGCCCAGTACCGCAACCGAAAACAATTTCATTCCCTGAATGTACAGATGGTGTGTGACTCCAACAGGATCATTACACATTGTTGTGCCAGATTCCCTGGATCAACCCATGATTCTATGGTCTTGAGGAACTCTACTATACCACGCTACATGGAGCGACACGCAGGGAACAGATCCTGGCTACTCGGTGAGTCTCTTTTCATGCATGATGATGTGGGGTATGTGATGCGGCAATGACCTGGCAGGAAGGGGGGGGGGGTGTGCGTACGTAGCAATGGCATTCCACATCATACGTTTATCGTCCACATACAGGTGATGCTGGGTATCCACTGAAGAGATGGCTCCTCACACCAGTCCGGAACCCACGGGACCAGCAAGAGGAGGACTACAACCATGCCCACTCACGTACCCGTGTAGTCATTGAACAGGCATTCGGCCTACTGAAGACTCGTTTCCGCTGCCTCAGCAGGTCTGGCGGGCACTCCTGTACCGCCATGAGAAGGTTGCTAAGATGGTCATGGCATGTGTCATGCTCCACAACATGTGCGTACGTAGAAATGTGCCCATGCCCCCTGACGCAGAACTGCAAGCACCTGATGATGGTCATGATGAGGGTGGGGATGTGGCAGCACCTCAAGGAGCGTGCGAGGCACCGGAGGGCCGTGACATTCGTCAGCATCTCATTGATGCATGCTTCTAGCACTCACGCCTGGTGGCTGATACATGGACACGGGACTCGTGGCACTGTGTGTGTCTGGTACATGCACAATATGGACTGTACGCCTATGATGGCCTAGTACACAAAGATCATTGTCCACACATCTCATTGGTTGATCGTGCACTGTTTATGGCATATGTGATATCATGTTGAACACCCTATCGACCCGCCACCCTAGTGAGCCCAACACACCCCCTCCACCCTCCTACCTCCCCCCCGAACACCAGTGTCCAAAGATGCTCATTGTCAGTGGGCTGTCGCTATTGCAAGCCCCCTCTGCGGGTGTCAGGGGCACCCCTGCCTGTGGAGCGCAGGTTCCTCCCAGATCTACGTTGGGGGCTGCCCTGGACGGAACTTGCAACGGATGATGTCTCTGCCTGCTCACGTCCATGCATGTCCCTAAGGGTTTGTGAGAGCTCAGTGAGCACACGGCGCACTGCGGCAAGTTCGGCGCATACGTCTTTGGACGTCGCATGCAGTTCCCCCCTCAGGCTCTCGGTGCTACTCTCCATTTGTGCCCTTAGTGTCTCTGTGCTTCTCTCCATTTCTGCCCTGAGTGTCTCAGTTGATGTTTCTATGTCTGCCTTAGTGCGCCCACATTCATCGGCATGGTCCTTGAGGAGCGTGGCCAGTTGCTGCTGTTGCACGATTAACTGGTCGAGGGACTGTTGCCTCTGCTGGGCCATGGCCATTTGCGGGGGTGTCACAGAGGGGCTGTTGACCTCATGTTGCCTTGCCACAGGGCTTGTGGGGGATGGCCAGTCGTCGTCTTGTGGGTGCCCCTGCGTGGTATCCTCATGTTGTATGGGATGGGACAGACAGGGGGAATGGGACAGGTCATGGATGGATCTGACTTCGACATCCCCGTCTTCTGTGTCGGAGCATGCTGCCATCATTGGGGTGTCACCTATGGTGCTGCTGCCACCAGAGGCAGTGCCTTCTGTGGCATCCGTTGGGGGGACCTGTGGTGGTGGTGTTGTGGGCATGCTGGCTGCTGGGGTGCCTGTTGATGTTCCCTCCTCTGTGCTGCCACCCGATGTGTGCTGCTGCCGTGTCTTGATGCGTGCAGCTGAGGTGGAGGGTCTTTGGCCGTTGGTCTTGGCCCTCTTTGCAGGTGCGCTGGTAGGGGTGTCCTGATGCTCGTCGTTTGGATCAGACCCTGTGGTGGAGTAAAGGAGGGCGAGGGTTAATAATGGGTCTATGGGTATTGGAATGGCATTGTATCACATGCATTGGGGTGGTACCTGAGGGTGATTTGGGTCAGGGCCTTGGAGGTGCTTTCATTTGTGTGTGGAGTGAGGGTGCAGTTGTTTGGCAGCCTGCAGTTAGGGTGTGCCTGCTGCACGTGTAGTGGGTGTTTTAGGGGTTTTTAATTATTTATGTATTTATTGTGAGTTTTAAAGTGCGCTATCAGGGCGATGTGTGTGGACGTTCTCCTGGACATGTGTTTGTGTTGCACTATGTGGACACATGGTAGTTCACATGATTGGACATTGTGGATTTAGCATTGTTTTATCTGGCCCACCTACCTGAATCTTCGGATGTCTGCACTCCTTTCTCCATCCCTCCGACTCCCTCTATGCTCTCCATTCCGATGGTGGAGGCACAGATTTCTTCCCAGGGGGTCAACTTGATGGGTGATTCTGGACCTCCCCCGGTGGCTGTGGCAATGTTGCGGTTGGCAGAGAGTATGCTGCGGACGCGTATCCGCAGGTCGTCCCATCGCTTTCGGCATTGCTGTGGGGTGCGGGGTGCGGTCCCCACCGCACTTACCCGCTGTCCCACCAGAGCCCATATGGCCTTCTTGTTCGCAAGTGCCGTCCTGGTCATTTGCGTGGAGAAGACGACGGCAGCATTCTCCTGGAGGGTCTCTGTTAGCACGGTGAGTTCCTCACGGGAGAAGTGGACCTGCCGCTTGCGGTCGCACGCTTTCTTCGCTACTTTTCCCATTTTTCTTGGTTTCGCTAGGGTGGATGACGGGTTGGGGTGTGTCTCGGGGTAGTGTTCTTAGTGGTTGTGTGGTTTTTGTGGTTTTATAGGTGTACGGCGGGATGTTTCCCGTTCCGGGCCCATGTTTTTACTTCCGTTTCCGTATGTTTCCGGTCACCGTACTTTCCGGTAGGCGCACTCTGCGGTGTCCGCTGTGATGGGTGGCGGTATTGCACCTAGGGCGACGTACGGCGGCGGTGTGGCCCGTTTTGGGGTCATTTCCGCCATCGCGGACTTTGCACTTCCGCCATGCCGTGGTGCTCGTGCCCGATGGGTCGGAATGGCCCGCACTTTGCTCCTTCGTGCAATGGCGGAAACGCTATTTACGCTGTTGCGGTCCGGTCAGTCACTTTCCGCCAGGGTCGTAATGAGGGCCTTAGAGGGGTCGCCCTCCTCACTAACTCACCTGATTTTACCATCGGCAATTTAACCCCTCAACGCATCGCCTTCGTTCTGCACCTGAAATAAAGGACAGATCACAGGTTAGGAAGACAACATAAAAAGAGGCTCACACTTGAACTTTTGAATCTTCATACTTACGGCGTATCGGTCAGAAAAGTCAAGGGGATTTTGCCAGCGCCATTCTGAAAACCAGTGAAGTAACTGGACGAACGCGCGCCCCTGCTCCAGAAGCAGGATGGAGAGTTCATCCTTCCAAACCATAAGGTGAGCTTAAACCGGGGGTTTCGGAGGAAGTCGGAGAAGAACGAAGGGGGAAAGGGGGGAGAAAGCACACTATTCTGCAGACAGTTAGT
This sequence comes from Ambystoma mexicanum, assembly GCF_040938575.1. Lineage (NCBI taxonomy): Eukaryota > Metazoa > Chordata > Amphibia > Caudata > Ambystomatidae > Ambystoma > Ambystoma mexicanum. The sequence goes on along the minus strand of NC_090941.1, from coordinate 1,024,983,938 downwards.
CCCCTTTCTCATCTGCAGAAGGATATTCCTACGGGCCAGACAAGCAAGATTTGGGGGTCCTGTTCAATCGGTGGTCCGAGTTCTGCGCATCACGCTTGAAGAGGCCACAACAACACAGACTAGACCAGCGCCTCCGTGGGAGCCAGGTGAGCGTTACAGAATGCGAAGCCTTCCTACAAATTCCCACCCAGGCGCTATGGAAACTTCTGAGACTGACCAGTTGGCCCAACTACTGGGGGAATTACAGGCCGAAGTACACGCCGCTCGTCAAGAGACTAATGCTCTCAGGAGGGAAGTGATTGTAACAAAGGAAAGAGCTGATGACCTGGCTAGACAGCTTTTGCAAGGTCAAGCTGGACAAACTCCTTTACCCGGTTCCGGAGGGAACCCCGCTCCTGTGCTATCCAGTAACCCGGTGCAGATTAATCTACCTGGAAACATGCCGCTGGCCCCACCCGAACGCTTTGCTGGGGACCCCAAACGATTCGCCGTATTCATGAATCAGTGTCGTTTGCATTTCCTATGCAGACCTCGGGCCTTCCCTAATGACTAGACCAAGGTAGCCTTTGTATTGTCATATCTCAGCGGCAGTGCTGCGATTGGTCAGTTCCACTGGTAACTCAAGATGACCCGATTCTTCGTGATTTTCAAGGATTTCAAGCAAGCATGGAAAGGTTATTTGCTCGTCACTCCCAGGGGCAGGCTCTGGATGACGAACTTCTATCTCTGCGACAGGGCAATCAAGACCTCCTATCCTACATTGCAACCTTTAATAGACTAATTGTGGAAACTGGGTGACCAGAGGATAAAAGAATGACGTTATTTTATCGAGGTCTACGCGGAGAACTTAAAGATGTCCTGGCCCAAGTTGTAAATCCGCCCCAAGAATGCTCAGAATATATAGACTTAGTGGTCCAATTGGATCACAGACTGCAAAACAGAAAAGCAGATTGTTCCAAGTTTGAGACCCGGGTGTTGGTCAAGACCCACGCTAACCTCAAGGGGGCTGAAGCCTCTGAGCCAATGCAAATCGGAGGGGTTAAAGGACCTCTAACTCCAAAGGAACGTGAAAGAAGACAGCAGATGCAATTATGTCTTTATTGTGGGTCCTCTGGACACTTTCTATGAGATTGCCCGGCAAAGCCGCCCAAGAAGGTGGTAGGAGCCGCTGATAAAATCCATGAAAACTCTGTATCGGGAAACGACCACGCCCGACAAGCGTAGGGGTCCGCTTGCCGAGCTTGAAAACTAACTCTCAGACCTCGCATTTCATTGTGCCAATGGTCCTCGTAGATCCGGAACAGCCTAACCGGTTGCATGCAATAAAGGCATACATCGATAGTGGGGCTATAGGAAACTATGTGGATCGTGAATTGGTCTCCAGGATTAACCTCCCTCTGCGTCCTAAAACCAGCAAAGATGTCATAACCACAGTTGATGGAACCGAAATTGCCTCTTGACCAGTAACACATTCCACAGCTGAGGTGACACTTGTAGGTCCGGACGGCCATCGGGAGGCAGTTGTGTTTGATGTAATCAAGGTTCCACAGTTTCAGGTTATTCTCGGAATCCCTTGGTTAGAGACACATAATCCTCGAATTGATTGGCGAGCGAAGAGAATAACCTTCCCGGATTGTGCACAAACCTGCTACCCAGAAAATCTAAAGATCAGTCTGGCATCAGTAACCTCTGTCTCCATGCAACTACCTCCGGAATACCAAGACTTTCAGGACGTCTTCCAAAAGAAACAGGCCAACACGTTACCTCCTCACAGATCGTACGATTGCCAAATCGATCTGGTGCCCGATGCACAACCCCCTTGTAGCAGGATTTATGCCCTTACTGAACTGGAGAATCTGCATTTGAGACAATATTTAGATCAATACCTAGCCTTTGGTTTCATTCGCCCGTCAAAGTCTCCGGCATCCTCGGCTTTGTTCTTCGTGCCAAAAAAAGAAGGCGACCTTAGAACTTGTATCGATTACCGCGCATTGAACCAGATAACTGTTAAAAATCGTTACCCTCTGCCTTTGATCCCTGAACTCCTTGACCAGGTGAAGGACGCTTGCGTATACACCAAGTTAGATCTCCAGGGGCTTATCATCTGGTACGAGTAAAAGAAGGCGACAAATGGAAAGCGGCCTTCCGTACAAAATATGAACTATTCGAATACCAGGTGATGCCTTTCGGGTTGTGCAACGTGCCTGCTGCCTTCCCATTCTTCATGAACGATGTCCTTCGGGAACTCATCGATGTCTGTGTTGTCGTGTATATCGATGACATTCTGGTGTACTCCTCTTCGGAATCAGATCACAGAAAACATGTCAGGGCCCTCCTAGAGAAATTGCGCCAGCACAAACTGTTTGCAAAGCTGGAAAAATGCGTTTTCCATACCACCGAGGTTGAGTTTCTTGGATTCCTCCTGACACCTAAAGGGGTCCGAATGGACTCACGGAAAGTGGATGCCATCCTCAAATGGCCATCACCTAGTTCGGTGAAAGGTGTCCAAAGCATGCTTGGCTTTGGCAATTTTTATCGCAGGTTTATCCCGGAATTTTCACGTGTGGTGCAACCCATCACTACACTCTTGCGGAAAAATAAACGTTTTGAATGGACTGAGGAAGCTGAACAGGCCTTTCAGGAATTGAAAGCTAAATTTACGTCTGCACCTATTTTGAAACACCCGCGTCCCGATCTCCCATATATAGTCGAAACCGACGTGTCCAGTTTAGCCATGGGAGCTGTCCTGTCTCAGAGAGACCCCGAAACCAACCAACTGCACCCCGTAGCATTTTGGTCCAGAAAGTTCTCGCCGCCGGAGATAAATTATGCAATCACCGATAAGGAATTATTAGCCATTAAGTCCGCCTTTAAGGCTTGGCGGCATTATCTTCTAGGCGCCAGGCATACCATCACCGTGATCACTGATCACCGAAATTTACAATATTTAAAAACTGCCAAGGCTCAGTCTTCACGACAGCTCCGATGGGCTTTATTCTTTGCTGAGTTCGATTTTGTAATCACTTACCGTCCCGGCTGTAAGAATGGCAAAGCGGACGCGCTATCTCGAATTGGAATGGGAGAAATGGACACAAACTCAGAACCTGTGCCGATAATTCCGGAACAAAGAATTTTGGGGATAACCACTTTACAAACCCTTGAAGACATTCAAGCATGGGTAAAACTATTCCTGGACTCTTCAGCCTTGCAGGATTGGATCAAAAGGGGGTTTGACTTTTCAATCAACGATGGCTTACCTTACTTCCAAGGACATTTTTTTTTTTTTAATACAACGTTTTTTATTGTTTTTTACACATAAAGAAAACATACATCTCGCGCAGCGAGGTAACGGTTATGTCCCTTTCCCACCCACCAACAAATGCATTCCACGTACCCATTACAATGAAGCTTCTTAGCACTGCCAATTGCATTTGTTTTGCCATTAGTATGTGATTTTCGATCTCTGTGCATGTCCTTGGATGTTAGCCCAATTCCTGACGGGGGCTACCTCTCAGTATGCGTCTTCCCACTTTTGCCAAATTTTTGGGCCTTTCTCAGGACAGCCCCTGGCTGTGTAGACTCTCTTCTCCATTGCAATACAAATGTTCACATCCGTGGTCCATTGCTCATAGCTTGGTGCCGTTTCAGAGCCCCAGAGTTGCGCTATATTTCTCTTGATTAACGCAGTGGTTGTGAATAAGAGCAGTTTTTCGTAGCGTGACAGTTCGACCTCATCTTCTATCCCCAGCAGTAACAGTTTTGCATTTCTATGGATCGTTCTACCCAGTACCCTTGAGAGATCATCGCAGCACTGCTGCCAGTATTGTTGGATTATGGTACAGTCCCATAGTATGTGATAGTATGAGCCCTCTTCTCGTTTGCATCTCAGACAGGCTGAAGAGGTGATCTTACCCCATTTGAATAGTGCTACCCTCGGGTAATATATTCTATGCAGTACTTTAAGTTGGATCAATCTTAGCCTGGAGGAGATCGCCGTTTCTCTGGGGAACATCAGGGCAGTTACCCATTCCTCTGGGAGTATGTCACCCACGTCCCCCTCCCACTTGGCTTTCAGGCTCGACAGCTCCCCGGTGGCAAAGGATGTTATGGCACTGTACATGATGGATGTGACTTTGTTTTTAATCATATCCAGAAATAGGTTACGTTCTAGAGGGGTATAATCAGGCATGTCAATCATCTCAGGGAGATGGGCCTGTAGTGCATGCTTGAGTTGTGTGTAGTGATACTGCTCATTTATCGGCAGAGCGAAGGTAGTGATTAGGTCTGCAAATGGTATTATTTCGTTCCCTTTCACTACGTCGCCAATTTTAGTGATGCCCAATTGGGTCCAAGAGTGCCATTTTGGAAGTTTATTCACTTCCGGGAGTAGTTTGTTATTCCACAACGGTGGAGCTGGGGTCAACTTTTTGTCCCAGCCTAAGTATTTGTGGGTGTCTGTCCATGTTAGGGATATGTGTGACAGCATGGAAGGGGCAGCAGATCAGTCTTTTTTCCGGTAGAGGTATCTTAATACGGATCGTTCATATCGGTTGGGATCTTGTTCTCTGTTGTGTGGTAATGTGGTGTCCGCATGGAGTCTGTCGTTCACTATTGCCATCTGACTAGCCCAGTAGTAGGTTTGCAATCGGGGCAGTCCAATTCCGCCTTCCCATATAGATCTTTGTAGTGTGGTTAATGCTAAGCGAGGGTGACCTCCAATCCATAGCAGTTTTCTGAGCGTCTGATCTATTTTATGGAATTCGTTGGGCGCTATAGGTAGTGGTGCGTTTTGAAGTATGTAGAGGAAACGGGGGAGCGCCATCATCTTAAAGAGTGCGGCTCTGCCTAGTAGTGTTAGTGGTAGGGACATCCAGTGACGGACGTCTTCCTTGAATCTCGTCATTATTGGGTACAGGTTTTTGGGCACATATTCTGTTAGGTTATTCGTAATTTGGATGCCTAGGTATCTGAATTGGTCCTTTTCCACACAGTATGTGGGAATAGTATGGATTTAGTCCAGTTGACGCGAAGGCCGCTAAACGCACCGTATTTTATTAGTAATCGCGTCACTATGGGGCAGGATTTGTGTGGGTCTTTCAGATATACTAACAAGTCGTCTGCATATAGGGATACCCTGTCCTCCCAGTCGTCTGACCATCTGAAGCCACTCCATGTTTGTGTAGATCTTAATAGAATTGCTAATGGCTCAATTGCTATTGCAAAGATTAGGGAGGACAGGGGGCAACCCTGTCTCGTGCCCTTGCCTAGTTGAAAGGGATTGGAGACGTGCCCGTTTACCTTTGTGACTGCTTCGGGGCGGTTGTATAGCAGTTTGACCCAACTCATGAAGTACGGTCCTATGCCCATGCGTTGCATAATAGCCCATATTGCCTCCCAGTAGATAGAGTCGAACGCCTTCTCGAAGTCTATGGCAAGTAAGCCAGGGGGTCCTGTATCTCAGGTAGCTTCTCCAGTGCTGTGTGTAGCCTGTATATGTTTTGTCTAGTGGATCTCTGTGGCATGAATCCACACTGGTCTGGATGTATTAGTGTGTGTATGACCTGTTGCAGGCGGTTGGCTAGTGCCTTTGCCAATATTTTGGCCTCGCAGTTTATGAGAGAGATGGGCCTGTAGGAGCTACATTTATCGGGTGGCTTATCTGCTTTGGGCAGGACTATAATTGTGGCTTTCCTTATGTCAGGAGGGAGACAGCCCTGTGAGTGTGAGTGTTGTAGTAAACGAAGTAAGTGTGGGGAGATTACATTTGCGCCTATTTTTTTCCATGTTTCAATGGGGAAGCCGTTCCGGCCTGGGGTCTTGCCCGATTGGAGTTCTGACATGGCTTGGGTTAGTTCTTCCTCAGTGATTACCTGTTCTAGTAGAGTAGACTGCTCTGTGTTTAGGGTGAGGAGAGTGATCTCCTCCAGGATGTCCATTACGGGTGGTGAGGTTGGTGCTTTGTATACTCAGTGTAGTATTTTGCAAAACCCTCCGCTATGTCTACGTCTGTCACTAATAGTTCTGATTCTTCTGTTGTCAGTTGCCTGACCTGGCTGAAACCCAGGTCTCTACGTTCCAGCCATGCCAGCATTTTCCCGGCTTTGTCCCCTGTTTCGTATATCTTTGCGCGCATCGCAGTATGTGCCTGCTTTGCATTGTCTAGGGCTATGTGTTGAAGTTGTGTCTGCGCTAGTTGTAGTGCGCGATGCGTTTCCGAATTGTCACGGGTTAGGTGATCAGTCTCTGCTTTTTGCACTTTCGCTTCGGCATGGCGTATTGCTTCTAATTGTTTTTTCTTATGGGCTGTGGTCCAGGCTATTATTTCCCCTCTGAGCACTGTCTTGAATGCCTCCCATAACGTTACCGGATTATCCACTGAGTCAGTATTCATCTCAAAATATTCTTCAGTGGTCTTTTGGACATGTTCAACTAGCTCTGGGAAGGCTAGGTAGTAGCTGTTCAATCGCCAGCTGGGTGGGGGGAATCGACCTGCTGGTGTTAAGTGTTATTATAAGTGGGGAATGATCCGATATACCTCTGGGGAGAAATTGTGCCTCACGTGCTTCGTGCATGTTATTTAGTGGCAGCAGAAAATGGTCCAGCCTAGACAGCGAGGCGTGTGCACCAGAATGGTATGAGTATTCCCTTGTGACAGGGTGCAGCATTCTCCATACGTCTTGCAGCCCCAATGCGCTAGTGAATGTGGCAAGTTTTGTACGTGTGTTCGGGTTTCTGGATCTTCTATGCGTTCTATCAAGGTCCACGTTCATTACCTCATTAAAGTCTTCCCCAATCAATGTAAGGTCTGCAAGATTATTCATAATTAGAGGCGTAATGTCATTAGTCAGGGGGGTTAGTAGGTTAGGAGGTGCATACACCGCCAGCATAGTCACAGAACGTTCCCCAATTGTACCTGTCGTGAGCACAAACCTCCCTCCCGTGTCTTGCGTAATAGATGCGGGCACAAAGGGGAGTCTTTTGTGTACTAGGATCAGTACCCCTCGTGACCCCATGGTAAAACCGGCGTGGAATGCTAGTCTGTAGTTGGTGCGTCTAAAGAATGAGCAATTGGTACCGGCTAGATGTGTCTCCGACAGGAATGCCACATCCGGGGAGTGTCTATTCAGTGTTTGCAGTACTAGACGTCTTTTAATACAATTGCCGAGCCCATTTACATTTCATGTCATCACTCGGATTGTCCTGTTTTTGTTCACGTTAGTGATTCCCGCCATTTGACACGTGTATGGATGACAACTGTGTGCGTCGGGCCCTTGATAGTATTGTGGTGTTTCATACTATAATAATATCTGCCATGGCTAAGGGCAGGCTGGTTTCCTGTCAGGACATGTGTTTCCATTTGTGTTGTGTGGACTGCTGGCAAGAGTGGAGTGACAATTGGTGTGCTAGGGATGGTATGCTTCTTAACATTATAGATGGTGTGGGTTCCTGGAACATAACTAACATAAAACAAATACCCACCCTCCCTCCCTATACTCCTCCCCAACATGAAGTATCTGTCGCCCTAACTCTACTGGCGCCAAACAACTATATCGCCAGATTAACTTAGTGTGAACTGTTTACACCTCCCTCTCGACTTACTGTTCTTTAGCAAGTCTGGTGTTTCGAGTCTCAAGTCTTGAGGTGAGGGCGTGGCTTTGGCCGATACAATAGGTACTTCGGTGCCTCGCGGGCCGCATGCCGTATTTATATTGGTGTGGCATGATAGATGTGTCTCCGACAGGAATGCCACATCCGGGGAGTGTCTATTCAGTGTTTGCAGTACTAGACGTCTTTTAATACAATTGCCGAGCCCATTTACATTTCATGTCATCACTCGGATTGTCCTGTTTTTGTTCACGTTAGTGATTCCCGCCATTTGACACGTGTATGGATGACAACTGTGTGCGTCGGGCCCTTGATAGTATTGTGGTGTTTCATACTATAATAATATCTGCCATGGCTAAGGGCAGGCTGGTTTCCTGTCAGGACATGTGTTTCCATTTGTGTTGTGTGGACTGCTGGCAAGAGTGGAGTGACAATTGGTGTGCTAGGGATGGTATGCTTCTTAACATTATAGATGGTGTGGGTTCCTGGAACATAACTAACATAAAACAAATACCCACCCTCCCTCCCTATACTCCTCCCCAACATGAAGTATCTGTCGCCCTAACTCTACTGGCGCCAAACAACTATATCGCCAGATTAACTTAGTGTGAACTGTTTACACCTCCCTCTCGACTTACTGTTCTTTAGCAAGTCTGGTGTTTCGAGTCTCAAGTCTTGAGGTGAGGGCGTGGCTTTGGCCGATACAATAGGTACTTCGGTGCCTCGCGGGCCGCATGACGTATTTATATTGGTGTGGCATGATAGCCCATTAAATGGGCCGTGACGGAGTAGTATTTCATGTTAGTGTCACTGTTTCAGCCCATTTCCTCTTGTTGTGGTGGTTCCTGCATCGGAGGTTGTGGAGCTGGGCGCCTTCTGTCTAGTGGCTCACGCCGGTTCCTGTTTCTGCTTCTGTTGCTTGCAAGTCTGCAGTCGCCTTCAATGTGTTTCTCTGCCCAGTTCCCCGCTTCTTTTGGGTCAGTGAAGTGTACCGTTGTCCCGCCGTGATAGATCTTGAGCTGGGCCGGAAATAGCAAGCCGTATTTCACGTGTAGGGTCTGGAGTTGTCTTTTGAGGTGATCAAAAGACTGCCTGGCTCTCTGAACCTCCCTTGTGTAGTCAGGGAAGAATGTCACCTTGGATCCATTGAAGGTCAGTGTGCCTTTGGCCCGTGCCGTCTGGAGTAACGCATCTCTATCTCTATAATTCAACAGTTTTGCAACTATGGTGTGTGGAGGTGCTCCAGGTATCGGTCTTCCAGTGGGCACACGGTGCGCGCGTTCGATTGAAAAGAATTTCGAGAATGTCTGGGGCTCGAACATATCAGTTATCCATTGTTCAAGGAACAGTTCCATGGAAGGGCCTTCTGTTTTTTCCGGTACGCCCAGGATGCGAACGTTATTTCGTCTTGATCGGCCTTCACTGTCCTCTGCTTTCTCCTCCAGTGTTTTCAGACGTGCCACTACCCCAGCCATCCTTTGTTCCATAGTGCGCAGCCCATCCTCAGTCCCAGAGATCCGCTGTTCCGCTTCCCCTGTGCGGGAGGACAGTTTCTGAAGATCATGGCGGAGGAGCGAAACGTCTGTGCTGATGCTATCCATCTTTTGTTCCATGGAGGTTCTGGAGTTTGTTATTGCAGCCATGATATCCTTCAGGGATATGTTATGCTCTGTTTCTAACATGGTGTCTGATTGTTCGTGATCCAATTGTGTGCTCGCCGTGGCCGTGGTGAATTGGTCCATTTTGCTTTGACTTGTCAATTTTCTTGTTTTATCCTTCCCCATAGCAGCTGGCATGGTCTGTAACGTTAATCGGTGGGCAGGTTGTTGCGGATTCCGCCTATTTATCCGAGGTGGGTTGCGACCGTTCTGGGAGCGACTGTTCCGCTATAGAGCTTTTTTCCCTGGTCTGGTTGTAATCTGCCGGATACTGTGTTAGGGTTGATGTGTAGCTTGTTTTGGCCTTCAGGGGGCTTGTGTCTTGTCCTTTGGAGTGTTCACGGGTCTTTACCGGCACAATATGGGTAGTGTTTTGTTTCCTGGTCCTCTTTGTTTTCCTGCGTGAAGGCTGGTGTATCGTATCGTCTCTGGCACTGTCGCAACGCGCCAGAAGCCGGGTTTGGTGACACCTTGGGATTACACGACGTTCCACACCGCACCCTCCAGCACGTCTTTGGCGTAACTGTATCAGCGTTCCCACACAGGCAGGTGCGTCGTAAAACAGTGTCACCGTGCACTACTATGTTCTGATCGCCTTGCCCAGTGTTGCTTATTTTGTCGAAATTTGGTCGCTTCCGTTATGCTCGGTGGGAAGGTGGTGGTAAGTCCAGCAAGTGTGGTTCTATTGGGGCCACAACAATGATTTCTCTTGGTCAGTGGGGGGGATGAAGATGCAGGTTACTCGGGGTCCGTTGAAGTCAGCCCGCGTTCGCCCTCGTTGAGGATGAAAGATATTTGTGCGTCTCAATATGACATATCTCTGTAGTGGGCCCACCGGCAGCGAGGGGGGAGCACGTAAGTGTGTTGCCTGCTCTCCCGCCCCCCCTTCTCCTTACCGCAAGATTGAGGTAGTAGCTGTCCGACAGCGAGCGGGGGTCACCTCAGGAGTCTGGTAGGCGCTCAACGCTAAGTGGAGCGCTTGTGGAGCCCCGGCGGCTCTGGGCGTCCCGACGGCGCCAGCAGGCAGAAGTAGTGTACGGGCGCGTACGTCGTTGCGTTAGTGCGAATCTAACTACCTGTGAACGACAGCCACCGGTGCCGCTTCAAAGGGTGTATCTCTTCCGCCCTTCGATCTGCCGTTGGAGAGAACTTTCACGGCTCCAAGGGTTTCACCGGCGGGAGGCGGGGAGGCACCCAGCGGGGTCCCGCTCCCCGCAGTCCGGGAGCGGCACTGGGGGTGGTTCGGTTCTATTTTGGGGTCCTTTGCCCGCCGTGTAGGTCAACACAGTACCCCACACTCCACTCGCAAGCCGCCGGTACTCGGGCAGGGTTTGGTGGTGGCGCACGGTGTCCTCCGTTCATCCGCGGTCTGCAGCGGCCATTTTGTGTGCTCTGTGGGGCGCAAGCTTGCTTTCTTGAAAATCTCGCTAAGTGGGTCTTCCGACACCGATTTTCACCAGGAGCAGGTAGGGACGTGCAGCAGAAGTTCCCACATCGAGTAGGCACTTTGGGTACTTTTAGTCTTGCAGGAAAAACAGGATTGTTTCAGGATCTGGCTGGCGGCCCGGGAGCGATGCAAGCTCACGTCCTCATCGCTCGGCTGCTGGCCCAAGGACGTTTATTTTTGCCAGAAAAGGAATTGCAAGAACTGGTTATTTCCCGTCATCACGATACTCTGATGGAAGGACATCCTGGCATTGCCAAAACAGAGGAAAAAATTAAACGACAATTCTGGTGGCCGTCCTGGCGAAAGGATATTAAATCTTTTGTGATGTCCTGTGGAGTTTGCGTCCAAAACAAAGGTAAAAAAACAAAACCCGCCGGTCTTCTTCAACCCTTAGACATTCCACCAGCACCTTGGCACACCTTGTCACTAGATTTTATCACGGACCTGCCCTCTTGTAATGGATACAATACTATTCTGGTTGTGGTGGATTTATTTTCCAAGATGGCCCATTTTATTCCGTTGAAAGGATTACCTTCAGCTTTTGTTCTTGCCAAGGAATTCCTCGAAAATATCATCCGTCTGCATGGATTCCCGTCCATACTAATCTCCGATCAGGGAAGCCAGTTTATTTCTCATTTTTGGAAAAAGTGTTGTCAACTGGCACAAATCGACGTAAGACTCTCAACCAGCCACCACCCACAGACCGATGGTCAGACGGAGAGAACGAACCAGACAGTTGAACAATATCTACGATATATGTTGCACCAATCGGAGGGTAATTCGAAGGATATTTTATGGGTGGCTGAATATGCATACAATAACTCGATACACTCTGGAACTGGTCAGAGCCCCTTTTATACCCTATATGGACATCACCCTCATACTTCAGACTTGGACTCACCTTTGAGCCTCGAAATGCCCGCAGTGGACCATTTGCATTCTACGATTACTCAAGCCTTCAAGGATGCTACTGCACACTTACAACATGCGAAAGGGAAATACAAAAAGAATGCGGATCTGCATCGAAAGGAGGCGCCTCCATACCAAATAGGGGATCAAGTATGGTTGGCTACCAAAACCTTATCGCTCAAGGGACCTCAGACTTTTAATCCAAGGTATTTAGGCCCTTACTTGATCAAAGCTATAATTAACCCAGTGGCAGTCAAGCTAGATCTACCAGCTAACATGCGGATTCACCCCGTTTTTCATGTGTCGCTTTTGAAACCAGTGCAACCAGGAACCAGATTAATAAAGCCACCAGAACCAATCCAGATAGATGGGGAGCCTGAATTCGAGGTGAAGAACATTTTGGACTCTAAGATCTCAAAATCAAAACTTTTCTATCTAATTGATTGGAAGGGGTACGGGCCTCAGGAAAGATCTTGGGAACCCAGCGACCACGTACATGCACCTCGGCTAGTAAAAAGGTCCCATCGGAATTTCCCGAACAAATCGAAACCTCCTGAGGGAACGACCTTGGGAGGGGCCTTGGGGGGGAGTGCTGTCATGATGCCTACCCCCGGAGCACCAGGCCAGGCCCAGCACCCCCGGGAGCAGGCATCACGCCCCCGGGTAAAAGCCCAGCGGCCCTTTATAGGGGCTCTTTGGACTCTGTCTTGGCGCCATTGGCGCCAGGCTCATGTTGGACATCAGTCCTGGCGCCATAGGCGCCAGGCTCATAAGGGGAAATGTTTGGTGCACTTACCTGAAGCAGACCATGCTGCACACTCACCTGATGCAGACCATGCTGCATGAAGAACCAAGCCAAATGAGGCTTAGGAGGGACTATTTTTCTGAAGGAACTATTTTGTTACTTGGGTGGGGCTGTGGAAGAATACTCACCTGGAACTTCTTCCAAGGCTATTTAAGCCACGCCCGGACAGCCACACGTGCTTCGCGTTGTTCTGCATCCCAGCAGCTGAACGCTCATCGTGTCTGCTCCTGCACCTGGACTCCAGCCACGCCCGCCTCGAACCTGGAACACCTGAAGGAAAGAAGAGAAGAGAAAGGTGAAAACCAAGAACTTATTCAACCTTCTTACCTGCATCCGGAATCTTCACGCCAGCATTTCTGAAGGAAGACTTCCATTTAAAAGCACTGCGTTGCTCGCTGCAGCGCCGCGCTTCACTCACCTGTTCCCGAGACGCCGCCCGGCTCCATCGCGGCTCTCAGCACCGGTCGCCACATCTCTGCACGTAGGGGAGAGAAGAAGAGACAAAAGGTGAGCAAGGGAACACAAGAGGAAGGCCGAATTCCAGCCATATTACTTACCGGCTTTTCTTGGTGAACCATTCCACATCTCAGGTCGGCGCCGCATCTTTGGCAGGTACCGCACCCCGGCCCCTATGGGGAAAGGACAAAAGACATTACTGGGGAATTATAAAGACATTTAGAGGGGTCGCCCTCATCACTAACTCACCTGATTTTACCACCGGCAATTTAACCCCTCAACGCATCGCCTTTGTTCTGCACCTGAAATAAAGGACAGATCACAGGTTAGGAAAAACAACATAAAAGGAGGCTCACACTTGAACTTTTGCATCTTCATACTTACGGCGTATCGCTCAGAAAAGTCAAGTGGATTTGCCAGCGCCATTCTGAAAACCAGTGAAGTAACTGGACGAGCGCGCGCCCCTGCACCAGAAGCAGGATGGAGAGTTCATCCTTCCAAACCATAAGGTGAGCTTAAACCGGGGGTTTTGGAGGAAGTCAGAGAAGAACCAAGGGGGAGAGGGGGGAGCAAGCACACTATTCAGCAGACAGTTAATCCCCTTTCTCATCTGCAGAAGGATATTCCTACGGGCCAGACAAGCAAGATTTTGGGGGTCCTGTTCAATCGGTGGTCCGAATTCTGCGCATCACGCTTGAAGAGGCCACAGCAACCCAGACCAGACCAGCGCCTCCGTGGGAGCCAGGTGAGCGTTACAGTTGTCCTGTGCACCTGATACAAATCATCAGAGGTATTGTTCCAAAGTCTGATTTGTTCTCTCCGTCAATCCGTTTGACTGCGGATGGTATCCTGAGGACATGTTTCAGTAAATGCCTAGATTAGAACAGAGAGCTGAAATGTAGAGGTGTATTGAGAGTCTCGATCTGATATAATGTTGGTGGGTAATCCGTGCATTCTGAAAACAGTGGTAAAAAATATGTAAGCGATCTCAGAAGCAGTCGGAAGAGACTTAGAAGGTGTAAACTGGGCCATTTTAGAAAAGGCATCCACCGTGACCATGATTGATCACAGTGCATTTTTCAGAAGGAGGCAGTTCTACAATGAAATCAGTGGCTATAGTGTGCCGCGGCCGAATAGGCAAGGTAGGTTGTGTCAGTTTACCATTTGGCCTGTTCATAGGCGTCTTTGTGCACAGACTTCACAGGTTTGACAGAATAAGGCTATATCCCGACTCATCCTAGGCTACCAGAAATATCATCGTACCAAATGAAGAGTAGATAGAACACAACAATGTCCTGGTATTTTAGAATTATGAGACAAGGCCTATACTTATTTCCTCAAGGATTCTGTATGGACAAAGAGATGTGAGAAACCTGAGGCGTTTGTCCCAGGCTATTCCCGGGGATCCTTTGTTCAGGTGGCCAGGGGAGGGCCATTGCTCTTGGATCCCAACCCTGAGGGCGGACGAGCGAGGGAGGAACACCTGGGCAGGGGGTCCTTGGGGACTATGAGAGACACGCCCTCAGACGAGAAATGCCACTCCTCCCATTCCAATACACCCCAACCCGATATTCCCTCAGTTGCCATGGGATATTGTCAACACAGTCCCATCATACCCCAGTACCTTTCTGTAAGGAAAAGGTGAAACCCTCAGGGAACACAAAGACCATCCCTAAATTCCAACATGAGTTTTACCCCTCTTTCATGAAAACCCACTTTTCAACAACCATACATTCAAAGCCCTTTTCCTGTCAAAAATCTACAACATCTTTATCCCTTTTTTGTAGAACACCACAATTGCTATTATCCCATTGCCCTATTGAAATACCCAGGGACTGGGACGTAGAAGAGGCAGATGGGAGTCATGAGGGTTACCCATAGGAATCAATGGGCTATGGATTCTTATTGGCAGTCCCCATGTTGTCCGGGTAATGAGGTCAGACAGAGTCAGGCAGGCAGGGGCAACTACTCACACCTGACTCCAATCAACTCTAGCTGGGAGTATAAAAGCAGCAGCCAGAAACAGCATTTTGACCCAGCTGGGGAGCTGAAGGATGCAGAGAAGCCAGAGGGAGACCATTCGTGCTGGAGAGAACCTGGAAGGCCTGGAGGAGGAAGAGCTGCCCAGACACTGGACCTGTGAGCACAAGTGAGGCTGCAGAGTGGAGTGGAAGCTGTGTCTCAAGGGAGCTAAACCAAGGGCAGCTGGGGTTACCTGGTGGTACCCATATCAGAGGTCCAACCCTGGGCCATAAAAGAGAACCCATGCCTTTTTTTATAAAAAAAATAATAATTGTGTTTTGATTCCTACAAACAAAAATGAGATAGAACCTTTCTCACAAGTACAAAATACAATTTAGAAGAAATAAACCACAAAAGAAGAAAAAGAAAATCAAAGAAAAGAAAAGGTAAAAAGAAAAATAAGAATTACATAATAAAATTCATCCATTTCATCACATCACATGATACAAGGTCCAATTTTGTCTATTTTAGTTTTGTTTCCTCTTTGCCACGTGTTACCATTTCTAATCTTTTCAGTATTATAGAGAGAAAACCAAATAATGGTAAAATCAAACCCTGCGATTGGCCACCGAACAGACTACACCACCAGTCATCATTTCCTACAATCATGTCTAAATGTTTCCCCCCAACTTCCTTCAGGGCAGTACAACCCATCACCAGATGTTTCGTGGTTTCTCTCATTTTTCCCATTCCACACAATCTACAACTCATATTCCCCTCCGAGTCCTTCCACCTGCTCACTCTTTCCAATGTCGGTAGCTGGTTTAATCGAAAGTGGAGGTTTAAAATCCACTTTTTTGGACAAGGAAAGATGAGTATGTATTTTGGCATGTGCCCTTTTAATTGATGAGCTTGGCATATTGCTTATAATGGATATATTTTGCCAACTCATCAATGGTTTTTCCCCAGTTGTGTTGGAATAAAAAGGAATTCGCCCTTGCAGGATCTTTGGCGAGTTCCTCTTTAGAGGAGCCTACTTCAATCGACAAAGCCTTCATTTGATCCTTTAATTTAGTAATTGTTAAACCTGAGATACGCGTTTGGCCTTCACCCCATTTTTCATAGAATGATGAAGTGGCGGATTGATCAACTTGCTGTATTCCATCATCTTCCTCCATATAGCTATGTTGGCCAGAGAAACAAGCCCAAACTTGTGTCTTATCACTGAGTTTGGTACAGAGCTAGCTAGCCCTAGTGTGATTTTCCAGAGAATACCCTGAACTGTATTCAAGTTATCACCCACATCGTTTAAGTTGATGTCTAATCCGCAAAGTATCGTTGGTTCCACTTGCATCATGAAGAATTGGATCAGAGGTTTCAAGGAAAAGAAACACAGCTGTGCGTACACCCGTTTCAATTTTGTTAGTAAGGGGCTATATTTTGCATTGGTGTGCTGTATCCCCCCTTGTTTTGAGGTGGTATTTGAGACCTCATAGTCCAAATAAGTCAATGAGTTTACCCGCTCAAGTGCATCATCCCCCACCCACCAGGTCAATGTTTTCGGGCATCTTTTTGTTGACAAAAGAAGAACTCTCGATTTCTGGCCTTTACTTTTAGGTTATTTTCTGCTGAGTATTTATGGAACAGTGTAAGTTTCCGCTGGAGGCCAATTGGAGTAAGATCAAAAAGGACTATATCGTCCACAAACGCTATCCAGTCCAGGGACACTGCACCCAGCCTGACTGGATTTGTGAGGACCCCCTCCCATATTTTTCCTATGTCAGTGGTGTATAGGTTGTACAGAGTAGGGGCCACTAAGCAGCCCTGCCTTAGCCCAACAAAGGTCTTGATGGGATCAGTCATTGCCCCCTCCCTGTCCAAACTCACTCTCAACATTGTACCCTTGTGCAGAAGTGCCAACAGTTGCACCAGATTGACTGGAACACCCATCGCTCATTGCCAAAAAGCTTATACCAGAGCCGTCCTCTACTAACTGTATGAAATGCGTTTGATATATCGATCGATGCCATGTAGACGGTACCTACTGTTTTTTCTTTTACTGCAGCCCTCATGTGGGCCATAGTAAATGCATTTAATGGAGTGCCCATCCCAGCAAGGAAACCAATTTGAAAATCAGATAGAAGTTTACATTTTGTGATCTGAGATTTTAGTTCTTTTAGGAGCAGGGTTCCAAAGATTTTACTGGACGAATCCAGTAGTGCAATTGGTCTAATATTTCTGGGTTTTAATTTATCCCCTTCTTATAAATGGGGACAACAAGAGATTGTGTCCATGTTTCTGGGACCTTATAAGTAAGACAGACATGTTTGAATAGGACCCAGAGGGGAGAGCCCAAATCTCCAGGTTATTTTTTTTAATTATCGGAGGAATGTTATCCGGCCCTGGAGCTCTCGAGGGTTTAGCTTTGCTGATTGCCCATCGGACATCCTCCACATCCCAAAGGTATACTTTGTCCATTCGTATGCGGCTTCATTTCCGGGTAAAGAATACTTTTCCCGTAGTTATTGTTCCCAGGCCTTCGCTTTAATCACGCAGGCCCCTGCTATTGGGAGTTTTTTTTGTGGCGCCCCCAAGAAGGACCAAAAGTTGGCTGCATCATTCCCAATCAATGACCCAACCGTCTCCTGATTTCTCTTAATTAGCGTTTCACGTCTCAGTCACTTCAGTGCCTGTTTATAGTCTTTTATGATTTTTCTCTTTCCATCAAGAAATCCTGTTTGAGTAATGGCCGTTCTACGGTATGCTCTAATGGCAGATCTTTTACTGGCTTTTGCCTTCTGGACTCTTGTGTCATAATTATTGGAGTAGAGAGGACTCCTCTGAATTTGGCCCCTGACAGAGAGTAGCTTAATGCAGATTTGGAGTTTTCTGGTATAGTTACATACATTTTTCCCCCTGATTCTAACATGGCCTCCAGTTCTTTTCCTAATATGGTCATGAAAGATCTGCATGCCTTTGCGTAGCACCTTATGGCCACCCTCCCTAGTTATCATAGTAAAGGCTAAGGAAGGCTCAAAATGGTAAGTGCCCAAAGGCATGTGTATAGTAAGATTAATGGGAAAGTGATCACTCCGTAGGGTATCTTCCCTAGTTAAGGAATCACATGTTTTGCCCAAATCTGCAGATAGGAACATGTGGTCGATCCAGGAGCTTTTCTCTCTTCCAAGTGTGGAACTCCTCCATGATTTCTTCAGCTGGGGTGCAGAGACACAGATCCCAGCCCACCATAAAGTTGTACCAGATTAATCCCGATTGTTCACTCCTGGATCTGATGTTACCTCTTTGGGCAGGCCTTTGTTCCGCTTCAGTTCTTAAACAGGCTGTGCAAATGTCTCCTGCTACAATGATGTTTGAATTTCTGTATCTCCCCAAACAATCTGTAACCAGCACCTCCAGGGAACCATGTAGGGCCATAATTTGAGTTTTTTCTTGATTTCCGTAGACATTCACTATCAGCAAGTTTACTTGGATCTGAGGGATGAAGATGTTAATAGCCATCAAGTCATCGGAGGTCACTTCTACCTCATGATGTGTACATTCCCAACTTAAGTCTACTGCTATTGCCAGCCAACCTTTAGGTCGACCCTCGTCCCCTCGAGTTGCCGCTTTACAGTAGGTTGAGAATCTTATCAAGTCAAATTTGTCAACGGCCATGGTTTCCTGCAGTGCTATCACATTTGCCAGTCTAATACCAGTCATGGTATTTCCTGTTAGTTTATGAAAATTACACTTATGTTTGATCTCTCAAAGTTGCTGCTGATTTGACTTCACTCTTTTGAACATTTCAATTGCTCTTTCTAGCCAAGCCCATTCATCCTGTCTACTCTGTACATCCCTTTTTCCTCCTACCATCTCCTGTATTCATTGTGATGTTGTTTCCATCAGTTGGATAGGATTTAGAAAAATCTCTGTTTCTTCGTGCGATGGTAGTTCCTCCAAATGGAGGCCCAAGGTCTTTAGGGCCTCTCAGTTATTCCAAACCAATTGGGCAATCACATTTGAGGCAAAGTAACAGACCGACCTCTCAGCACCCTTCTTTGGGATGGCCCCTCTTAAGATGTCATCTGAACGTAATGCTTTAAGCTGAGGAATGGCCTGAAAACCTCTGATTATTTGTCCCCTATTGATATGTGGAGATTCACTTTCAGTTGGTTCAGCTTTCCAGCCCATTTCTGTTCCTTCGAAGATGTTTTTGTCCGTGTTATTGGGGTCTTGAGCCATTTCCGAGTCTCAAGCAGATTTAGGTTCTCCTCTGCTATTTGGAATAGGTGACAATTGGTCGAGGGCACTATTCCTTCCTCCCTCCATGCTCGGAACAGGTTGCGGTTGACATTCACCTGCTTCTGAGGCCCCTTGCTCCAATTTAGAGGTTTCTTCTATAGGTGTCTGTAGCATCTGGAGCAATGGAAGCGCGAGACAACTGAAGGCTCGAGAGAGAGAGAGAGAGAGACGCAAGGAATGGAACACACGGACCGGGGAGAACGACGGTTGGAGAGAGGAAGATGGAGAAGCAGATGAAGGATGCGCCCATTCCCCACTCCACGTTACGCCCCTTTAGAAATAGTTATGTTTAAATAGAATAATAATATGGACCGTTGTAAAGCTACTACTGTTACCTTCCCAATATAACTATATGGCAATTAAAATACCTCCCATTTACTTACCTGCGTGAGCCCCTACTTCAGTGGCGACGAGGAAGTTCCAGGGCCATTGAGAAGGATCTCCAGCCGACTACAGGTAGGGACGGAGGAACGTATGGTGAAAGGCACCATCAAAATAAAAGGAAAAGAAATAGAAATGATTGCACGCATGCGCATTGAATAAGCAAAGTTTTGTAATTGACAGCACTGAGAAGCAAATCACGCGTCAGCTGACTCGCCGGCCATCATAAGGTCAGGCATCTATCAATTAAGGGGTAATCATCACACGCTCCTCTTCCTACTTGCAGCAGTACATTAAGGTCAGGCATCTACCAATTAAGAGGTACTCGTCACACGCTCCTCTTCATACTCGCAGCAGTACATTATTGAAATATTGGGTAATCATCTGGCGATCATCCTCATCCTCGCAGCAGTATTTACAGAAATCCTCATTAGATCACCCTCATACTCGCAGCAGTACTTCTATAACAGAGTTACTGGATACAATTGCAAATTAGCAGTGAGCAACTACTACTCATCATCCTTGTTCAGTGGATGACAATAGGTACAGTGCAAGGGAGAAATTCAGATAGTACCATACATCACATAGAAATAACATTAAAAGTAAGAATAAAGCAACACGGCTCACAGAGGCAGTGGAGACATGTCCATGCATGGTGTACCAGTCCCTCAAATGTTCATGCCTGATATAGGAGAACCCATATTACCTTGGAAAAAGTAGCTTAAAGTATTTGAAAACTATGCCAGTGTGGTGTGTGAAACCAATTACAGTGTAGAGAGAAATAAATCATTATTGCTGCACTGTCTCGGTCCAGCTGGTCAAGAGAAGTATGAAGATTTGCCGGATTTGTCAGCAGGTGAAAGTGGTGACATGAATGAATATGAGAAAGCAATTCAAAAATTGAACAAACATTATGAAAAAAAATCAGTACAATTCTGGAGAGGTACACATTTGGGAAGAGAGTTCAAGAAGAGGGTGAATCAGTGGAACAGTATGCTACAGCATTGAGAAAGTTAGCAAGAACATGTAAATTTGATCAACAGTTGGAAAAAAGGATAATAGATCAGTTCATGTTAGAGTGTGGGAGCAGTAAAGTCAGAAAAAAACTGTGGGTGGAGGATGATCCCTGATTAAATGAAGTTTTGAAAATGGCTAAAGAAGTAGAACATACAGAAAAATGTGTGAAGACTTTAGAAAGCAGACTAAAAGAAATGTCGATCAAAGCAGTGGTCAGTGCTGTACAACCAGATGTGGAAAACAGTTACAGCTGTTGAAAATTAGATCAAAGGAGCAAACACCTACCGTCAAATGGATAGGAAGGTTTGAAAACAGGTCAATCTCTGAAAAGAGAGATGTCCTTTACAGAAATAGAAGAAAAGAAATAGAACACCAAAATAGAGGTGGATATGCTCAGAGAGGAAGAGGGAGGACTCTGGCAAGAACTTGCTATAGATGAGGGAGCCCGTCACATTGGGCAAGTAGTGTGACATGTCCTGCGTTGAAGGTTATCTGCAGAAACTGCAGAGGAAGAGGTCATTTTGCCAGGTGTTATAGAGGCAAGCAAGTTTCATCAAATACAAACTGGGTTTGTGGTGACTATGAAGATGAGGAAGAAGAATGTTTCTTTATGGTTTCAGATGAAGGTGAAGAAATTCATAGCCGAGAGCAACCATAGAAGTGAATTGACATCCCATAGTGATGATGGTAGACTCAGGAGCCAAATATTCGTTGATTTCAGAAAAAATATAGAGTTGTGGACCAGAATATCTGAATGAGGTAGATATCAAACCAAGGGCATGTGGTGGAGCAAAAATAGAGTTGATAGGTTGGTTCAGTGCAGTATTCATTTTCAAAGGAAGACAGGCGGAAGGTCGCATCTATGTTTCAAAGAATGGGACATCTTCGTTGTTGAGTTGGACTCATCAACAACGTTTAAAAGTTCAAAGAATGGGACATCTTCGTTGTTGAGTTGGACTCATCAAAAACTTTTAAAAGTTTGTTTGGGTCCGAACGCGAGTGATTCAGTGTTATTAGTGGAAGATACAGGAGCTAAAGTGGGTTTGGAGAAAATGCAAGATGAAATATTCAGAGAAAATGTTATTGGATGTGTGAAAGGAGTAACCCATCACATCTTGCTCAAATCAGGCACTAGACCAGTTGCTCAGAAATTACGCAATATACCACTATCACTTAGAGAAGAAGTTAAACTTGAACTAAAAAAGTTGGAGGATCAAGGGATAATTGAATGCATAGATGCTTCTGAATGGGTGTGTCACACGCCGCGGGAGATGGCGGCTCTGGCAAACGCCATCGCGTTTGAGCCGCCATTGATCTGAGCCGCCATGCTCTCATGCACAGTGTGCTGTGGTCCAGTCTTCCGATGTTAGTTGACGTTGGAAGCCCTTTTTCCCTAGTCTCAACCCGGAAGCCTACGCGTTGTAACCTTCGCGCGTTAGGCTTTCGGGTTGACATGCTGCTGTTTTCTCTTGTCCTGGCTCCCCTGCCTGCCCTTCTATTTAGCATCTTTACCCTGCCCATGTTACACCCAGATTTCAGCGTCCTACTCTCTGGCATCGTTGGCGGTTACAGCCGCGGATGCGATTTTATACCACCAACAGGGAGCCCCCAGCTCAGAGGAGCGGTCTAGTGGTTTGTGAGAAGGACGAGAGCGAGACTCCTCCTTCTATTCCGGAAGTACGATATGAACGAGAGTTGCCAAGAGTACTACGTGTTGCTACGATTCATCACAGCTCCGCTCCGTGAGTTACTGAAACTGCGATACATGCCTCTCATTGAGTTAGATTTGGGGAAGCCTTTCTTCACTTTGCTTACATTTCCTACAGGACTTTCCTCTATATATCCCTATTCAGTCCGACCCAGCCGCTCCACCCGGCTCAGTCTTACGGACGAAATACTCAGTGGTCCTCTTACCCTTTGGTCGATCCCGTCTTGACACTACCCCCGAACTCCCAAGATTCAACACACGATCTCTGCATCCTGGCCTACCCAACAGGTAGGGATCTAAACATTCAGGCTTTGTCCCCCTTCACTTCTCTTCTCACAAATTCTTATGCAAACACTTCCCTTCTGTTTTTTCTTTAACCAATAGTAGACCGGACCGCATCATCAGCCATCAGAGACTCTCCATAACATTCCTTGGGATTCTCCCACAGGTACATCTCACTCATGCAACCTTGAGTACCATAAGGCGAAGGGTGTTATAACTATCTAATTCTATCTATCCTATTCCCACAGAAGAGTCTCACCTTAGCCAATTCATCGCGACTCCATCTGGTTAAGCTTTCTACTCCAACCGTGAGGGAACTACGCGAACCACCTACGGGACTACACCCACACCGGGTTTTTGTCCCTCTAAGAGGGTTTCCCGGAGAACCCCTTTTTTGATACCTGTGTTGGAATGTTCAGGAAGGGGTCTCCGGTAAACTTTCACTCCTTCCGGATAGACCGAAGACAAGGTAGGACTTTTCCATTGTTGCTTGCAAAGTGCTTCTGATTTGTATCGGCAGTTATTACAGATAGCAACGCCCAAAGAAAGATAGAGTACGTTTTTAAATTTATTTGAACAAGCTTTTTGGCTGGCAACAATGGAACAACAGATACAGCAATTAGTCGCAGCGATGCAGAACATGTCTGCTGAGGTGCAATTACTGAAACAGGAGAACGCCGCTCTTAAACAACAGGTAGGGCGTTCTGCCCAAAGTTCAGAGGTACCCCCGGGGCCTTTACCAGGAGGGCGCTTTGACGGCAATCCACATGCCGTAAAGGAGTTCCTGGAATCTTGTACGGTCCAATTTACTTTCAAACCAGCCTTTTTTCCTACTGATAGAGATAAAGTAGGGCACATGATTGCCCAGATGACCGGAGCCGCACCCCATTAGTCACCAACAACAATCCAATCCTTGATTCATACCCTGCTTTTTGTAATAGTATTCGAAGCATGTTCAGCCGACAGGAAGTAGTAGTTGCTTCCCAAGAGAAACTGTTGGATTTAAAACAGGGTAGTCAGGATATACTTACGTACATAACAGCATTCAAAAGAATGGCCGCAGATACCTCCTGGGCCGATGACGCCTTAATTACACTATTTAGACGTGGTCTGTCAGAAGACTTAAAGGACGAACTGTCCCGTGTTTCCAAGACCAACAAACCTCGCAGAATATATTGCCTTGGTTATGCAAATGGATTACCGTCTTCAGGAGAGGAACAGAGAAAGATGCAAGGGAAAAGGGTCTCAAGCTCATCTAGAGGTATTTACCTCCCCTAAGTCAGGCCCTTCAGACAAACCCATGCAATTAGGCACAGCTAGAGGTCCATTAACCCCAGAAGAGCGAGCCCGAAGAAGAACACTAGGCTTATGCATGTATTGCGGGTCTAATAGCCATACTATTAGAGAATGTACTCTGATCCCTCCCCGGAAACCGGGGCAGGGAAACGCCAGTACCCGACCGTAAAAGGGACGACGGCATCGGGTCCTTTCACCATATCTAGTCCCTCTTCTCACATATCTGGTGGTTTTTCCGCCCATTCATCAGAGAGCATCATGATCAGTTTGAAAATCTCTTTGTCCTGGAACAACACTTCTTTACTTAATGTTCCTGCCCTCATTGATAGTGGAGCTGCAGGAAACTTCGTAGATGATACCTGGGCACTCTCTCATAACTTTCCCCATACCGCAAAAGAAATGGCCATACCTGTGGAAAGCGTGGACGGGAGTCCGCTTACATCAGGACCCATTAAGGATCAAACCTTGCCCTTGTTGATGGTGGTTGCTTCACATCAAGAGAATATAGAGTTTGACATAATCAAAACAGCCCATTACCCAATCATCTTAGGGCTGCCCTGGCTAAGACACCATAATCCCTATATTAACTGGGCAGCAGGCACAATTTTCTTGGGTTCTGAACGATGTGTACAACATCATCAATTGGTAAACTCCCCCAAGGTAGAGCAAATGCCAGATCCCGGGGTCTCGACTACTGTAGTCAACGAGGTCTCTTCCTTGCCTCCAGAATACGAACGTTTTCGTCCCGTATTTTCTCACCCAGTGTTTTCAGAACTCCCACCTCACAGAAGAGATGATTGTGCCATAGACTTGGTCCCAGACACCCCCCTTCCTTTTGGCAGGATGTATATTCTGTCGGCAAGAGAGAAAGAAGTTTTAAAGGAGTACTTACACACCCATCTCAAGAACGGATTGATTACAGAATCCACATCCCCGGCAGCCGCTTCGCTTTTTTTTATTCCGAAAAAAGACACATCGGAACTTCGTCCTTGCATAGACTTCAGAGGGTTGAACAAAATAACCATCCCGGACAAGTATCCAATGCCTCTTATTCCAGACATACTAGAAGCAGTGCAAGGGGCCAAATTCTACACCAAATTATACCTAAGGGGAGCGTATCATCTGATTCGCATCAAAGCTGGCGACGAGTGGAAAACGGCATTCAGAACACCCTTTGGTAATTTCCAGTATAAAGTCATGCCCTTTGGACTTATGAACGCTCCAGCAGTTTTTCAAAGATTTATGGACCACATCTTTTCAGATATTAGTCTTCATTACGTTATAGTTTACTAAGATGACATTTTAATTTTTTCTTCCTCTTTGAAAGAACATCAGTCCCAAGTGAAGGAGGTCTTACACCGATTGCAGGAAAACCATTTGTATTGCAAATTATAGAAATGTGCGTTTCACAAGACCACCATAGCATTTCTGGGTTATATTCTCTCCCAAGAAGGGATTGCTATGGATCCTGCAAAAGTTTCCGCAATCACGGAATGGCCTCCTCCTCGTTCTATCAAGGAGATACAAAGATTTCTAGGCTTTGCCAATTTTTACAGGCATTTCATTCCACACTTCTCTTCTTATAATAAACCCATCACTCAATTGCTAAAAAAAGACACCCCATATCTTTGGAACTCCGAGACACAGGAAGCATTTGACCACCTGAAGATCCTCTTTACCCAGACTCCGATACTTAAAGTCCCAGATCAACAGCGTCCTTTTATTGTGGAATCGGATGCTTCGAAACATGCCCTTGGAGCGGTTCTACTTCAATCGGACAGTCATAACATCGAAAGACCTGTAGCCTTCTTATCCAAGACCCTCTCACCGGCAGAGATCAACTATACAGTCTTAGAAAAAGAACTTCTAGCCATCAAGCGGGCCTTTGAAGAATGGCAACATCTCCTTTTAGGAGCACGATACCCTATCGAAGTAAGAACTGATCACCACAACCTCCGTTCTCTCCAGTATGTACAAACCTGCAACAGCCGACAGGCACGATGGGCGCATTTTTTCTCGCCCTATCAAATCAAATTTTCCTTCATCCCGGGAAATACCAATCTCCGGGCCGACGCTTTATCCCGCAAAGATCCTGCAGGGAAGATCCCCTTCCGAGCAGAACCTATGTTTCCAAAGGCAGTTTTTGTTCCTGTAGTCCATCACTTCTTGCAGACACTGGAGGACAAGACTGAGGAACTGCTGACAGCAGAACCAGAAAATTGTCTCATTAGGGGATTGACAAGCAGCAGAGGACTCCTTTTTAAAGGGGAACAAGTTTATGTCCCGGATATAACTCTCCAGAAAGAAGTATTGAGACTTTGTCACGATTCACTTGCAGCTGGTCACCGAGGAATCTTCAACACTCTCGAGTTGGTTCAGAGGCATTTTTGGTGGCCCTCTGTCCGTACTGATGTCCGGGATTATATTGCGTCATGCACGATATGTCTTCAGACTAAATCTCCCCGGAGACCACCTATGGGAAAACTGGTCACGACCCCTATTCCGGGAGAGACCATGGCAAATAATTACAACAGATTTCATTGTGGATCTACCGAGATCGGAAGATTGTACCGCTATCATGGTAACCATAGATACATTGACCAAAATGGCTCATTTTATACCTTTGCCCGAAGTTCCTTCAGCAGCCCAGATGGCTCACATATTTTTGGAACGCATTTTCTCTCTACATGGCCTTCCGGATACCATAATTTCGAACAGGGGTCCACAGTATACTTCCAGATATTGGAAACAACTATGCTCCCTTCTAGGGATATCCCGAGCATTGAGTTCTGGGTTCCACCCGCAGACCAATGGTCAGACGGAACGCCTCAACCAGACGCTGGAAGGGTATCTTCGGTGTTATGTCTCCTCTGCGCAGGACAATTGGAAACGTCAACTACCGTTGGCTGAATTTGCTTATAATAATGCGGCTCATTCGGCTATCAAAGCAAGCCCTTTTTTTGCACCTATGGCTTTCATCCTACGGTCTTCCCAGTTGCCACATCACCGGACGCACAATTCCCGGCTCTTGAGAGACTGGTAGACTCCATCCAACTAGGACATCGGACTGCTCGCCTGGCTCTTCACAAAGCCCAGACTTGCAGTAAAACTCAAGCAGATAAACATCGTTCTCCAACTCCACAATTCCAAATTGGTGGACGGGTCTGGTTGGCGAGCAAATTTGTACCGAGAAGGCTTGTCCCGTCCAAACTGTCTCCCAGATATTTTGGTCCATTTTCCATAGTGGCAAAACAGGGTCCTGTGGCCTATACCTGGCAGCTACCCAGATCTTGGAGCCGTATGAATCCGACTTTTCACGTCTCCCAATTGAAGCCAGACATACAGAACCGCTTTCATCCTACGGCGGTATCCGCCCCTCCGCCGGTGATGACCGATACGGGTCCCGAATACAAGGTCTCGGGTATCTGTGACTCTCGGTATCATCGTGGTGTCCTTCAATACCTGGTGGACTGGAAGGGTTATTCTCCTTCTGAAAGGTCGTGGGAGCCGGCTTCGGCCGTCCATGGTTCCCGATTGATTCGCTCCTTTCATCTTCTTCATCCTGGCAAGCCTGGTTTCGCTTCTTTGGGAAGGGGGTATACTGTTACACTCAGATTTCGGCGTCTTACTCTCTGGCATCGTTGGCGGTTACAGCCGCGGATGCGATTTCATACCACCAACAGGGAGCCCCCAGCTCAGAGGAGCGGTCTAGTGGTTCGTGAGAAGGACGAGAGCGAGACTCCTCCTTCTACTCCGGAAGTACGATATGAACGAGAGTTGCCAGGAGTACTACGCGTTGCTACGATTCATCACAGCTCTGCTCGGTGAGTTACCGAAACTGCGATACACGCCTCTCATTGAGTTAGATTTGGGGAAGCCTTTCTTCACTTTACTTTGCTTACATTTCCTACAGGACTTTCCTCTATATATCCCTATTCAGTCCGACCCAGCTGCACCACCCGGCTCAGTCTTACGGACGAAATACTCAGTGGTCCTCTTACCCTTTGGTCGATCCCGTCTCGACACTACCCCCGAACTCCCAAGATTCAACACACAATCTCTGCATCCTGGCCTACCCAACAGGTAGGGATCTAAACATTCAGGCGTTGTCCCCCTTCACTTCTCTTCTCACAAATTCTTATGCAAACACTTCCCTTCTGTTTTTTCTTTAACCAATAGTAGACCGGACCGCATCATCAGCCATCAGAGACTCTCCATAACATTCCTTGGGATTCTCCCACAGGTACATCTCACTCATGCAACCTTGAGTACCATAAGGCGAAGGGTGTTATAACTATCTAATTCTATCTATCCTATTCCCACAGAAGAGTCTCACCTTAGCCAATTCATCGCGACTCCTTCTGGTTAAGTTTTCTACTCCAACCGTGAGGGAACTACGCGAACGACCTACAGGACTACACCCACACCGGGTTTTTGTCCCTCTTAGAGGGTTTCCCGGAGAACCCCTTTTTTCATACCTGTGTTGGAAGGTTCAGGAAGGGGTCTCCGGTAAACTTTCACTCCTTCAGGATAGACCGAAGACAAGGTAGGACTTTTCAATTGTTGCTTGCAAAGTGCTTCTGATTTGTATCGGCAGTTATTACAGCCCAGCCCTAGCTGTTTATCCGTCCTCCCTGGGTCCTGCCTATTCCTCCCTTCAGTCCTTACTCTCTGTCCTTATTTGAGTAGTTACCTTCCTCGCTTTTTCCTCATCATTGGAACTGCTTCCCAGTACTTTTCCCCTTGCTACACCGCTTGCCACTATTCAGCCTGACATAGTGTTCCCTTTACTCCAGATCTTACCCACGCTTGCTGGATTTTACCACCTTGATTCATCTGCTGAAGATCTGTGGGTCACAGCCTGAGAGGGTTTTTTTATGCCATCCGGCTTTTTCCCCTGGACTAGTTTGCTTCGGAAGAGGGGGCCCCCCTAGACAGCTTATTCAAGGGTCAGGGTGGCTTCCTTCCGAGGTAGACCCTACCATCACTCAAACAAAAAAAAGGAGGCGCTGTGGAAGAGGAGGTTCGGGGAAGAACTGGATTTCGACACAACAGGTGAGGAGGCGGAAGGGGAGAGGGGCGGACAGGAGGAGATCAAGTTGAAGAGTGAAAGTTTGCAACGCCAAAGTATAACAATGGCCACTCCTGGACAGATTCAAGAACTGGTGAATGCTGTTCAAGCCATGAATCTCGAATTACAGAATGTTAAGGCTGATAACGCCGCTCTGAGGCAAACTATAGCCAATCGCGAAACTCGTGACTCGGATTTGCCGCCCATGAAGTTGTCTTCAAGAAAGTTTGATTGAACTTCAAAGAAATTGGAAGAATTCCTTGAAGCCTGTTCCATATACTTTGCATTTCGTACCCAGACCTTTTCCACGGACCGTACTAAGGTAAGCTTCATGGTATCCAACATGATCGGTAATGGCTTAGCGTGGGCTACGCCTTTGGTTATAAACAACAACCCGGTCATTCAGGACTACGGGGCTTTTGTAACCCTACTCAAAGAAACGTTTGAGCAACCCGAGATCACCCATTTTGCGGCAGAGGAACTGCTTGATGTACAACAGGGGACTTGTGACTTGCTTACCTATATTACTACCTTTAAACGCCTGGCTACGGAAGCAGGATGGCCTGAACATGCACAATATACCATATTTCGTCGTGGCTTGAAGGAGGAAATTAAGGATGAACTAGCTCGTATAGCTCGCCCAACCACCCTGTCGGATTTAATGTCCCTTGTTCTCCAAATTGACTATCGCCTGAACGAACGAAGGTTAGAAAAGAGAAAACACAAGACACCAGTAGTACATCCTTCTAGTGCCCATTCTCTGCCTCCTCTGCCTGCTCAGGGAAACAAGGAGGAACCAATGCAGATAGGAACGGCACAGGGCCCTCTGACTCTGGAATAAAGGAGGAGACGTAGGGAGTCCGGCCTCTGCATGTATTGTGGGTCCAGTGCTCATCTGCTGCGAAGTTGCCCGGATGTTCCACCAATGAGAGCGGGAAACGAACAACCTCGGACCTAATGAGGACGAGTGTCCGAGGTTTATCTTACAGTCCCTATGTGACTGTTGCATCGTCTACTGAGACAATGGATTCATGCCTTATGGTGGTTGCCGTCCAGCTAGAAACCCCAACTATGCTTCTCTCTACCATGGCTCTCCTTGACTGCAGAGCTGCAGGCATTTTTATGGATAACCAGTGGGCACACCAACAAGGTCTCTCCCTTCTGAAACGTGAAGATGTCCAAAAGGTCGAAGGAGTCGGCGGCTCCCCTCTCTCTTCTGGGCCCATAACGCATTCTACTGAGCAGTTAAGAGTACCCATACTCCAACATTCAGAGCAGTTACAGTTCGACCTGATCTGGGCTGCTCATTTCCCCATCATCATTGGTATTCCATGGTTCAGAAAACATAATCCGCTCATCGATTGGACCCATAACACCATGGCTTTCCAATCCGAATTTTGCAAGCAACATTGCTTATCACAGATGCAAGGGGAAATGGTACATGTCATGACCACGGAATGTAAGGAGGCTCGGGATATCTGTAGCATCCCTCCCGAATTGGCGGACTTCCAGGAAGTCTTTAGCAACAACCCAATTCTTGAGCTACCTCCACATCGTCCGGAAGACTGTGCCATTGAACTAGTTCCTGATGCCGTGGTGCCTTTCGGGCGCATGTTTCCTTTATCCGTGACAGAAAAACAAGTCCTACGCCACTATTTGGATTCCCACTTAACTAACGGTTTGATTCAACCATCAAGAATCCCTGCTGGAGCCTCACTGTTCTTTATACCCAAACGCAATTCATCTGAATTAAGACCCTGTATTGATTACAGAGGCTTGAATAAGGTCACCATTCGAGATCGCTACCCGATGCCCCTCATCTCCGATATACTGGAAGCCATGGAAGGTGCAGCCGTTTTCTCAAAATTGGATCTGCGGAGTGCATATCATCTCCTCCGAGTTCGCAAGGGAGACGAATGGAAGACTGCGTTCAGAACTCCCTTTGGACTATACGAATACAGGGTGATGCCTTTCAGCCTAGTCAACGCCCGGCCATTTTTCAACGTTTTATGGACCAGTTGCTCTCCGACCTACCTTACGTTAGTACCATTGTTTACCTCGATGACATTCTGGTCTTTTCCTCTACCCAACAAGAACACACTCAGCATCTCAGAAATGTCCTCCTTTGTCTCCAATCTCAACACCTCCTGGTAAAACCGGAAAAATGCTTATTCAATGTAACCTCGGTCCCCTATCTGGGTTACATTCTCTCCCAGGAAGGCATAAAAATGGACCCCAGAAAGGTGTCTGCCATCGTGGATTGGCTGACACCCACTTTGTTAAAGGAAGTCCAATGGTTTTTGGGTCTGGCCAACTTCTATAGAAAATTCATCAGCCAGTTTTCACAACTAGTGCTACCCATCATAGCCTTACTCAAGAAGGAGGCTAGGCCTTTCGTCTGGACTGACCAAGCTAACCAAGCGTTCCAGAGTCTTAAGAGGATGTTCTGTACCGCTCCCGTCTTGTGCCAGCTGGATCAGTCGCTACCCCTCATTGTTGAAGCAGATGCCTCAGCAGGCGCTATGGGAGCTGCACTCTTACAAGTCAAGAATGGTAAAGAACATCCAGTAGCCTACCTCTCCAAGACTTTTTCCCCTAGTCAACGAAACTATTCCGTAATCGAAAAGGAATTGTTGGCCCTTAAGACCGCGTGCAAAGAGTGGAGACACCTTTTACAAGGCAGTGCACATCAGTTCATACTTCCCATCGATCACAAGAACTTACAGGTCCTTAGAAGCATGGAACGCGTAAATTCCACACAGGCTCGCTGGGCCCATTTCTTTAGCCAATATGACTTCACGATCACATACATACCGGGTACTCATAACGGCCTAGCTGATGCCCTCTCCAGACGAGACACCCTTGAGGCACAATCAGCTCCGTCCTCAAAGTATATGTTTCCCCAGAACAGAATTGTGGGAGTGGTAACTTCCTTTCTCCAGGAGGTAAAATCCAACACCACTCCTGATCTGGAAACAAAGTTGTGCAGTCATCAACAGCGATTAGTCAGATGGTCTGATGGTTTGTTATTGGTTAATCAGAGGTTATATATCCCTTCTAAAACCTTACAGTTAAAGATCCTGAGATAGGGCCACGATCACGTTATTTCAGGTCATCGAGGCTCGCAAGGCACACTGGAAATTATCTCACGTTCTTTCTTCTGGCCTTCTCTCTCTCGGGACATAAAGAAATATTGCAGAACCTGTCAAACCTGTGCCAAGAACAAGAATTCTATCCTTAAGCCGTATGGCCTACTCGAACAGCCCAAATTACCGGTTCGACCATGGTCCCAAATCTCAACCAATTTTATCGTTGACTTACCCCCGCCTCAGGGTTTCTCCTGCCTAATGGTTACTGTGGATTCTTTTTCCAAACTCGCTCACTTTACTCCTTTCCCTGGTGTACCGTCTGCTTCTGAAAAGGCTGAGGCGTTTCTGAAGGATATCTTCAGGTTACACGGTCTTCCCGATAAGATCATATTCAACCGTGGTAGTCAATATACATCCCGCTTCTAGGGAACCCTGTGCCAGTGGTTAGGCATTGAGCGGGCCCTCTCATCTGGGTTTCATCCTCAAACTAATGGCCAGACCGAATGACTCAATGCCTCCCTGGAACAATACCTCAGGTGTTATACCAACAGGTTACAAAATAACTGGGTAGCCCTTTTCCCCACGGCAGAATTTGCATATAACAATGCCATGCACACGGCTACTGGCCTCAGTCCTTTTTTTTGTACTTTTGGTATACATCCAAATGGCATAGTTTTCGGTGCATAACCTTCCCACCAACACACCTACTATTGAATCCACTTTAGCAGACATTGCTTCAGCTCACAAGATCGCTCAGCAGAGCCTCCTCACAGCACGTAAGTGGTACAAGGTGCTAGCAGACCAGTCCCGTTTGCCCTGTCCCAGGTGGAAGGAGGGGGATCGAGTCTGGTTGTCGACTAAGTTTCTGACCCGGTGGCTTCATCCCACCAAATTAACCCCCCGGTATATAGGACCCTTTAGGATCACAAAGAGGGTGAACCCTGTCACCTTTAGATTATTCCTTCCTAAGAGTATGAGTCGTATTCACCCGGTGTTCCACTCTTCCCTTCTTCGCCCGGTAGATCCTGACACCCCGTCCTCTAGGAACAGGGGGCTAACGGGTTGTCTTCCGTCCACCCCTGAGGAACATGAGGTAGCAGGTATTTTGGATTCCTGTTATAGAAGGGGCTGGCTGGAGTATCTAGTGAATTGGAAGAGGTACCCCCGATCAGAGGATTCCTGGGAACCTGAAACATCCGGGCAAACCAGGTAGCGTGGGTAGGGGAGAGGGGCATAATGTCACACGCCGCGGGAGCTGGCGGCTCTGGCCCCAATGGCGTTTGAGCCGCCATTGACCTGAGCTGCCACGCTCTCACGCACCGTGTGCTGCGGTCCAGTCTTCCGATGTTAGTTGACGTCGGAAGCCCTTTTTCCCTAGTCTCAACCCGGAAGCCTACGCGTTGCAACCTTCGCGCGTTAGGCTTTCGGGTTGACACGCTGCTGTTTTCTCTTGTTGTGGCTCCCTTGCCTGCCCTTCTATTTAGCATCTTTACCCTGCCCAGCCCTAGCTGTTTATCCGTCCTCCCTGGGTCCTGCCTATTCCTCCCTCCAGTCCTTACTCTCTCTCCTTATTTGGGTAGTTACCTTCCTCGCTTTTTCCCCATCATTGGAACTACTTCCCAGTACTTTTCCCCTTGCTACACCGCTTGCCACTATTCAGCCTGACATAGTGTACCCTTTACTCCGGTTCTTACCCACGGTCGCTGGATTTTACCACCTTGATTCATCTGCTGAAGATCTGTGGGTCACAACCTGACAGGGGTTTTTTATGCCATCCGGCTTTTTCCCCTGGACTAGTTTGCTTCAGAAGAAGGGCCCCCCTAAACCGCTTATTCAAGGGTCAGGCTGGCTTCCTTCCGAGATAGACCCTACCATCACTCAAACAAAAAAAAGGAGGCGCTGTGGAAGAAGAGGTTCGGGGAAGAACTGGATTTCGACACAACAGGTGAGGAGGCGGAAGGGGAGAGGGGCGGACAGGAGGAGATCAAGTTGAAGAGTGAAAGGGTGTCACCAATGGTGGTAGTCAAGAAAAGCTCAGGAAAGATTAGGTTGTGCATCGACATGAGAATGTTGAACAAGTGTATTATCCTGTAAAGGCATCCACTACCAAATATACAGGAATGAATTTCTACAATAGGTCCAGCCAAAAAAAATATGACGTTGGATTTAACAGCTGCATATCATCAAGTGAAATTGCATAAAGACTCTAAACAGTTAACAACATTTATTACCCCGGAAGGGTTATATCAGTTTCGGCAGATGCCTTTCAGATTGATATCAGTAGCCTCGGTTTTCCAGAAAGTCATGTACAGAATTCTAGATGGAGAGAATTGTGTAATATTTTTCCAAGATGCCATACTGGTCTATGGAATCAAGGAGGAAGAGCATAACAAAAGATTGGAAAGAGTTTTCAGAAAACTACACGAGGCAGGTATGATATTGAGTAACGAGAAATCGAAAATCAAAAGGAAAGAGATTGAATACTTGGGACATGTCATATATGGAGAAGGGATTGCACCTAAAAAATAGTTAGCAGAATGAATAAAATCGATGGCAACCCCTGAGAGCAAAGAACAACTCAGAACATTCCTTGGCATGGTGGAATACTATGCTAAATTCATGAAAGTATTTTCAAATCATAAAGTTAATTTGAGAAACATGCTGAAAATCAATAACAAGTTTGAATGGGATGAAGAGTGCGAAAGTGAGTTTTCTTTCATTAAAGCAGCTTTAACTAAAGCTCCAACACTCCAAAACAATGTGAGGGGAAGGAGAATAGTGATCACCACGGATGCCAGCAATGTGGGGCTGGGTGCAACTTCAGTACAGTATCATGGAGGAAAGGAATTGGTGATAGCCTTTGCATCACTTTTACTCAAAGGTGCGGAGCAGGCATATGCCACCATAGAGAAAGTGGCTCTGGTGATTAAATGGGCTACGGAGAAATTTAGGAGTTTTATTTGGGGTGTCAAGTTTGAAATTCGCACCGACCATAAGACCCTTGTTAAAGTATTTGCCATGAAACGGTTAGACAAAGTGTCAAGTAGGTTTCGCAGATGGGTGTCTAGACTGCAAGAATTTAATTTCAGCATGGTCTATATTCCAGGTGTAAAGAACTGCTCGGCGGACTGCTTATCAAGAGTAACCAGCTATGATGATATGAGTGAGGATATAGATGAACAAGAAATGATATGAGGAGTGGTTGATGCGGATATATCCAAACAAGAATGGGATGAGGAAATTACCAGGGACAATGCTCTTCAGCAAGTAATGAAAAATGTGGAAGAAGCTAATTGGAATAAACACAAAATAACAGAGGATGGAGTGCTGTTGTTCTGGAATGTCAGACATGAACTATATGTCCAAAGTGGATGTTTAATGAGAAGCGATAAGTTGGTCCCACCGGAGGGCCTCAGAGACAAAATCATCCAGTTGGGACATGAAGGTCATCAAGGAATGATGAAAACGAAGGAAAGGATAAGAAACACGTATTGGTGGCATGGATGTGATCTACAAGTGGAAATAAGAATAAGGAACTGTATCCTTTGCATGAATAGTGACAAAGTGTGTGTGGGAGCAAGTTATCCAATAGGTTTGAGGGACATCCCTGAGAGGGTCTGGAAGACAGTTGCATTTTGGGTCCAGTTTGGAGTGATGGAGGTGCTTCATATTGTATTGTTATGATTGATATGTTGATGAGATGGGCGGAAGTTACCATAGTGCCTCATTTTACGACCCGAATTGTTATTGAGTTTGTGGAGAAAGTTTGTGAGCGTGAGGAGTATCCTGAGGAGATACTATCCGACAATGGACCTCAGTTTAAATCCAAAGAGATGAAGAAATATTTGGATGAGAGGTCGATTGTTCACAAAAGTGTGTGCTAGCTATCATCCTCAGTCTAATGGGGTGGTTGAGAGATATAATAGAGTAATAAAGGATGCTATAAAGTTAGCATGGTCTAATGGGAGAGATTGGAGAATAGAAGTAAAGAAAACGGTGTTAGCTCATAGATATACCACACATTGTACCACGGGTGTCTCCCCATTTGAGTTAAGCAGAGGAAGGAGAGCGAACACCAAGTTGTATCCGGGATGGATGAATGCAGTAGCTGGTACGGGTGTTGATCTGAGCGATGTGACAGAGAATATTCAGAAAAGACAAGTTGTCAACAAAGAACAATATGAGAATAAGAGATACAAGAAATGTGAGTTGCCAGAAGTAGGAAGTTGGGTTAGAATCAAACTTCCAGTAGTACTGAGAGAAAGTGGTTGTTGTTGGTCAAAACCCGTGGAAGTAGTGGAAGTGTTTAAACATGTGTTGAGGACTAGTGATGGAAGAGTATGGAACAATGAGAGAGTGATGTTTTGAAGGAAAGAGTAAAAGGAAATTAGTTGTATGGAATGGATGGAGGGTTTAAGTCTGCTGAGCATAAATTTGATTGAAGTTTTGGGAGGAATGATGAAGTTAAGAACCTTTCCTTGGCATAAGATACAGATATGCAACAGAGGTGGATGTTATCCAGAGAAGTTATGAAGAAGTCATCGAGTGCTGGCAGAGCATATAGTAGACCTAGACACTTATTAGATTATGAAGAATTTTAAGTGTGGAGATGTTCTAGATTAAAGAGAGGGGATGTGTAGCATCTGGAGCAATGGAAGCGTGAGACAGCTGGAGACTTAAGAGAGAGAGAGACGCGAGGAGAACGACGGTTGGAGAGAGGAAGACAGAGAAGCAGATGAAGGATGCGCCCATTCCCTACTCCAGGTTACGCCCTTTAGAAATAGTTATGTTTACATAGAATAATAATAAGAACTGTTATAAAGCTACTACTGTTACCTTCCCAATATAACTATATGACAATTAAAATACTTCCCATTTACTTACCTGCGTGAGCCCCTACTTCAGTGTCACATCCACAGAAGACTTGTTTGCCCCATTTCCAAAGGTTGTGCATCCACCGTAGGAGCTTCTTGGTTTCCAAGAAAGGTAGTGATTTTTTATTGCTTTTCTCGGATAGCCCTTTCGCTTCTTTTCCTTTAGCACCTACGTGGGCTTTCAGCGCTCTTTTGTGATGCATATTTGTTTCACATTCCCCCAAAGTAAGGGCATCCAGAAACTGTCTTGAATTATTCTGCTTATTCACGTTTGGTGCTGGTAGATTTTTCTCTTTTTTTCTTTTGAGCTTTGATTTTCCTCTTTTGTCTGCTGACTTTCACCCAACCTTCTTGCTCCAGATGTTGGTTTGATGTATCTGTTTGCAAGTGTGTTGAAGGTTCCAACAGCTCCTCCTCTTGTCCCGTTACCTCAGTCCTAGCTCCGTCTAACTGGCCACATAGATCAGCAAGTGGCGAAGGAGAATCAGGTGGGTCAAGAGCTTCTATAGGGTCGCGGACCTCCAGTTCGGGTTCACACCATCCTGATCTGTCTCCACCCATAGACTTGCCTGGGTGTGAAGTAGGCCTGGCTCCAGGAGTTTTACCTGATCTTCTTCCACACCTCCTTATCTCCCGTTTCTCCTTTTTAACGAGGGATACCTAGTTACTTGTCAATTCCAGCAGTGTCAGCAACTTGTTCAAGCCCTGCTCCACTATGTTAAGTTTAAGCGCATTTCCCTGGACGACCTCTTTAACATTGTCATATAGAGGCAGTAATGATTCTAACACCAAGTGCAGAGCTGAGATGGAAGCTGGATCCAATGTGTCCATTTGTTTATTGGATTCCCTTCTCATGGTCATATTTTTGGGTGTGAAGTAGTTATCATTTATTGTTTGTCTCTGTACCTAAGGTAGAGACATACGTTCCATGCTGTCATCTTGCATTGAGATATTTAGGGGACTTGACCGAAGCTCTAGGTCGCTCAGAGGCCTTGCAAACAAGCTACAAATTGTCCAAAACAATGCGATCAGAGCGGCCCTTAACATTCCTAGGCGCCAGCATATATCTGACACCAGGCGCAACCTGCACTGGCTCTCTATCCCACATCGCATCTCCTTGAAGTCCCTGGCTCTCACACACAAATGCCTCCACAACCAAGCCCCTCGCTACCTGGCAAACAGATTCTCTTTCCACAATTCCACCAGACCTCGCAGAGCGGCCCAAGCCAACTGCCTTGACATCCCGCGTTTTAATCTCCAAAGATCTGGTGGAACCAGCTTCCCCATCCTGGCAGCCAAACTTTGGAACTCACTCCCCAATGACCTTAGAGCAGAACCTTCCTTCCTGAAATTCAAATACCTTACCAAAGCTTGGCTATCCGCCCAAGACTGCTAACACCAGCTTACTGCCCTACTTGCACTTTGACCTACTCTGCATCCCTTATTAACTATCCTGTAAATCACTGCCTTATCGATATTCGTTTGAATGTATATTTTGTAAATTTTGTAAATCTTCCTGTAATAATCCTGTAATACTCTGTCACATTGCCTTGTCATGCTTTCATCTTGTTGTAACTAAGTTAAGCGCCCGGTTGCCCCTGGGCCTGGTGCGCTATAGAAATAAATAAAATACTAAATACTAAATACTAAATGCACAAATGTGTTCCTTTCTTTGGTCTTTTGTACTATTTTGTTGTTGACTGTCTTTTGTGTTTGGTTCGGGTCCCGCACTGTCTCTCCTGAACCTTCCACAATGTCAGTACAATAAGAACAAGTCGCCCTTCTGTGGGTATCCGATGTTAGTTCTGGGCTTGAAAAGGTTACGTGGGCTTTGCCTACTTTAGTAGACAAACTTGACAGGTCCCTCATTGGCTGGATATTGGGACTGCCCACTACCACTGAGTATGAAATTGAAGTGCTTGATGGAGGACCTCTCTCTCAATTTGCACGTTTCCCCTTATTTCAGTATTATTTCCAGTGGACAGTTGATTTACATGTTGACTCTTTGTGGTGGCTGATGTATTTAAAGACACCCCAAGAGTCCTATTTTGCAAAAAATCACCATTAATCAGAGGGTCCAGGGCTTCCTCCCTCTTCCCTCCACGTTCCTCATGGGTGTTCAAGGCTGCCCTTTTCTAGTATTGTCAATTTGTCGCTCCTTAGCTTTGAAGTCATTTCAGCAATCGTCATGCACGTGACTATGCAAGAGAGCGGTCTCCACTGATTAAGGGAAAAGAATAGTCAAGCATTACAGACCTGTTTTGCAGGGAGTTATTCTGAGGGTCTGGTTTCCACCTCCTCACGCAGACCTTCTTTTCCTGTAGTATCAGAGCTGCCACAAGCAGAAACGGGGCCTGATGCGGCGACGGAGGGACGAAGAACATAGAAACCGTGCCGACGCCCGCTTCTTGCTGCGGACTGCCATAGACTGTCCTTTGCTGGTACTTCGTGCCGGCGCTTTGCGCCACCAGCGTTTACACGCCTTCTATTTGTTAAAGGCACAGGGCAGTGCTTCCAAAGCTTGCACCCACTGAGGAAGATAAAAGCAGCTCCTCTGCTCTCAAGAAGGACTGCTGTAGACTGTCCTTTGCCGGCGGCACTTCGCGGCACCAGCCTTTAAATACACACACACACACGCGCCTTCTATTTGTTAAAGGCACAGGGGAGTGCTTCGAAAGCTTGCACCCACTGAGGAAGATAAAAGCAGCTCCTCTGCTCTCAACAAGGACTGCTGTAGACTGTCCTTTGCCGGCGGCACTTCGCGGCACCAGCCTTTTAAATACACACACACACGCGCCTTCTATTTGTTAAAGGCACAGGGGAGTGCTTCGAAAGCTTGCACCCACTGAGGAAAACAAAAGGCAGCTCCTCTGTTCTCCCCAAGGACTGCCGTAGACTGTCCTTTGCCGGTCCTTTGTCCTTGCTGCTCCCAAACCACGAGGATGCCATTATCAGGGAGTTAGCAAAGTGGGAGCAAAATACACCACAATGCATTCTGGGACTGGAAGTCCAAAACTGGTTCTTTGTGAAAACGGAGAAGGGTCCGAGCCCAGCTGAGGGAAACCTTTGTGTAAAACATTAAGGAGGGGTCCAAAGCTGGTGGACGGAAAACCCTAAGAACTTTTGGGAGAAGTCGGGAACACGGAGAGGACCCGGAAAGCCAGAGTGCATAAAAAGAAGCCTTGAGAGACCGGGGAAGAACGTGCAGCGAAGATGCCAATTCAGTGCGAGAGAGAGGCTGTGGCATGGCAAGGGAGACGTATCTCCAGGCAGCCGGTGAGTTGAGAGAAATTGTGCAAGGCCGAACTGTGTTGAACAAAGGTTACTGTAACGCTTACCTGGTATTCACGGGGACGTCATTCAGCCTCTTCTGACCTCTGATGACCTCGAACCCTTCCCTGCAGTCTACTCGACTGGAGACTGGGCCTGAAACACAGGATTGGTAGAGTTTAACTCCCTATTGTCTCTGCGTGCTTGAACCCCTTCTTCCCCGGGGTCCAACCCTTCCCTTTGATCCACAGGTCACCTTGGTTTCTTGGAAAGTGTGCTCTCCGTCCTGCTTTCAGCGCAGGGGCACGTTGATTGATGCAGGCCCGTTGCTGCCTAGTTACTTCACTGGCAAGTGTCCGACAGGTAAGTATAATGAGTCTTTTGAACAGTTCTCTAACTTCGTTCCTTTCCTTCCTTAGATGATTGCCAGCGTCCGGGGATGGCGACGTGCTGCTGAGATGAGTAGCGCCGATGGTGAGTGAGAGCGCGATGAGCGATGCAACCCTTTCGTATTTGTATTGAACTGAGTTCTTTTTCTGTGTCTTTTAGGTGCCGCAACGTTTTCTGCGTGGATGCCGGTTATGAAGAAGAAATGCGGTGAGTAAGCGCGGCGCCTCAAGATGTTTCCACGCTAACTTGGAGTGTCTTTTCCCTCTCGCAGATGGATGAGAAGTTCCGGAGACAGAGTTCCCCCAGAGCGGCTGGGATTCAGGTAAGCGTTTGAAGCTCGTACAGTCTTTAAAAATAAGCGAAGATTTGCTGAATGCTTACTAATGCCTTTTTCTGGTCTTTTCCCTTTTTCTTAGGAAGCGGCGTGCCGGGATGGGAATGACACTGCCGAAGATGCCCGCAGAACAGAGGGAGCGATGAATGAAGGGCAGAAGCGCCGCAAGGTAAGGCTATTCCTAACAGTGTTCTTGTTCTTGCAGGAGCTGAGCGGAGAAGAAAGATGCAGGCCTACTGGAGACCGATCCGAACACGGTGAGTGCAGAAAACGCTGCAGGTGCAGAAAACACAAAGCATGTTTCTCAGCCTGGGCGTAGTTTAAATAGTCTCTGGGTATCTCAGGTGTCCCTGGGCTGAACCACACCCAAAAGACT
This sequence comes from Ambystoma mexicanum, assembly GCF_040938575.1. NCBI lineage: Eukaryota > Metazoa > Chordata > Amphibia > Caudata > Ambystomatidae > Ambystoma > Ambystoma mexicanum. The sequence goes on along the minus strand of NC_090941.1, from coordinate 1,024,942,706 downwards.
AGACTGCACATGTAGTTCTGGGAACCGAAATATGTGGGGGCATCCATCTTGTCCCCATCAATGCACTACAAGTCCAATCCCCAATGTTATCCTATGGGAGTGAGTGAGTCTGGTGCCACAAGCGCCAAGTCTGATTCCAAGTGGGTTTTTGGAGGGATGGAGAGGCCCTTGAGGGCCATGTGGGTGATCGTGGCCTGGCTCCATCCTGACATCCTGGAGGGATGGGGACATGAGGGACAGGAATCATGACAGTTAAAAGTGGCGAGAGTGTCACTGATGAATGATTGGTGAAACCGTGAGTGAGGTGATCCAGATAAAAGTGGAACATTGGGGAAGACAGGATGAAAGACCCCCTTTTCTACAAAATAGCAGAGTGGTCCGGCACCACATAGGTGCCCAGTCGAAAGAGCTCTGCCAGGAAGTTATACTGCAAATAGAACTTTTGAGATTGAATAGAAAGATTGAAGTGGTTCTGCGAGGGTTTAAGAAAAATCCGTAGCACAATCGAAAGTCTTCTATCCGAAGAGAATGAAAGATAGGCTTGCGCTCCTTAGGGGGAAGCCTACAACAGTGACAAACATATAGCACTGAAGTTACTCAAGTCAAGGGACATTATAATACGTGAAAGGAAGGTATGAGCCTGAACGAGGGGGGGAGGGGCTATGGTGTCTTTGAAAGCAAAGGGAGTCCAAGCCCAGCAGAGGCAGACCTCAGGGTGAATGATCCACCCGATATGTGCTATGAGCGAAAGGAAGAGAACTTTAAGTTGCTAGCTCTTTGTTGAACAAGACTTTCTTCGAGCAAGAGACTATTTGTGCTGTTGAGAGACTCTGGGCTTCATTACATTACGGTCCGGAATCAATGTTGCTGGTAGAACCGTACCGGCACCGTTTTCCAGACCGCCACATTCTGACCCGCCATGGCGGAAACACCATCAAAGCAAAGTGATCCCCACGGTGCTACCGCACCCGGTAGCACACTGACCGCAAACAGTGGGATGACTCAGCAGAGCTCCCTGAATTACCGGCACGGCATAATACTGGGTACATTACGAGTACCACGTACACGGAAGCACTGCCATAAAATTGACGGTAGCACTGTGAACACCACGCCTGTAATACCGGCACAGCTGTCTAGGCGCTAAACAGTCCCAGGTGAGCTGCAACAAGCCCCAGGTGTGCACAATTAGGCCAACTGCACACCAAAGGCGACTGGGAACCTACAAAAAGGCCACACCCAACCCAGCTTCGAACACAACCATGCTGGTAGTCCACCTAGCAGCAATTGGGATAGGGAACCTGCAAGCAGCAGTAGAGTTAGAAGCAGCACTGAGGCAGAGGAGGAGGCAGCGTAGGCACACGAGGCAAATGAGTAACCCGGTGGCCATTCCAAACATCAATGTACAGCAAGTACCACCCCGCAGGCAGCCACCAATACTCTGCATCAGGGGCTCACCCTGGAACCTGACCCCAAGTCAAATACACACATTATACTGGCTTGACAGGGCCACAATATTATCAATTGTCACTCTCATCGAAGAAGACATCAGCAGCAGCATCAACATCCGGACTGCTATCCCACCCCTGCTGAAGGTAGTCTCGGTACTGCACTTTCCTGCCACTGGAAGCTGTCAGCACACTGTTGGGGAGCTGCTCAGGCTGCCAAAACCCTGTTTTACAAGGATACTCTTCCAGGTACTGGACGCGCTGCTGCGCCATGAGTCACAACACATTGCCCTACCCTGGACCCCTGAACAGGTCAATGCAACCAAAGTGGCCTTCCATGCCCTTGCTGGCATGCCCAATGTCATTGGCGCATTAGATTGTACGCATGTGGAGTTGACTGCCAAACATGCAATTGAGGCGGTGTATCGCAATCAGAAGCAATTTCACTCACTCAACGTGCAGATGGTCTGTGATGCACAACAACTCATCACGCGTTGCTGTGCACATTTCCCGGGGTCCACAGACGACTCAATGGTTTTGCAGAACTCCACGTTGCTTGTGTACATGGCACGTTATGCGGAAGAGAGGACCTGGCTGTTGGGTGAGTAGAACTACCAATGCATGACCTGTGTGTATTGGGGGGGAGGGGCAATACACAACCACCACAGTGCCCCTGGCTTTTGGATGAGTAGAACTACCAATGCATGACCTGTGTATATGGGGGAGGGGCAATAGACAACCACAGTAGTCCACCCAGCTTACCGCTGCAACAGGCAAATGGTAGTATGCCATGTCACGGGAATACATACCCTGGCTAATTTAAATAATACCTTAGCCATGGAGTGGCACAACATACAATGCCAACATGTGGGTGCGAGTATCTCCACTGATGAATTAGTAGTTATACCCATGTGCACGATGGCTACACATCGTTCAGTGCGCAGTAGTCACCTCAGTCATGTGGGCTGCGTCGGCCTGACGCAGATCTTGCCAGCGCCTTACAATACATGAGGCACCTACTACATCTGAACACAGCATCGTGTAAATTGCAATGAATGAGACATATAGTTGCCTAGCAGCACATCACGAATTGAGACATCAGATGAAACAGACCCTGCAGGAATGTGTGACCAAAGGGGGCAGAGTAGAAATGTCCTTCAAAGTCATACCAGATCATCATCTGTGGGTTGTACTGAGTTGTGTGCTGATCTCATACAGTCTGTACATGCAATCATTTGGAAAGAAATAGCACAAACATGTCTCCTTACTGTCACTCCCATGCAGGTGATGCCAGATATTCACTCACGCCATGGCTCATGGCACCAATCCGACGGCCACGGAACAGGCATGAGGAGGCCTACAACCGGGCACACATAAGGACACGGGCCGTGATCGAGCTGAACTTTGGACTGCTGAAGGCCAGGTTCCACTGCCTCAGCCGATCCGGCGGGGCATTACTGTACAGCCCTGTGAAGGTAGGCAACATTGTTCTGGCATGTGCCATGCTGCACAATATGTGGATACGCAGGAACATTCCACTTCCCCCGGACATGAAGCCAGAAGATGAGGATGAAGAGGATGATGACGATGGTGATGGGATGGGTGTACAACCAGGACGGGGTGCCACTGATGGACTACATGCACGGTGACCACTTATTGACAATTATTTCTGATGAACTTCAAATGCACATGGTACACACCAGTTTGTTACACTTACATTAAATGAATGATACACACACGGAAGAAGATTGTCCACCCGTAATTCACATTTGCAAACCACTGTATTGAGAAAAAGAGTAACTAGGAACAGGTGCAATAAGAGCAAATGCCCACACGTGACCTCCCCAACGTACCCACCCACTGGCCAGGCCCCAACTAGCTATCCCCACTATGGACCACCCCCACCTCCCCAATGTACCCACCCACTGTCCAGGTCCCAACTAGCTATCCCCACTATGGACCACCCCCATCTCCCCAATGTACCCACCCACCGTCCAGGTCCCAACTAGCTATCCCCACTATGGACCACCCGAACCCCCTCAACAAACTCGCCCACCGCCCCAGCCCCAACTAGCTATCCCCACTATGGACCACCCCCACATCCCCAACGTACCCACCCAGCACCCAGGCCCCAACTAGCTATCCCCCCTATGGACCACCCCCACTTCCCCAACGTACCCACCCACCGCCCAGCCCCAAGACACAATGGTATCATGTCTAACTTCAGTGTTTCAGGGTGCACCCTATTTTTTTCCATGCTTCGGCCCACAAATGTCCCTTGGTGTTGGGCCAGACAGCCGCGTGGACCTCCTCCTTGCAGGAGGCCCATTCGGCTGAATGTGCCCAGTTGATCGGGAGTGGAAGTGTACACCTCATTTCCTGACCCTGGTGCCTCACTGGAATGATGGTCTCTTGGGGTTTCCGCAACAATCAGATTCGGGCAGGTCTGGAGGTGCTGCTGCACTGGAAGGTGTACTTGGAGTGGCAGCAGGGGGTATTTCCTGTGATGCCGGCAGGTTTGCAGGCTTTGCAGGGGGGATTTCTTGTGGTGCCGGCAGGTTTGCAGGTGCTGCAGGGGGATTTTCCAGCACTGCCGGCAGGTTTGCAGGTGCTGCAGGGGTGGTGGTCTCCTGAGCACGGTGTACCGGGACCGTAGTTTCACCACGGGTGTCGGAGGTGCCTGCGCCGGATGCCAATGGTCGTCTTCGACGATGGGCACGTCCAGTCCCCCTTGACGTCCCCTGATGACCCCTGTCAGTGTCAGATGATGGCCCTGTAGGGGATTGTGAGGCATGCTGTTAGTACAGTACACAGGATGTGTACTGTACAGTCACATGCAAAAAACTCCTCAAGCATTATTTGACTGTGGTTACATGCATTGATGTGTGCGGCGGCCATGTGTGTGTGTCAGGGGTTCCACTTTGGTGCATGCCATCTGGCTGGATGCGGGGGGCACACAGGGGTACTTGGTGTGCTAAGCTTGATGGGGAATTTGATATGTGGCTCTCTGGGCATTGCTGGGGGCACATGGGGGTACTGGGTGTGCTAGGCTTGATGGGGAATGTGATATGTAGCTCTCTGTGCATTGCTGGGGGGGCACTTGGGGGTACTAGATGTCCTAGGTTTCATGGGGAATGTGATGTGTGGCTCTCTGTGCATTGCTGGGGGGGCACATGGGGGTACTGGGTGTGCTAGGCTTAATGGGGAATGTGATGTGTGGCTCTCTGTGCATTACTGGGAGGGCACATGGGGGTACTAGGTGTCCTAGGTTTCATGGGGAATGTTAAATGTGGCTCTCTGTGCATTGCTGTGGGAGGCACATGGGGGTACTGAGTGTGCTAAGCTTGATGGGCAATGTGATATGTGGCTCTCTGTGCATTGGTGGGGGGGCACATGGGGGTACTAGGTGTCCTAGGTTTCATGGGGAATGTTATATGTGGCTCTCTGTGCATTGCTGATGGGGCACATGGGGGTACTGGGTGTGCTAAACTTGATGGGCAATGTGATATGTGGCTCTCTGTGCATTGCTGGGGGGGCACATGGGGGTACTAGGTGTCCTAGGTTTCATGGGGAATGTTATATGTGGCTCTCTGTGCATTGCTGGGGGGGCACATGGGGGTACTGGGTGTGCTAAGCTTGATGGGCAATGTGATATGTGGCTCTCTGTGCATTGCTGGGGGGGCACATGGGGGTACTGGGTGTGCTACACTTGATGGGCAATGTGATATGTGGCTCTCTGTGCATTGCTGGGGGGCACATGGGGGTACTGGGTGTGCTAAACTTCATGGGCAATGTGATATGTGGCTCTCTGTGCATTGCTGGGGGGGGCACTTGGGGGTACTAGATGTCCTAGGTTTCATGGGGAATGTGATGTGTGGCTCTCTGTGCATTGCTGGGGGGGCACATGGGGGTATTAGGTGTCCTAGGTTTCATGGGGAATGTTATATGTGGCTCTCTGTGCATTGCTGGGGGGGCACATGGGGGTACTGGGTGTGCTAAGCTTGATGGGCAATGTGATATGTGGCTCTCTGTGCATTGTTGGGGGGGCAGGTATAACTTGATTCACATTCATGGGTTTGCACTTTCTGTACTTACCAGCCTCGCCAGTTGTCACTGCTCAGGCCTCGGCTCTGCCGACTCTCTCTATTCCTTCGAGGTGCAGCACGCTGGCTCACCTCTCCTCCCACGGTAGCAGCTTCCGTTGTGAATGTGGTCCGCCTCCTGTGGCACTGCATTGCTGTCTGTGGGCTGACAGTATGTTCCGGCCCTCAGCCGCAGGTCGTCTCACCTCTTGTGGCAGTTTTTTACCGAACGGGGGTCACACCTACGGCTGATACCTTCTGGGCAGCCTCTGGAGCATGGGCATTACATTGATTGAGGCACCTGTGTCGATCAGTACCTGCGTGAATAGGAATGATACTTCACAGCCTGGTTGCCTTCTTTTTTGGTGTCACCCTAGGGCCAACGCCAAGATGAAGAATACTTCTACATTGCTGTCATCGATAGTCGCAATCTCTGCATCTTGATGCCATCTGCTTCCCCCACCGATTGTGCGCCTTGGACTTCTTCTGACAGTGTTGCCACTCTGACGCGTTGCCCTTCCTGCTGGGGTTGCAGCATGGGTCCCAGCATTATCGTTCAGTGGGAGCTGCAGACATTGGCAAAGTGCCCCATCTTGTTGCACCTTCCACACTTGCGGCCAGCTGCTGGACATGCCTCGTCGTGAGGTAGTGTGCCTCCACAGAACTCACATGGGTGCCTGATCTGAGTTCTTGGGCCCTTCCAGCTCAAATATTCTCATTAGGAATATCCCAGGATCTTTAATATTTTGTTTTCACAGTTGGCTTGCGCTGCATTTTTGGATTATTTGTCCACGCAACTCAACTTCCTCATCAGGAAATGCGCACGTCATTACTCTGGCATGTGAAGAATCTGTCGATTGATTCGTTGGGGCCTTGAGCCTCTAGCCCCAGCTGAAAGCTCTCGTAGTCGATGTTGACCATTAGCATGAAGTAGTTTATTAGTGTCCTGCCTGCGTCGCTGTACGATCCAACATTCTGAGGGAGGGTTTTGAACAGTTTATGTACATCGCTCCCTGCATAGAAGAGTTCACTGCGAACCGTTGGCCCTGCTACATGCCTGGGGTTTTGTGGTACCAGTCTCACTGCCATTTTTTGTGGGGCAGGGTGTGTGGCTGCCGTGTACTTTGTTGGTAGGTGACACTATGAGACCAGCGGCTGTGGTGTCTCGAGAGATCAGGCATCCCTGCGCTCTCTGGCGGACTGGGGCTGTACCTTATGCCTCCCACTGTGTGGTGATTTCCCGGGTCTTCCCTTCCCTGGCCTGGCCGCACAAGCACTCTCCTTTAAGAGAGCCGCGGCCAGATGAATGTCACTCTGGTGGTGGCAAGGCCAGGTACATGTTCAGGATTTAATTAGTGATTGAAGTAGGTCAGCCGACACCTGTTTCGACCCATCAGGGTCTTTCTCAAGGCTAAATTGATTCTTGGCTGCCCATGGTTCATCGGTGACTGGCTTGCTGGTCACTATCCAGAGACCAGCCAAAGGGAACAGCAGCCGAAAGGCACAGCAGCCCACCAGGGCCAACTTCTATAGGATCGCCCAGCCACAGATACCTTTGGCTCGCTGAAAAACACTCAACTGAGCCAAAGAACTGGCTGCCTTTTGCCAACAGGATCGTCCAACCAGCAAGCCAAGCACCCATTAACCATGGGCAGCCAAGAATCAATTTAGCCTTGAGAAAGACCCTGATGGGTCAAAACATGCGTTTACTGACCTACTTAAATCACTAATTAAATCCTGAATATGAAAAATTAGAAAAACTTCATCTTCCGTTTTATCAGCGCAAGCATTACCGGGGTCCAACCCTTTCATACTATTTGTCAGAATTTTGTAGAACTTAAATTGGCAAGGAAAAAGGTACAGCCTATGTAAAGTTTCATGTACACTTAACCAGGGGTTCTCTAATGTAATATCATATCAGCATGTGTTCTTTGTGTGTATCACACATTCACTCCCAGGGCAACCCCCCATTACATAAAAGGCACCCACCATGGGTGTCCCTGATGTCTATACTGACAAGCCTAACTGGTGACCGGATGATTTCGTCTCAGTTGGACCCCACTTATAAAAAGTTGAAGGATCTCATGTAGTGAGGCAATGCATTCTGAAAGTTGTAGTCTTGGCTGACTGCAATTGAACAAATAGGGCGTAGGCATCCGATGCCAACGAGGACTGGAACAGTTGCCCTCCACCTGGTCACCCTACCAACAGGGCCAAGTGGGTCTCCGCCACCTTGAGATATTGGTCAATCTTTTCAGGCATGCATGTAGAAAGGAAAGAATGTTTCGATGAGTACTGGATATTATTCTTAGGACTAGACACATCCTACTTGTAGGGCTGAACGGGACCCCCGCCACGAGCTCACACCCCCTGCTTTTTACTGCCCCACAATTCTCCCTATTATGAAAGGATATGCCTCACTTTTTAGCCACAAATTTGAATATTTCACAACAGCCTTTAACTTTCTCCCGTCTAAAATGTACTTTTCTGATCCAAGTAAATTGGGGCGTGGGCATGCTTCCTTTTCCAGGTGCAAACTCTCCCTCTAAAGTGTCCTCCTACTTTGGACCGCCTGCTCGCAATTTAGCGAATTTGAAACACTTTTATATAGGCGCGTTCTACATGCCATAACATATCAATGCGGGAGGATACGGGTGGGTCCACAGGGACTGGTACACGGGGGGGGGGTGGGCAAGCCAAGAAACACAGTGCTCCCACTGTCCACATTTTAGGTTCCGTATTTCCTCGGGTTAAGTTCCGTATTTTTTCCTTTAAGCAGTGTAACTTCCCCACATTCTAAGTCAAAGGGTGAATTGTAGCAATACATTGGAATTCGAGTTAAAGTTTTTTGTGTTGTTTTTTTTCAGATTTCGAGCTTTTTCACTTAGCAGCTGCCTGGAGGGGCAGGCCCCGCAGCTGTAAAATAGGTCCCTTCCCCTATAGAGCTAATTACAGTCCAGCTTTACTGCAGGAATCTCAGGCAGGCTTATGGAGGGGGGCTGTAAAGCTCACAAAGCCCAGTGTCCCGACAGCTCCCCAACACCAGTGCTGGAACATGCCCTTTCCCGGCGTAGCCTAAACAACCCAGCGAGGAAAACACCTCTGCACTGGCTCGGCGACCAGGTGGACTTTACTGCGGGCCGGAAGTAGCCCCACACACCGACCCCAAGGGAGGTACCGCGGCTGAACAACACGCCTATGTTTCGGAATATTTGGGGGAAGCATGCCAAGAGAAAGCAAGCAGCGCGGGCTTTTGTAACTCGGGCTGCGGCGCTGAAGCCATTCCGAAGCCTGGCCTGTGTAGGCCCCCAGGGCCTGACTGTGGGCTTGGAGCCATGGCCGGCCCCTCCCGCAGCTGGAGGAGAGCACAGGGGGAGCCTGTTTAAAGCCTCAGACCTCCAGCGAGCCCCTGGCGAGGTAGCCTGTGGCCATCCATCTGCAGCTGCTGGCCTGGGGGTGCGGAAGGCGTGGAACGGCCTACCTGAGTTTCCAGGGAGACACTGCAAAAAAGGTCCCAGTGAAGGCAGCTACAGAAAGAGCGACAACACGGAAAGGTTCACAACGCCCCTTGCTGCACAAGCCTTGGTGCAAAGCAGCGCGAATTTAGGTCCACCAAGGACTGTGATTGAACGGTAAGGCAACTTAAAACTCTTTACGATTCAAATTTAACTTAAGTCGACCTGAATTGGTAGCAATTAAGGGCGAAGGCAGTTGCTGCCAACTGATCACCCGCAGTCCCATGCTTGGAATCCTTTTTTCCTGTCTGGATGTTGGGCAGACAAGGCAACGAGCTACATCCTGTGTGATTTTAACATTCTGGATTGGAAACAGCAAGGATTTCGTTTCAACGCCCAGGGGGGAACAACAAATGCTGAATGACTCAGTGCCCTGACTCAGCATAAAAAAACTGCTCTCTTGCTTTTATTGAAATCTGGGATCATTCTGTCTGTGACCGCCTTCTGGATACTTGTCGGGATCCCATCCTTTTGTCGGATTGGCGCTGTTGGCAGGTGAGGCGCCAGCATCTCCCCCCATCATGGGCATTGCAACTATCCTCTCGTTGGCCCTTCTGGGCAGCCTGCTGGCACCGGCCACCAGCTTCCCCTTCATCCTGACCCAGCTCAGCACGAGGAAGACCAGCTGCAAGGCGATCCCCAGTAGCATGACCCTGTGCCATGCTGTGGGCTACAACGAGATGCGGCTGCCCAACCTCCTCGGCCACGACAGCATGAAGGAGGCGCTCCAGCAAGCAGGGTCATGGGTGCCACTGCTCTCTAAGCAGTGCCACAAGGACACCAAGAAGTTCCTGTGCTCCCTCTTCGCCCCGGTGTGCATCAGCGAACTGGACATGCCCGTGTTCCCCTGCAGAACCCTCTGCGAGGAGGTGCGGGGTGGGTGCTTGCCCGTCATGGCTGCCTTCGGCTTTCCGTGGCCAGACATGTTTAACTGCAGTCAATTTCCACCTGGCAATGAGCTGTGCATCCCACCAGCTGACTCTGAGGACCAGATGCCACCAGCGAAGGATGGTGAGTGAGGGTGCCTGGCACTGTTCATTGGTTACCGCACATGACACCACCTCTCATGTTAATGTATTAACTGGGTAGTAACCCATCCAAACAAAATGTAGTAGGGTCTAATTCTCTGCTTATAATGGGGGGATTGTGTTCCTTCGTGGGTTCCTGTAAGCAGTATGGTCATGGGGATTCCAGTGTTTCTTACGACCCCCGGCAGCAGTGTTCAAGGCATGCTCCTTGCTAGGGACCTCCAGCTCCAAAGCAATTGGAACACGAGCTGTGGTGATCTGGCGGGAGTTGGATTCCCCTAGATCTGACTGTTTGCATCCTGTGGCTCTCCAGGTGTGTTGGAGTATGACTCTCGCAACACTTTTGCCGTGGCTTCGCTGGCTAGGGCTAATGGGAGTTGTCCAAAACATCGGTAGAGCGAAAGTTTGCCAACCCCTGTCATGAATCCAGCCGAACGGTGTACTAAATCTAACCACTTTATATTCCATTTCATTTACTCATGGAGCGGCATTGGGCGCACCTCTCATTCCTAAAGTCATCTGGAGTCTCTAGTAGATGTTCCAGTAGGTTGAAGACCCACCATAAATTCCTGTAGAGGATTGTCTCAAAAGAGGCATGATTGGAATTGCCTCAATAGCAAAGTACTTCTTGTGTAGGTGGAAGGCCTGCGAGCTCCATAGAGATGACACTGTCACATAGTCTTGGGAGGATAGCTCAGGGGAAACGTGCTCGCCTTGGAAGCAAGATGACACGGAGCAGCATCTGGTTCGTTCCCCGGGTCCGGGCTTTGAAACCTCTGGGTATTAAGCGCATTATAAATAACCTAATGTATCATATCACGGGGCCAGAAATGGTGCTACCTGCCCGTGTGCAACTGGAAGGCGCGCTGGTGATTACTTGGTTATCTGCACTGATATCATGTCTAGAAAAGAGGATGCCAGCAGCTGCAGCAAAGGTTAGGAAGGGTCCCCTGAGGCACGTTACATGCACTGGGTTCTCCCTCAGGACTTGTGTCCACACAGGGTTGTCCAAATCCAGGCCTCGAGGGCCGGGATCCTGATGGGTTTTCAGGATATCACTCATTAATTTTCATGAGGAAAAATGTGCATTCATTTAGAATGATTGTATGCAAAATTATCTCTCGAATGTTAATGAGGGTTATACTGGAAACCCGATGTGGATCTGACCCTCGAGGCCTGGAGTTGGCCAACCCCGGCCGCCTGGAATTTTTACAGACACTCGAGGATTTAAAAGGGCCTGCGATATTGGGCATTTCGTTTACATCTTTTATTCAATTCGGAAGGCACCGCTTCTCATTATTTACATCTGTTTCGGGGGGTTAAGGGGTGAATGTTCCCCTTTCAAGGCGCTCTGGAGTTGAGCTAGTGTCTTCGTTCACTGAAGTTTGATGTAAGAATGTGAACGTGATGCCAATTAGAGTTTGGAGTCTTCTCCATTGGAGCAAACACAAAAGGCAAAAAACAGCATATGCTGGCGCAAGTACCCAAGGAACCAGGTGAAGCAGAAACAGCCTAGCTCCTGCTCACTTACAATGCCCTTTCAAGGAGGGGCGTGTGTAGGAAGAGCCACGCCAGGCTAGTCACCACCAGAGTTCTGGAAAGGTCTTAAAACAGGCATCCAATGAGATTTATACATTCGACCAGAGATCTGCCACTTACTCTATCTAAGCTGCCTCACCTTGACCCCTCCAAGGATTAAGCTTATTACAGGTCATAGAGTTGCTGGACCATCAGTAACGCATCTCTCCCCCCAGAGCCTTCCCTTCCCAGGTGAATTCCTGCTAAGCTACAGTTCTCACTGTCCAGGAATTTACAGGAGTGCAGTTTTGGGGGATTTGCACCAAATCTTGCTTTAATAGAAACCAAGAAAGGATGCTTTGCAGGTGCGAGACTCTGTTAAAGGGAAGGTAGAGTATAGACTTGCCAAGAGTGGGCCTGCCCCAAGCAGAGGAGTAAGATTGGAATAGGTCCTAGTTCAGGTACTGAAAATGGTCCCATCCCCATTTGCACACCTGCCTTGCAGTCGCCTGGGGCCGAATGACAATACCAGCCCCTGCTGTGCACACATGCATCACGTCCCACTGTATCTTATGACATGTTGGTAGCAGAATGATTAAAACAACCATTGCCAAAGTCAACAGTTATGAATTTTGTGTAGCCAATGTATTGGCATTTGGCTGGCGCCCCCATAATGATACAACATGACCATAAGGATGGGCGAAATTGTATAGACACATTCCACTTTTGACTGGGCCACGAAAATGAAATGCATGCAGAGAGAGTTGCCGAACAAAAGGCACTGGTCTATGGAGAATTGCACTTTTAAGTGCTGGAATATTATTTTTCCCACAAATAAAGTACAGGTAGGGTATATTGGGTGAATTACACTTGCAGCAACTTCATAGCCTATGTAGCCTTCCAACCATAACTAACACTCGCCTCAGTGATGTTCTTTCCATAGACCTCGGTGGTGGGCCTCCTCCCTAGGGTGAGGGGACAGAAAGAGGCTGACCCTATTTTAAGCTATGATACGTTACAAAATCAGGGAAATCAAACGCTGGATGCCCGAATTGGGAGTTGTAGCAGGAAGCCAATATTATTTTAATACTCCTGCTCTTTGAACTCAAAATCAGAATTTTTACAACCTCAAACAAACAATACATATAATATTAGAACAGGGCGTCCAGTTACTAGTTGGACATCCCTTCTTTTCTCTAGTAAAAATAGGGTCTGCTTCTCCCTGTCTCCTCACCCTAGAGAGGCGGCCCACCACAGAGGTCCAGGGAAGGAACATCACTGAGGCGAGTGTTAGTTATGATTGGAGGGCTACATAGGCTATGAAGCAGCACAAAATGTAATTCACCTAGTAAGCCCTACCTGCAGTTTATTTGTGTGACCAAACGTTTGAGGGTACCTACAGGGTTCAATAACCTGCTGTATGGTCCCCTTATGTGTACCCATCAACATAGTTTCCACAGCTATCCGCGCTTGATCACCACTGTATCACTAAATGCTAGCAGGCAGTGGGTGACATGCAATGAACGCTTTAAGGGTGTGTAGTTTGAACTAGCTGTAGGAAGACATTACTTCTAAATCGAGTCACAGAAGATGCACTTGGTTAAGACATTTCCATTACACCAGGAGCCGAGTTGGAACTGCAGTTAAACCATTACCTTAAAGAAGATTGCTTCAAAAGACAAAGCGCAACCCCATAACAGCACCCTGTAGTGTGATATCCCTGCACGACAGAGCTAGCTCAAAGAGATTCGAGGGTGTGTGTGCGTATTTTGGGCTGGGAGGGGCAAGTGGGGGGTGGGAATGACCATATGTTTTAGCATGCCCTGGGGCAGTTAACGGGTTGGTAAAAAGCCAAACACCCAGAGGCTTTGTGTTCCTCTTTGCATCCCATCTGTACTCCTATGCCAAAAGTTTTGGCTAATAGGTGGCACTAGAACTCCACTAAAACTTCACCCAATAGCCAAACAAACGATTGGCATTTTATTTGGAGGAGATAGGGCTTCTTAAAGATGGAAACATGTGTCAAAAAAATCTCACTGATCTGCTGCATGGCTGTGTGCAACACGGAGGCCAGAAGTTAGTCTTGGCAAGGCTGGCTGAGTCTTCCAGCCTTCCATGGTTAATCTAAATGCATGGCCTTGAATAGGAATGAGGGATAACTGTAACCGCTATCAACACTAAGAGTAAGCATTACACACAAAAATCCTAAAAATCTTTTAAGGGACTTAGGAGTTTGCATTGCACACAAACTGCACAAAAAATAAGGCAACCCTAAACTCTTTCTAAATGCGGTCTCCCTTTGTAGGGAATGTGGCAATTTAAAAGAGAGCAGAATTAGCCATTTCAGCCAAGTCACACAAAGCACAGCGCCAACCAGTGGCCATCACTGGATGCTCACCTCCAGTTTGGAGCCAGATGTCATGCCTTTGCGCCTTTGTGTATATGGTAGTGCTGTTTTATATGTACCATTCCGCTCTCAAGGATGTAGACCACTGCATACATGTTTCACTTCCCAACCGGTTCTCCCAGCAATGACTAAGAGGCTGCTTAGGGACGGGTGCAGAGAGCGATAAGGATGAGTGCTCCCGCCCAATTTCCCCCACCCTTGCACCCAGAGCATCCACTGTTAGAATCAGAAGAAGGAACAAGAGGTGAGACCAGCAACAACAAAATAAATATGGCTCGTAGAGCGAAGTGCCCATTGAGATGCAACCTTTTGGACTACTTTTCACCAGGGTAGCGATGGCCATGGTTTGGTGGTGTTTGATCGTCTGATAATTGATTGCGGCAAACTGTCCAAAAAAAAAGAGAAAAATGCCTGCATGCGATCAATTATCAGAGGATCACACGCGCTCACACCAATCCAACCCCACCAGCCCCTTCCCCCTCCCCTACTTACCTGTTTGCTTGCCGCCTGGTCCCCTTCACCCCCGCTGCATCAGATCCTTCCCTCTAACGTGGGTCGGATCCGACGCCACAGGGTCCCTTTTTTCTTTATTTGTTTTTCTGGTCTCCCATCTGCAGTGTTGAGGAAGCGGGGGACACTCCTGCAACCCCCCCTAGGATAATACATACTGATGATAGGGAGTGGGGGATACCCCGCACCACATGTTTGGTGTGTATTAGCCCAATTGTTCGCTTTTAATCGATCAAATGGTACTGGCCAAATTCAGTCAAATGTACCATCAATTATAAACAATTATGCTAATTCCGATGGCCGTAGCACAAGTGGAGCCAAGTAAAGCAGCTGCGACCCATGGCAACTCCCAAATTGTATTCAATGCCACTCCCGTGTCTATTCGAGTACAAAGGATTTCCTATACTCCTTTCCTTCAACGTTGCATCTACCTTTTTATAAATGCAAAGTGTGGCGGCTGGTGACTTTTTTAACTGGAGGGGCATAAATATTTCTCCCAGATAGCGATAGCGATCAGGCATAGCCAGTGAGCCCGAACCAATCAAGTGGGGTTTGGCGGATTGTCCCCCGAGAAACGTTTTAAAATAATGGGTTAAAAAGGTGGATTTTTAGAGTACACTTTTTAGAAAGATTGCGTGAAAAGCCAAACAGTTTGCAATTGGTTTTGTAGGGTAACTCATGAAAAAATCCAATAGATGTAAGTCACAAACAGTGCACAGGAGCATTTATCCAACACATTTTTATGATGCCTTTGCCCACAATATGTGCCAGTATAAAACATGTTCAGACTGGCTGTGCCCATACATTTCCATGTTGACTGCACCATTATACCCTATTATTCACATATAAAAACATACTCGTGTTTGCTTTGCGCATAGTGCCAATAATGATACTATAAGAAAACATGCCCATGTTTGTTCTGCCGATATATTTATTTATTTGATTTATTTGTATTTGTAAAGCACACTAACAGCCCACAGGCATCAAGGCGCTGTTGCAGAGATTGTCTTGTTTGCACATATTTGTTTTAGTTACGTAGGTATGCTTGGCTCTTGGTTACAGTGAGCATGAAAACAATGCTGCCTTGGTTGCGTGGGGAGATATTAGTACAGGAACAAGATTTAGCTCTTGGTTACAGTGAGCGTGATATCTTTCTAGTGTACTGTACAAACGTAGGCTGATATGAGAAACAGCAACATTCATAGGGTGAGGGGTTTAGGTGAACAGCAGGGTTTTGATTATTTTCCTAAAAGCAAGGTGAGATTCAACCTTTCTGGCTTGGGGAGGGAGGGCATTGCAATGTGTCGCTGGCAATACTGGAAAGCTAGATCCTCCTGCTCGCACTCCTAGTTTTAGGAACAGAGATCGTATTGGCATAGGCCATTCTGGAGGGTCTGGTGGGTACCTGCTTGACAACCCTTTGCACCAGGTATAGGGGTGCCCAGTTGTGAACACATTTGTGTGTTAGGGCGGGGGCTTTAAAGACTATCCTCTCTTTGATGGGGAGCCAATGAACTTGCTTTCTGGTCTCGGAAATGTGTTCCTTTTTGGAGATGCCAGTGGCTGCCCTAAGGTCATTATTCTGACTGTCTGGAGTTTGGAGAGGTTTTTGTTGGAGGTCCCTAGGAAGAGGGCATTGCAGTAATCTAATCTGGATACGATTATGGCTCTTGCAATGGTAAGACAATTTAGCTTCGAGAGATATGTTCTTCCAGCGTTGATAAGTTTGGAGTGATAGGCAGAGGTCGAGGCAATGGCATTGACCTGCCTGTTCATAGAGAGGTCCGAGTCCAGGTAGACACCCAAGGTCTATACAGCTTGTAATACCCGGATAGACGAGTAGTCAATTTTAAAGGAGCTGTATTGTTTGTCCATTTTCTTGAGCGTGACCGGTGATCCAATTATCAGAAGCTCGGTTTTATCCCCATTGAGGCATAACCAGTTTTCTGCCATCCAAGTTTGGATAGTGGAGTAGATGGACTTGAGGGTAGCCGAATCGGCTTCATAGTCTCCTGTAAGGGGAATGAGGACCTGTGTGTCATCATCATAGTTGGTATATGTGATGCCCAAGGCGTCCAGGATCTGGAACAAACAGGTTATAGAGGGTGGGAGATATGCAGGATCCCTGTGGGACTCCACATTTAATGAAGCTTGGGTGGGCACAGGCTGAGTCAGAAAATACTTTCATAACCCTTTCCTGAAGAAACGAGGTGATCCAAGCTATGGAAGTGGGGGAGAAGTTAGCGGCAGTGGACAGATGGTGACAGAGAGTATTGTGATCCACTAGGTCAAATGCCGCTGATAAATCAAGGAGCAGAAGGAGAGCAGGTTTGCCTGCATCTCTCAGATCGCCCATTCGATTTTTTAAATCTAGGAGAGCAGTTTTGGTGCCGTGCCCTGGACGGAGTCCCGACTGCCTAAGGCCAAGCACATTGTTTGCCTCCAGGAACTTTTGGATTTGCAGGTAAGCTGCCTTGTCAAGAATTTCTAGAAGGAAAGGGACTGTCGTAACGGGTCTATAGTTTCCCGGGACAGTCGGGTCAAGGGTAGGCTTCCTTGAGACTAGTGGGACATAACCAGATTGAAAGGAGGTGTTAATGAACGCTGTGAGGAGAGGGGCAAGGGGAGGGCCTAATCTTTAATAAATTGAGCTGGGCAGGAATCCCCCTTGCAAGCGGATGGTTTAATTGAGTTCAGGAGAGTGATAACCTCTTGTTCTCTCATGTCCTTAAAACTCAAATGATGGGGAATCACTGCTAGCACTGGTCTGTGATTGGGATATCTGGTGACTAAGGGCTTGTTGATGGGCTAGGATTTTGTTCTAGAACAAGTTTGTCCAGCATAGCCGTTTGGATTTTATTGCACCATTCTTCATCCTTGTGGAGTGTTGGTGGAGGGGTAGTGGGTGTATGGCAGTATCCTCACGTAAGAACACACGCCAGTTGACATTACCATTAAAAATGCATGCCACAGTATGAAAACATGTCCAAACTGGCTGCACTAAAATGCCAGTTGAGCTACAAAGATGCCCAATAAAAAATGTGATACCACAATAAGAAATGGCTAGACTGGTTGCATAAAAATGCCAGTCTTGCTTTGTAATAACACTGACCATGCATGCGTTAGCCAAGATGCCCAATGCAAAATGTCCTATACACAATAAGAAATTACTAGACTGGCTGCATTGGAATGCCAGTCTAGCTACATATTAACACTTATCATGCTTGCTTTATCAACCATGCCCAGTAAATAAAATGCCATGCCTGCCCTGTGGTGCACCAGCGCCTTGCACTCAGACATAATCACATAAATTATTAATGCAATTATGTGTGAGTGAGAGACGCTGGGAGGTCCAGGGGGCAGATGCGTGTCTGGTGCTGGGGTCCCAGGGTACAGCCATGGCATTTTTCTACTGGGCTTGCATGCTGTAAGGAAGGCATTGTATCAACCGTAAGACAGACACAAGTGGCCACAGTTCAAGGGTGTTTATTGAACATGAAAAACGCCTATCTAATCCTAAATTTACAGATAGGATCAAGCTACGACCATCAAATAATAACGCAGTCCTAGTGATGTCTTGTCAAAATAAAAAGGCCTATACTAATAAACCTATTGCCAATCCTTACCTCTAAATACAGATAGAGTGGCAAACAATGTTACAAAAAGAAAGGAGTGTCCACAAAATGATATGTCGGGATGTTCAGACTGTCGGCCTCCCTTCCCCACGTTTTCCGCACGGGATAAGGTGGTACACTCGAGCTTAGCACAGTCTCTGACTTATCTAGCAGAAGGGTGCATTACAAACATTAGCATCAGGGACTCCTGTGCACAAGTCACTTTGCCTTTCAAAGTCTCTTCTTTCAGAGGGCCTTATGCGACAAACAAACAATACGTTATTTTCCTCTCAGAACTTCACACATACTCACTTTCTCAGGTGAGTCACTATTCACCTCAGATCCCCTCAATACAAACTTCGTAGGATTTTCATGTGTCTAATTTCTCAGGTGTTTCACTATCCACCCCGGATCCCCCTCAGCTGGGCTCAGATCCTCAGCCGGGCTCAAAATGCTCAATCAGTCTCCCTCCGCCGGGCTCGGACTAATTTAATTCACTTTTAACACAAACTATCTTTATCCCAATAGCTTTCGGGCTTAGTCCAACTTTCTCTGTTTTGATATCAACTTGTTTGGCAGTATTAAGATTGAAGACTTTCGATTGTGCACAGGATTTTGCCAGACACGTCGGAGGACCACTTTGATGTACAGTTCTTTGCCACTCTTTCACCTTTCTCCACTCTCAATTGGATACCTTACAGAGACCTTTGAATGAGCACACACGCAGTGCCGGACCACTTGTCAAGGATATCGTATCTTGGTTTCAAAGTTCAATCACTCATCTATTGCTCAACTTTTACTTATGCTGGTTATCACATGCGTTTCATACACTGTTCGCTTCAGCATTCACCATACAATGCTGCTGCTTGCAACCTTGGCTTCACCCAGTAAAAATATGCCACGCCTGCCCTCTGGGCGCCCCAGTACCTCATACACACACAATGACTGTGATTGTGTGTATGCGAGGCGCTCGGGGCCCAGAGGGCAGGCATGGTATTTTCTTTAAAAGACATCTATAAGTGTCCATTAAAAAAATGCAATCGCTGTCCCATGTGCCCTGCAGTACCTCAGACGGAGAGCTGATTTTGGCCGGCAGGGAGGGGGATTGTGCAAGCACCCCCACCCCCACTTGCCAAAATCAGCTCCACTTACCAGCACAAACGCATGCACACACATTCACACAACATTCACACAGGAAGCCCTTTCTCATTCACTCGAGCACCCATCATCATGCACTCACTCATACAAACACACACATTTACACAACATACACACAGTAAGCGCTCTCCTTCACAAGAGCACCTATAATCATACACTCATTCATAACACAAGCATACACGCATCCATAGACACATTTAAATAATACATCAATTATGAACATACAAAAACACACACATTTACACAACATTAACAAAGCAAGCACTCTCTCATTCACACGAACACCTATCATCGTTCACTCACAAAACAAGCATACACGCATCCATACACATATTTAAATAATAAATAAATGATGAACATACAGACGCACACATTTACACATCATACACAAAGTAAGCACTCTCATTAATGCGAGCATCCATCACCATATAACCGCTCATAACAACCCAAGCATACAGGAATCCACAAACATATTTAAATAATAAATACATGAAATTCTGCCGCTGGTCCTGAAGTTTCCCCCCGAGCGCTCCAGCCCCTGCTTGAATGAACAGGAATCGGGAAGTTTCCTGTACATGCGTGCAGGGGCCTGAGCGTGAGTGACGATTTTCCCACTCCAGCCTGCTCTGTCTGTATGTGCGAGGAGTTGCAGGAGCTCCCCCTCGCACATGCAGACATGCAGTTCCCCAGCCAGCATATCCAGTGAGCTATGCAAGGCTGGGGAAGCAGAACGCTCCTCGTTGAGCTAGAGCGGCAGCCCAGGAGCACTCCCTCAGCTGGAAAAAGTAGCTGAGGGAGCGCTCAGTGTTTCACTGGGCTGGCTCCTCGGATGTCGCCTCCTCCATAATGGGCGAGAGAGGGCCAAGACGTGGTGGGTCGACACACCCTCAAACGAGTCGCAAACAACACTTCAAAATGCCATTCTAATCATGACACAAAATAGTAATTGAACTCCCTGTAGGGCGCACAAGACAGATTTATTTATTTATTTTATTTATTGAGTATTTATAAGGCACCTATACAGCAAATGGTGTTTCCAGGCACCACAAGACAAAAAAGAGGGGGAGGGACAAGGTTGATAATAACAATAATGGTCCTACTAGGCCTTGTGACATTCGGATCGTGCAAGTGCAGTAACGAGAAGTGCAAAAAAGGGAGTTGGAGGGGGGGAACTGCATATAATGTGTGGGGGGCAAAAGGGAGGACCCAGGGATTAGGCAAGTGCAGAGGGGAGCAAAGGGGGGGGGTAAGTGCCAAGGGGTGCGTGGGTGAGGACCACTGATTAAGTGCGAGGACAGGGGTGTACCAGACTCAGGAAAGGATGCCCAACCAACCACGCTAGTCAGGGAGGGCGCCCAGAAGGGCAGTGCTGATTTGGGGGAGTGCTGGTATAGACTGGTCAATGGGGCCTGGTAACCTGTAAGACTCATAATGGACCAGGCTGCCAGTCGCAGCGGCAGATGGGGACATTAGCAAGGAATGGAGACAGGGAAGGAAGTAGAGAAAAGCAGGGTCTTGAGAAAGTTCTGGAACTTAAGCATGTCCGGCTCAAGTCTGAGAGGGGCAGGGCGGCCATTCCAGAGTTAGACACCTGCCGAAGAGGGAGATTTACCCCCCACTCTCTGCTATGAAAAATGTCTGATCTGCAGAGACTTGGAACTAGAGGACCGAAGGGCTCTAGCAGGGACGTATTTAGGGACAGAGAGTTGGATATAGTGGGGTCCCAGGCCCCAAAAAGCCTTGTGGATGACGGAGAGGGTCTTGAATTTGATCCTCGCTGCCATCAGGAGCCAATTTAAGAGCTGGAGAGATGCAGTGCCTGGGCTTCATGCCAAGGATAAATCTTGCAGTCAACTGGATTAGTTGAAGGGGCAAATGAAAGAAAGAGGCAGATTGAGGAAGAGGCTGTTACAGTAGTCCAGCCTAGAGCGGACCGGAGCTCTAGAGACATTGGGCCTCATTATAAATGTGGTGGTCATGGTATCAACGGTGCCGGTAAGGCACCGGCACCGTTCATACCGGACCGCCGCATTACGAGTTATGCTTGCGGGTTCCTGACAGCACGCCAGGTCTTACCTGGAGGGCTGTGCGGCACCTGCGAGCAGAACTCGTGATTGCACCGGCACCGTTATAAACGGTTCCCGGTGCAACCTTGCTCCCCACCCCCATTCTACCCTACGGGGCAGAATGGGGATCAGTAGCCCGGCATTACCGCCACCTGCGAATGGACAATTACCGGTCCATTCATCTCGTAATATGGCCCAGTCCCGTGAGGCAGTGCCAGAAGCGACCATGGCTGTAACCGTGCCTGCCATACAGGCATGGCTACCGCAATGATCTTAATGAGGCCCATTGAGTTTCTGGGGGAAGTTGAGGAAGGGGAGAATGCTTCTAAGGAGGTGGCGCTGAAAGTGGGCCTTCTTGGCAAGGTCCATGATGTGAGGAGAGAAAGGAGTCAATGATGACGCCAAGGTTTTTGGCATCACAAGATGGTGAGGGGAGAGGACCCAAGGAGGGTGGCCAGAGAGTGGGGGGGAAACTGGGAGCAGAGTTCCCAATGGGTAGGATCTCAGTCTTACTGGCTTTAAGACAGAGATCATTAGCCATGCACCATGCCTGAATAGCAGTGAGACAATCAGAAATGAGAGAGGAAGAAGAGGAGGTAGTGGAGGGGAGCTTGAAGGAGAGCTGTGTACCATCAGCATAACACTGGAAATGCGAGGAGGAGATCAAGTGGGCAAGAGGGGCAAGATAGATGGTGAAGAGCCACGGCGATAGGACAGAGCAAGCTGTAGGTAGAGAGTGAGGTGGAGGAGAAAAAAATGGCCCAGTTGCACCTGGGAAGGACGATTTGATAGGAAGGAGGTCAGCCAGTCCAGTGCCAGGTCCATGATGCCACGGTTATAGCGGAGCCTTTTATGAGGATGAAATGACTGACCATGTCAAAGGCAGAGGAAAGATCGAGGAGAATGAGAACAGAAGGAGAATTGGAATCAAGATGTTAAAAGAGGTCTTCACGGGTGTTCAGGAGAGCAGTTTCCATGCCTCTGAATGCTCTAAAGCCAGACTGGTGGTCATGGAGACAGCCAACAAGTTTGGTGTGGTGGATTATTTTGGAGATTACCAACTTCTCTAAGAGTTTGCCCAGGAAGGAGGTACTGGAGATAGTTAGAAGGGCAGGCTGATGGCTTTTTTAGGAGGGGGTGCAAAAGGGAGTGCTTGAGGGGTAGAGGGAAGGAGCCAGTGGCAAAGGAGCGGTTGCAGAAATCGGCTAAGGCAGGGGCTAGAGAAGGAATATTGTCCTTTGATAGTTCTGGAAGAGCAGGGGAGCACCTGTTTGGATGGGACATTCATAGAATGGACAACTTTAGATACCTCGTCCGGTGCTATGGGCAAGAAGGAGGAGAGTGTGTGGGAGGGGATGAGGGGGGTCAAAGGAGGCCTGCAAGAAGGCGAGGCAGTAGGGAGGGGTAGAGGAGAGTGAGGAGAGGATGTCCTGTGTTTTGGTTGTGAAATGGGAGGCCAGTGCAGTAATGGGGGCCTGTGAGGGAAGAGGAGAGGTGGAAACTGCAGTAGGATTGGAGAGTTCCTTGCAGATTTTGAACAATTCAGCCGTGTTATTGGAGGCTCCAGAGATGCAGGCTTGGATATGGCCCCTCTTCTTGGAGCAGATTGAGAAACGGTTTTGCCTTTTGGAGCAGGCGACAGGCCAGTTTGTCAGTGGATGTGCCCGAAGGCTGCCCCTTCCGTTAAGCATATCTGCACTTTCGATTCAGTGAGGCTAGGTCGGAGTCATGCCAGCTGTTGCACTTCGAGGCAGGCTTCAAGACCGGGGCAAGGGTGGAAAGGGTGTTGGAGATGGAAAGGTGAAGGTTGGTTAGCAAGGGCTGTGTCAGTGGGGGAGTCAATAGCAGGGGTTGAAGGGGGGATGAAAGTGAAAGCGAAAGCAGCGACTTGACACTCGCTTCATCTATCGAATGATGGAGAAGGAGACTGGCAGTGTGGGCAGCAGCTCAGCCAGGGAGTACAGGAGCTCCAGGGGGGAGGAGAGCATGGTCAGACCAAGAGAGCGGTGTAGTGAGAGGGTTAGAGAAACGGATGTCTGCTGAGATGAGTGCATCCAAGGTGTGTTCGGCTGAGTGGGTCTGACCGGAGGGGATCATAGTGAGGGAGAGAGAGAGTCACAAAGGTCACGCAAAAAGAACAGTGGCCTCTTCAGGAGAATCAAGGTGGATGTTAAAGTCTCTGAGGAGGAGAAGCTTGGTGGTAGAAGTCAGGAGAGAAGAGGTGACGTCTGTCCATTCAGAAAAGAACAGGGAGATGGGGCCGGGGGGCCTGTAGATGGTGGCGAGAGTAAGTGAGAGGGTAGGAGAGACACCAAGCCTGCAAAGGATTGAGTGGGTATGATAGTACCAGGGACCCATTCAGGGACGATCAGGCCCACTCCGCCTCCAGACCGGTTGGGCCTGGGCTTGGAGAGGATCTTATAGCCCTCAGGAAGAAGATTGTCAAGAGCCGTGACAGAGCTGGCATTCAACCACGTCTCGGTAGGGGTGAGGACGTCAAGGTCCAGGTCTTCAAGAAGGAGACAGATACCAGAATATCTTGAGTGTTCAACAGCAGAGCAAACATTCAGGGTAGTTAAGTGAGGCTGATTGTCCCCTTTGAAGGTTTTCCGAGGAGGGGGTACAAGGGTGTGGTACGCTCGTCGATGGTGGCGAAGAGGCCAGAGGGAAGGTGGCAGGAGAAGGGAGGAAGTTAATGAGAGACAGGAGACGCTGATCAAGAAGGAGGAGGTTGGGTTGAGAACCCTGGGCCATGACAGTTCCATTGTGATAGACATTAAAGATACACCTAGAGAATGGGAATGGCACAGCAGTGCTCCTACCCCAAGAATGTTACTCAAAAATTAAAAGGTGATGTGTTGTTAGCTGAATGATACTGATGGATTCCACAGCCTAAAAGTTCCTGCTGTCATTAGCTCAAGGTGAGCCCCTTCAGTGATTCTGTACCTCTTTACATGTCTCCCCGCCTCCCAAACACAGGCCTGCATCCTAGGATCCTAGGACAGTACACATTGTCTTGCATGGTACCTTAGCCACACCATCCCCAGTGCTGCCCAGCACACCCAGCATCATTGTGAAAAAGAAACACAAACAACTACCAAGAAACATGGTGTCCAATTCACAAGTTCCTATGCAGCAAAATACAAACTAATCATTGAGTATCTCTGATATAAAGAGACTGCCGTATAGTATGTTCTGAAATACTTTGACTGGAGATGACCACAGTAACCTCAATATGCACTTGTGCGCATCTTTTTGTGCATTCCATTTGCACACAAGTATATGGAAGAGGTTCCACATGTCCACATTTCCTAGAAATCTTTGTGTGGATGTGTGGCTCACTCCTATTCTCAAGAAGGACTCCCTTGATCCGGAGGTTGCAGGTAGTTTTCACCCAATTGCAAATGTCCCTTTCCTCCTCAGAATTCTAGATAAGACAGCGTGTTTGCAATTCCAGGACTATATTGATACCAATCACCTGCTTAGTGGTGGGCAATCAGGCTTTCGTTCCTGGCAAATTGGCCTAACATGGTGGCACCGAAACCACCATGTTAGGCCAATTTGGTCAAGATTGTTGATGGCGGCAGGGTTTCCATGCTTCTGCTTCTCGACCACTTGGCAGCATTATGATATGATATGATAGGTCATTTATAATGCTCTTAATACCCAGAGGTTTCTAAGCATGGACCCGGGGATCGAACATGTGTTGCTCCGTGTCATCTTGCTTCCAAGGCGAGCACGTTGCCGCTGAGCTATCCTCCCGTTCTATTTAGTAAATCAATCTTTGCTGCTGGAGATGTTAAATGAGATTGCCAACTGTTCAGAATCCTCCATTTCTTGGATGGCCTCTTTCCTTGACCCTCGGACAGCGAGGGTTTCTGTTGGCGAATTCAAGGCACCCCCCAGTGCTAATGTCTTATTGTGTACCCCAGGGTGCCTGTCCTTCCCTTACTCTCTTAAATATATACACCCCCCCCTTTTGACCTAATGGATAACGTCTCGGTTAAGTATAACAACTATGTCGACGACATCCAATTGGTCTTTCAACTGACGGGAATCATGACTTGACACCAACCACATCAAATATATATATGTATAGTTTGATTCAAGACTGGATGGCCATACATTCCCTAGAACTTAGTGATATGATATGATATGATAGTTTATTTATATAGCGCCTATACACAATGTGTTTCAAAGCGCTTCAAGGAGGGAGGGGACATAGGAAAAATACAGTTACATTCAGCAAAAGTCCTTGAAACAATACAGAATGTGAAAAAACTATCATATTAGCCCTGTCGACATTTCTGATAGTGCAAGTGCATAGAACGAGTAAGGCAAGAGGTAATGGAAAGGAAGGAAAACAGAGCAAGCAGTAACATTACTAAGTCTGACGACAATTTACGCAGTGCAGGTGGTAACAAGAGGCGGGGTGGGGGGGGCAAGTGGAAGGAGGGGGGAAGGAGAACAAGACACGCTACTGAGCAAAAAGTCAGTGACAAATTGAAAAGTAGGGGAGGGGGGAGGGGGAGAACAACAGGGGGGGGACAGACAAGCTGCTATCAAGAGTCACGGGACAGATGATAGGAGTAAGTGCTAGGAGGCGGAGTCTAAGAGGGGGGAGAAAGGAGGGGGGAGTAGGAGGGAAGTTGAAGAGGATGGAGATGAGGAGGGGGTGGAGCGCAGAGCAAGAGGGGGGGCAAGCAGGGTGAGGGCACACAGATACTCACGGGGGGGCAAACAGAATCTCCGGGGGGGGGCAAACAGACACTCACGGGGGGCAGGGGGGTGTAAACAGATACTCAAGGGGGGCAGGGGCAGAGGGGGGGCACACAGATACTCAAAGGGGGCAGGGGGGCAAAACAGAGTTGATGCTCGTGGACTCTGCTTCCAGTTTAGGATAGTCGATTCTGTGATTACAGTTGCCCCACTTGTGAAAACATTGGCAGTCTATCTTGACTCTTGACTTACCATGAAAAAACAGGTTGCCCATGCCAAGGCCCCTTGTGCCTATACTACCGAGTTGCTCCGACAAATCAAGCCAAATCTGACTAAAACCAACAAGTTCCTTGTAGCATGTGCCTTAATTAATTCTAACCTCTACTATTTTCACAGCCTTTTAGTGGGCACCTTAAAAGCCAACTTAAAAACATGCATTTTGCTCTAAATGGAGCGATTAGAGCTGTTTGTTATGTTAACATGATTTGTAAAGTGCGATGAACGCCCAAAGGCACCTTGGCGCTACTAGAGAAACGAAGAAACAGTCTAAAAAAGATGAGTTTTCAGTACTTGGCAAAAAAGGAGATGGGAGGGAATGGCCGGCATGGAGCAGGGAAGGGAGATCCATGAAGTGGCTACTGCAACCGAAAAAGAGTGTTCACCAACCTGGCTCAGCTTAACCCTATGGATGGGAACCAGAAGAGCATTAGTCGAGCAAAGAGCTCGCCCAGGGACATGAGGGCGGAATTTTGCCTGTAGGTATTCAGCTCCTTGACCATAAAAGGCCTGATGGGCAAGGCAAAGAGCCTTGAACTGAAGACGCTGGGCTACAGTGGAGCTCACGCAGCACAGGAGTAATGTGGGCACCACGAGGTGTAGAGGTGGCCCCTTGGGCAGCTGGGTTTTGGAGGACTTTGTTGGCTGGTGAGGGTTGATCATGTCTCTGTGACTAGAATATCCCAACACTGGCTGCCGTTTCATCATCGAAGATCTCATCAAATTCTATCCTTTATGCACAAGTACCTCCTTGGAAGAGCTGCTGATTATCTGGTGACGGCTGCACAAGTCTACCAATTTAAGAACTCTTCCTTCAAATTGTAGCAACAAACGTATTCCCCCCCCTCAACTAAAACAAAAGAATATTGGCGACACAGGTTTGGTGCTTGCACGCCAGGTTTATGGAACCCCCTTCCGGCAATTATACAGGCCATTCCATGACCCCTGAGTTTCCGAAAGGCCATAAAAACCTACTTCTTTAATTACAAGATTAGTCTGCTTTTTTCACTTATGCTTTCCTGGTTCTTTTCCTCTCTTCCATGATTTGTTTGTTTCTGTGTGGGCACTGAGGCCTATGGGCGTATTGCACGTTAATAGAATATAACTGTAATAATAGTATGGCAAGACAGCTGGTGGAAATCTGGAAAGTCCGTCCATAGCCTCTCTATGTAACCAAAAGTCCCGGAGAAGATGTCGGAATCAAACCTTTTCATTTATCACATTCATTTGATCAAAATTAATATTCTGCTTAAATGTCTATTAGTGTGTATGTGTTACCATGTTACACCCATATTATATTTTGCTGACCTTTTCTCACTGTTGATGAGCCTCATTTGGGCCAGCAAATCTCTCACGTGGGCATACAAAGGCCCTATTCTCTCAGGAGAGGGGACAGGGGGTAGGCACTGCCAGTTTTCTTACTTTATTTTTGGGCTTTGATAGGCAATTGATTATTAAAGGAAATGGATTCATATATCCACATACCCAGTATCTAGTGTGATGGACAGCCCCTGGAATGGAAGCGGTGTCTGCATCATTAAAAGTCTGTCTTCTCTTTTGGTTACCATGTGACCTGGTGAGCCGAAAAGTCAGAGATGGAGGAGGAGGAAGTAGGAGGGCGGCCGATGGTGGATGAGGACCCACTCTGTTAAGAGCTCAGAGCACAGTCCCCATCTCAACAGAGCATTGCAGTCAATGGAAGCCAGATCATGGGGTGCCATCTCCATCTCCAAAGAAGAGACTTTGTCAGCACAGAAACTCATGCAAAGTGAACACCGTCAGACGTAGTGACTCCACAGCTTCAGAACCGGGTTTGCAAAGATGAACGAAAGGAAAGATTAGAACTATTGTGGGTGCCTCGGGGGGCACCGAGGGTCAACAGACAATTGCTACATAAATCATGGCTGCCTCGGTCGCGGCAAAGACAGCTGCAGTAGGCACCCTGTGCAGACCCTCAGTTCCTTGATCACACGGCTGAAGGGGGATATCTGGGATCACCCAGATGCAGCAAAGCACATGGGCCATCTATACACATAGGCCAGGGGCACTCGGCACAAACCAAATAATGAGCCGAACACCAGAGTTGCCACGCAGGGAGTCTGCCAACATACTGCCGCACGTGCCGGGTCGAGTTCCTTTTATTCAGAGCGTGTCATGACATAGTCATGACATGACATCTTAAAGGGGACAATGCCACACTCATCCTTTTTCATGACAAAGAAAACAACAAAAACCATGAAGATCAAACATGTGAGCTAACATTACAACCGTGGATGCATTTCAGTCTGGGCAAACAGTCCTCTCATTAACTGGTGATCCTAGATCCCTGGATCAAACTCCTCACTCTGTGGAGTCTTACTTCAGTCCTCCCTCGACTGCTAGTGACACTCCTGATCATCTTCCTGGATGCAAAATAGGAAGAAAGCATACTCCTCTTCTTCCATTACGGCCCCTCTTTCTTCTGGTGGTGCCGGCTGAGCCACAGATGGTCTGGCCGGTTGCCTTCCTGCTCCTTGTCGGGTATACTCCTTTTGAGATGGTGCTTGGTTATGGAGCTAATGGTGCAGCTGGTGATGGTGCCTGACAGACGCTCGCAAAGTGGACGGCCTTTCTGCACCTCCCACATGTGTGTCCTTTGGCTGGACACTCATGTGTGTGCGGCAGGTCCTATTCACACTGTGGGCAGAGTGAGGCACCTCCTACCACCAACATCAGTGCCATGTGCCTCAGCCTTCCATGGAACGCATCCAGCCTTTCTCCTTCGTCCTACCTTGCTGACCTTAGCCTCATGGGCATGTAGTACTCATTCAGTACCTCGATGGTGGCTGCATATGAGAGATCCCTAGGCCGCAGTGTCTTAAACAGTTTTTGGACTGCGGGAGTATAGCAAGGTGGGCCGTTTTGCCCTCTCACTGACCTCAACAGCCTTTCAACCCATGGGATCCATCGAGGTCCAAGGCTCGATGCGGGCCCCACGATGTCAAATTCATTCAACGGTGCCAGTTATCCCCGTTGACGGTGCGCTTTATCAGCCACTAGAGCTCCATCCCGTTGTCTCCCATGGCGATAGCAGGTGTTTATCCCCCCGAGCCGTCGGTGAGTTCCTCAAAGTATGTGGACCTTGTGTATGGTTGGGCACACCTTTTGACCATTCTTCGCTATCGGGGCGCTGGTACAGCCTTTCCGTTGGAGGCAAACATACACCCAAAACCCAGGGCACATAGGCCGGGGGCACCCAGCACAAACCAAATAATTAATCGGACACCAGAGTTGCCACGCAGGGAGTCTGCCACCGTACTGCTGCATGTGCCGGCTCGAGCTCTTTTTATTGAGCGCGTCATGACACATCCTAAAGAGGACAACACCACAAGAACCATTAACTACGGAACATACTCTGATATGGAGAGTCTATCTGAGGTTGAGGTGGATGAGGCAAGCGGACAGAGTCAAGCAAGGTGGGAACACCATGGAGCTTAGTGCGATAATAGAAACGCATGCTGCTAACGGAGTTGAATAAGCACCGTGAGGCAGTGAAAGAGAGGCTCATGTCAAGTGGAGAGCCAGCAAAGGCGCTGTAGAGAAACATTGACAGTGAAAGGGACTGATGCATGCTGGGAAATAAATCTGCTGTTCTTCAGAGAGGTCAATTATAATCCTTTCACACGTGTGTGTGTGTGTGCGCGCGCGTTCTCTGGGGAGGTGTCACTCTTCTTATGACACCTCCACTTTGTGTGGAATGCCAAGGCTTTCACAGTGATCTATGGCTCACACCCCTGCCTGTATAAGCATGTGTTTTGAGCATGCCCACAGTGTTCCACTATGAGCTTCCGATAAACCATACAAGCAATGCAAATAAGAGATGACCACGCCACATTGATGATGGGATATTAACCGCTTAAGTGCCAAGGACGAGTATGCTCCTCTTTATGAATAGACTTGCATAATAGCCTGGCAGTTCAAGCTTGCGGGCTTTATTAATGTAATTGGTATTTTACAGGTGATCCAGCCATCGTCAGCAATGATGCTTCTAAGAAAATGTGGGCCTTCAACTCGGGCCGATTGATAGATTCAGCCCTTAATAAAGGGATAGCGGGCTGCCCGCCCAATTCCCAACCCCCTTATGCACCCAAGAAACCTGGAAAAGGAGGATCTGGGTGGAAGCGAGGGAAGAAAAGCAAAAGGGAACAGTCTTCTGTGGGGGTCACCACGAAGGTACCCTCTTCCCCCCTGTTCTCCTTTGGTGAGCGGGGCTGGGCTGCGCTGGTGACAAAGACCACAGGACGTGTTCAGTATGGTAAGAACTTGAAACTTGGGTGGCAGATCACACTGGCTCTGGCATTTGAGATGGTGACTTTGCACTTCTGGCTGTGAAAGAGGCCTCATGGCCTGAGAGCTAGGCCAAAGCCTCCAAACAGTTGATCCACATGTATGACTAGTCATCATGTCTGATGGGGAAGGCTATTGATAAGTCCCAGTTATGTAGCTTTTGGTATGGTACTGCGGCAAGACGTTATTACAACGGCAGGCTTTTTTCACAGTGTTCTTTTGCTGAAAATCTACAGCTGAAAAACTCATTCGAAAATATGGGCGTTGGGTGGGTAAGGTGTGAGGTATAGGGACTACAAAATAGAGAAGCGGGTTTAGAGGGTACCCCCCCAAATATAGAAGCTTGTATGGTGCACTAAGTCCTGATACAGAGAGCTGCAGTCCTTTAGTTCAAGGGTACAGCTCTGGCCCGGCGGTTCATTGACTGTTGTAGGTTCCTAAACGGTCTCTGATGCAAAGGGATTGGTGTGACTGGAATAACCCAAGACTCAGATGTCAGCATAGCAGTGCCGCAAGGACTGTGAGCAGCAATACTGTGCTAAATCTGGAGGAACCTAAAAGTTTAGCTCTTAACCAGATGTCTATATTCAATTCTGAAGCAGGACTTTATCACTATGCCCTTCAAATCAATCACTGAAGGTTCCCACTGATTCTAGGTAGGGAACGAGTTGTGGGCAGGTTCCTATGCCGGTGCATGTCCAACTCCGGCAGATATAGGTTTCAGCTTTCGCTGTGTAGAGACCCCCTACTCCAGAAGCCTGAGGCACAAAAAGCTGTGCACAAAAGGAGAGGTGCCATGCAGCGGAGAGTATTGCGGGTGGGGGTGGGGGGGAAGACTCCCAAAAGGGACCGGGAGCGGGACAGGAACAAAAGGCTGCCCTTGCAGATGAGGCCTTCTCTGCCTGGAATCTGCAAGGATGGCCTTTTGTAGCTGCCCTTTAGACCATGCACCAGGTTTCAGGATAAACGTAGACAACAACGTAACCCGAGAAAATGAACAAGAGCATCCGATTGTGGGTGTGAGCTGGCACGTGCCGGCCACTCTCTGGATGCGAATGCTCTTTCATTCTCACACAATCCACAATGGCCTTCTAGAGCAGAATCCATCGTTTTGATTTCTGCAACTGATAAGTCCTGGTTTACTCATTCTTTTCAGTGCCACTATCGAGCCGAGGCATCCAAGTATATCAATGATTACAATACTATCGTTGTCCTCTTGTGGCATTCAAATATAGACATTCAATACATGTGACGATGAGACTTTTAGGAACTGATAACAAGGTGCAGACAGGAGAATCCAATGTATAAGCTTTCAAAGAGTTTCACAAACCAATGCATATTAATTATTCACCAGCTATACCTTTAACGATTTTGACTGGTATTGCTTTGGTAATAACGAAAAACAAATAAAGATGGAATTGTATTTATCTCTGGTGCACTACGCCCATTGGGTGCACGGGCGCTACACATGGTTTAAAAATCTCGTCCCAGGCTCAGATGCACTCTTATGTTCTTCCAGTTGCACTTGTGCCAAAAGGAAAAACATCTGTGGAAGCGAGATAAAAGCTCTTTATGTCTCGCATGTGCTACCACATTGCTGTGCATTGATATGATATGGCATTTATAACGCGCCTAGACACAAGTGTTTCAATGCGCGATTCTAAGACCTTTTACTCTAGAAACTGTTTTTGTCCCGCTAAGGGGTGCAGGCGAGGCATGTACCCCAACGATGTGGTTGTTAAGTAGTCTTCAATAAAAGAGGGAGGCGTCCAGTAGGGTGTGTTCTTGTAGTGACCATGAAAACGGAGTTTAGATTTGACATCTATAGTACCCCCTGACTGCACCAAACTTTACAGACAATTTAAATTCCTTTTTCTGCCATTTCTTTTACAATCGTACACATCTTTTCACTAATGAAGATCCAGTAATTGAATTAGGAAGCATTTTCTCAAGCAGTGATGTCTGTTTTTTCTGTGTCTCTCATAAGTGGGATGCGTGTGTCCAGTATTTATGCAAAACTGAAGAGTGATGGCTGGAAGCTTTGGAATGAATCATTGCCTCTTCTCAGCACCCATCCACCTGCCTGATCTTTGTGGGTTGTTTGCGCCGGAGCCTGGCCAGCCTGCTAAGCCTTATCATGGCCAAATGGACACACGCATTCTAATCCTACTCTGTGATCTCCAACACTCTGAACTTGGGTCCACCGAGGGCGTCCCCACTACCAGCGCTTTGAGAATGCTATATAAATGACAATTACAATACGATACAATAACCAGTGACCTTTCTCTAGCAAACCATCCAGGGCTTCATTTTTCAGCCTGCATAGACGTTATAGAAGGGGCCCAAATGTATCAGGCATGGCCCCACCCAAGAAAGAAGCCGTGTAGACAATACCCCAACCACAGCACCATGTTCGTGGGAAGTTTTATACATTGGAGAGATATTTCACACAGTGCTAAGGGTTCAACATTTCTGGGAGCTATTTAGATCATAGTTGTTCCATAGAAGAGCCTGGTTGTCTGGCTTCAGATCTATCTCCCCCATCTCCTCACCTGATTCTTCGGAGGTTGGCTTCTTAAGAGCAGCTTCAGTCTTTCTACAGTCCTTCTTCTTCTTAGGAGTCTTGGCCTTGGGTGTCCGAACCTTCCGCTCGTGTAAATAAGGTCTGGCCCCTTCGGAGGCCACCTTGGCAGAGATGGAAACCTGTCCTCGGGGGGCGGGGGGGTGAGGGACCGCAGGGGGCCAGCCTCAATACCAGGGAAAAAGCACAAAGGCAGAAAAAACCCTGGTAACAAGATGGGTTCAAATGAGATGGTGCAGGTTTCCAAAGATAAAAGTCCAGCGGATGAAACAAATCCGTACTGCTAGATTCCCAATCCTAGTTAGTTAGAAAGTTCCCAGGTAAGCAAAAAAGAAAGGGGGGGAAAAAATATACACCAGGAAGGCAGAAAAGGGAAATCTATAAAGAGGAAAGAGAGTAGTATACTGTAAATGACAAAAAAATAGAAGAGGTATAAAAGTCAAATAAGTAAAGTGCGTAACCTAGGAGCAGTGAATAGTGTGTCTAAAAATACAGAGAAAGGAAAGACTTGCCGCACGAGTATAAGTACGAGCAAGATACGAGCGGCGAATGGAAGGCGCCGCAAAGGAAGAAACTGAAGTCGCTGGAGGAGCGCGTAGCCGTTCACGACCAAAGCGGGAAGTCAGTAAGCAAAGATGGCAAGTGCCACAAGAGAGAGAGGCCGAAGAAATCCGGCAGAGCGAGGTAAGTTTATAAGAGGAGGAAGGAGGAGTTTGCAGTACGCGATCTAGGCGGCGCCGGCTGCCTAGGGCAGAGAAGGCCGACCCCGAGAAAAGGCAGACAAAAGGAAACGAGCCGAGGTAGAGCAGTTGCCGCAAAGAAGTGGAACGCGGCTCAATAGAGAGAGAGAGGAGTAGGAAATGGGGGAAGGAACAAAAGGCAAGGGAGAGTACACGGCACAGTAGGAAAACCTCAGGAGGAAACAAGAAGGTACGCAACACAAGCAACGGAGCGATGAAGCTGGAAAACACAGATACAATGCACCGGCTAGTGGGCGGGGTCGGAATTTATAGGAACAGGGGCTATGTTGAATGAGGACTAGAATGCAGCACAGAGAAAGTCAATGTCTCCAACGGTTCCATATCTTCCACCCCCTGTTCCTGACACAGGTTGGCTTGACACAAACGGAAAGCAGGAGATACTATTGACTCCTGGTGCCATTTAAAACTTAGTGAGTGTGTGTTATTATTTGTGGGTGTGTCACTGTGCATAAAGGAGCATTAGGCCACTTTTAGAAGCAAGTGAAAGAATAATGGGTCACATGTAAAGGACAAAAACTGATCATTTGTATCTCGTGCGGATGTTAGATTCGCAAACGCATGTGTACTCACTACTGGTTCGTCAGTGGTAGCTCCTGCCTATTGAATGATGCCTGATACCCACAAGCTACTTTTAGCTCAACAAATCTTTAATTCCAATCCCTGTTGTGGGAAATGTTTCTTGCTTACTGACTCTTAGCTAACAGAGTCCCGATGAGCCCAAGCCTGTATTGGTATTACCCAAATTGATGAAAACAAATTGAACGAATTGTACATTTGATCGAATTTGGTCACTACCATTAGTTCAAATTTTTTGTCCCCCGCATCCTTAACATTGGTAGCAGGGGACAAAAATTGATCAGGTCCCTGTTTGTAATGAACAGTCAAAGTGGTGGGGGCGCGAGCAGTTTCACTGTGGGCAGTCCACCCGCGACCAAAGGTTTTGCGGGCAGACAACCCAGATCCCTTGGATTGAGGTGTGAATAAATCAGTCTTTACTTGATTTAGTCTCGGGAGGATAGCTCTGGGTGAACGCACTCGTCTTGGAAGCAAGACGACGCAGAGCAACACTGGTTGGATTCCCGGGTCCGTGCTTAGAAACCTCTGGGTATTAAGTGCGTTATAAACAACCCATTACAATAACAATTACAATGAATCAAATAAAGAAATGAATAGCAGCCTGGCTATGGGAGCATCAGTTGTGAGACCTGGGCTTACTCTACTCAGCATGCCCCTGCACCTAGACTGTGACAGATGAGAAAGGCAGGCTCTAGCCACCGAAGGCATTCATACGTCGAGATGGGATAAGGAAACTAAAGCACAAAGAGATGAGGGATTTGCCCAAGATCAAGCCAAGTAGTGAAGCTCAGATTGGGCTGCAGATCTACTGCAAAAGTCGTAAACTTGTGCGTCACTTCCGTTTCCTCACCCTGTTTTCTTTTTAATTTGATAGCACTTCATACGGTTGTCAAGTTTATTTATTTCTTACATTTGTCAGGTGAGAGACCTGAAGCAAATTGAGAAAGGTATTTGCCCAAGATCACACAGTCCTTTCTGACGTTATTGCTCTTTAAGGAGCAGTCATGTAGGGATTATTGATCAGGTCACTTTAGAAAAATGCGCTTGCAGTGTAAATTCTAGGTTTGCTGGATGAATTGCCTTAAAATGGTAAAGCTTGCTTTCTTGGTAACTGCATACTCTGTCTCAAAGTGAAAGTTGATTCACAGTGATCCATGGTTTGTGGGAAAGGTTTTGCTTATGGAAAGATTTTGCGGGGCTGGCTTGAAATGATAAGGCATATCCCATCTGCATGAGACCACAATCGGCATTATCAGTTAGACATAGCTTGTATCTCTAGGCAGAGCCCTTTCTAGACCCATGTCTGGGCTTAGGCGTCCCAAGAGGCAAGCCCATTTGTAAATCAGGTTTTGCCCCCTCCTAAAAGGGCCAGCCTAGCCTTAACTGCTAGGCCACATCCCTTTTGCACGAGAGACAGCAAGCAACCCGAGGCATGTCTCAGTCTCTTTGGGCATAGTCAGTGAGATGTAGCTTGGGTCTCTATACGCAGCAGGTGTAGGACCCACATCTGGGCGTACCTGGGTCATTCCACTCGGCGGGGGGAGCTTTAGGCAAAACTGAAGCGGGAAGGCTTGACACCTTTCCCTTATCATTGCCCATCTTTCAACAGATGATTTTTCTGCAGAATAGTGACCCTTCACACCATCTCCCAACCATCTGCCTGACCCTTTTGCTGCCATGTCCATCACCAGAAGTGCTCTCTGTGGCCCTCCCCCACCTTAAGTGTGCATGTCTGGGCCCCCTTTCCCCATTGTATTAGTGCTTCTTCTTCTTCTTCTTCTTCCCTGAAGAGATGATGTTTGCCGTTAGTCACCCTTGTCAATCACGCAACTCTGCTAAAGCGCGTAACACATTGAAAGAGGAACCTGCACTGCGTATCCTCCGACCCCCTTTTGAGGTGAAGCAAGTCCAATATACTCTTCACTGCCACCCCGATGCTACTCATCCTGGCTATTAGCAATTCCCTCTGCAGTCTGAACTTGGTGCATCCCATCATTTAGTGATCTACCGTTTCCGGGCTTCTGCACGGCTCACAATTCGCAGATGTGACTCTACCCATATTAAACTTCCATCCTTTCCAACCTGCATGGCCCTACTCTTAGCTGTTCAGATTGGGCAACTCACTCCACAGTAAAGCACTGGAGCAGCGGTAACTTTGTCCACAGCAGCCTCTAGGCAAACTCATGACTCATCCCTGAGACAGCTACCCAGCTGTAAAGCATGTCATTTGTTTAAAAACAGAACCAAAGACTCCTCCCACCCACTGATTAAGCACTATTAATCCCCCTGCATATTCCTGTTTTCGTCTTTCTCAGAGGACAGACTCCTTTCCCTCCTTAAAGGCCCGCCGTAGAGGTGCTTGAGGTGCCCCTTCCATAAACCTCTCCGAGGCTGCAGGAGCCTATCCTGTTCTTAAAAAGCATCTTCTTTTCCCTACCTAGAAATGTCAGACACCCTGCAACAGAGAGCACTTCAATTCGTGCCGCGCTACCCAGAATGCACTGCTCCATGGTGGCATGCACAGAGCGGTGCAAGCAGCGGGCGTGGCAGCACCAATGGCGCCCACAGCATGCAGAAGCGCCTGTGAAGGGAACACATGAAAAAGATTTCACCATGACAGGGGTATCTGGAAAATGTCAATTAAGAGAGCATACAGAAGAGTCCCTACCTCCACTTTCTCTTCCCCTGCAGTAGCACCTGCAGCTGCTGTTCCCACCTCTTCCCCTGCAATAAAGCGCCCGCCAGTAGCACCTGCGGCTGCTGCTCCCACCTCTAGCCAGTAGTGCCTGTGGCTGCTGCTCCCACCTCTTCCCCTGCAATGAAGCGCCAGCCAGTAGCGCCTGCGGCTGCTGCTCCCACCTCTTCCCCTGCAATGAAGCGCCAGCCAGTAGCGCCTGTGGCTGCTGCTCCCACCTCTTCCCCTGCAATGAAGCGCCAGCCAGTAGCGCCTGCGGCTGCTGCTCCCACCTCTTCCCCTGCAATGAAGCGCCAGCCAGTAGCGCCTGCGGCTGCTGCTCCCACCTCTTCCCCTCCAATGAAGCGCCAGCCAGTAGCGCCTGCGGCTGCTGCTCCCACCTCTTCCCCTGCAATGAACCGCCAGCCAGTAGCGCCTGCGGCTGCTGCTCCCATCTCTTCCCCTGCAATGAAGCACCACCAGCCAGTAGCACCTGCAGCTGCTGCTCCCACCTCTTCCCCTCCGATGAAGCGCCAGCCAGTAGCACCTGCGGCTGCTGCTCCCACCTCTTCCCCTGCAATGAAGTGCCAGCCAGTAGCACCTGCGGCCGCTGCTCCCACCTCTTCCCCCTCCAATGAAGCACCAGCGGCCGCTGCTCCCACCTCTTCCCCTGCAATGAAGCGCCAGCCAGTAGCGCCTGCGGCCGCTGCTCCCACCTCTTCCCCTGCAATGAAGCGCCAGCCAGTAGCGCCTGCGGCTGCTGCTCCCATCTCTTCCCCTGCGATGAAGCACCACCAGCCAGTAGCACCTGCAGCTGCTGCTCCCACCTCTTCCCCTCCGATGAAGCACCAGCCAGTAGCACCTGCAGCTGCTGCTCCCACCTCTTCCCCTCCGATGAAGCACCACCAGCAAGTAGCACCTGCGGCTGCTGCTCCCACCTCTTCCCCCTCCAATGAAGCACCAGCCAGTAGCACCTGCGGCCGCTGCTCCCACCTCTTCCCCCTCCGATGAAGCACCAGCCAGTAGCACTTGCGGCCGCTGCTCCCACCTCTTCCCCCTCCGATGAAGCACCAGCCAGTAGCGCTTGCGGCCGCTGCTCCCACCTCTTCCCCCTCCGATGAAGCACCAGCCAGTAGTGCCTGCGGCCGCTGCTCCCACCTCTTCCCCTCCGATGAAGCACCAGCCAGTAGCGCCTGCGGCCGCTGCTCCCACCTCTTCCCCTCCGATGAAGCACCAGCCAGTAGCGCCTGCGGCCGCTGCTCCCACCTCTTCCCCTCCGATGAAGCACCAGCCAGTAGCACCTGCGGCCGCTGCTCCCACCTCTTCCCCTCCGATGAAGCACCAGCCAGTAGCGCCTGCTGCTGCTGCTCCCACCTCTTCCCCTCCGATGAAGCACCAGCCAGTAGCACCTGCAGCTGCTGCTCCCACCTCTTCCCCTCCGATGAAGCACCACCAGCCAGTGGCACCTGCAGCTGCTGCTCCCACCTCTTCCCCTTTTGCACCGTGCTCTACCTACTGCTCTACCTACAGCTTTTGTCCCAGTACCCCCTTAGCACCCGATCCCCTCCCTCTAGCTGAGTGAAATACCGTGGAGGTTATTTTGGGCGGGGCTGTGAAGAGGTGGGTATGATTGCTTTGACTAGTTCATACTCCATCACGCTCCAAAACCCCTCCTTTCACGTTCCAAGAATTGCTCCAAGTCTCAGCGACGGTTTAAGGGTTTTTATTGATTTTGTTGGGCCCTATGGCCACCCCACTCTCTCACATCTTGTTTAGCACCTACCCACTAAGCCCCAGTTAGAATGTAGCCAAAGTTAACCCCCACTATCGAATCTCTTGATTTACACTGGATGTGATGGCCTAAGGTCAGGGTGCCTTTTCTGCCTAGTCTCCCTGAGGGACTTCTTAACTGCCCCTACTCTATCCAGTGGTTAGTGTTATACAGGGATAGGGATTTGTGACTTTCACACACCCTGCTTGAGTCGGTCACCTCATGCCACGCTCTCAATCTCCTCTCCCGCTCTCCTTCTTGCACTATTCTCCCCACTCCAACTCTTCCAACTTCTAGTCTTGGGTCTTTCGCTCCCTCTAGGCCTCACCTCCACCCTCCTATGTAAACTCCTCCCTACTATTCCCTTCCCCATAATTCTACTCTTGCCTCCGTTGCACAACTCCCTCTTCCACACTTGAACTACTCCACTTCTGCCCAGCTCCTACTCATTTACACTTCTGTCAATCAGTTGCAAACACTTCATAAACACTATTTGCTCTAGCGCACCTAGTCACACTTGCCACACATATCACGCACTCTCGCACTGCAGTACCACTTGCACTCACTAGCCAATAACTCACCTTTTCCAGAACTCTCCTCCACACGCCGCTTCACCTTCCTTCTTTCCTCCTGCTGGTCTCTTGATACACCACCTCCTCTGCCCTCACCCTAGAAGACCATAACTTCCTGTCCTTTTTTATATGTCCCCCTTGTCCTTTCATTTGTCTGTTTTCCCTGTCCAATCTAGCTGTGTGTTGCCCTGTTAGGGGGGTGTTACAAATGGTGAAAACATGACATTGGGGGCTAGGCCTCACCCAACTTGCTCCATGCAGGCTTTCCGCGGTGTAGCAATGGTGGCCCGAAGGTGTAAGGGAGCATGTGTCCATGCACCTCTAATGTAAGCACAGTTTGTATCATTGGTTGTATGTTGCTGTTTACTCCCTGATGGTCTAGAGAGCCTATTGCCAATTTCATGCATTTGCCACCGGTGAAGGGATCACTGCGCGTTCGCTCTCCTGATCACGTAGGCCGCTCTCTGTGCTGTGTCCCCGATAGCTGGACTTGGCTCAGGACACCAGAGGGTTGTGCACACTGGGGTGGGTGCAAATATCTGCTCTCTTGCTGCGTGGGACGTGCACCGCTGAAAGGGGACTCTTTGTCTGCTGTTGTTCCTCTGGGCTCAGCTCAGGTTCATGGCTTTTGAGCAGCTGGTCAACTGCTGGTCAACTGTTTTTCTATAACGCAGCTCTCTACCATCCAAAGT
The DNA here is from genome assembly GCF_040938575.1 of Ambystoma mexicanum. Lineage (NCBI taxonomy): Eukaryota > Metazoa > Chordata > Amphibia > Caudata > Ambystomatidae > Ambystoma > Ambystoma mexicanum. The sequence continues at coordinate 1,024,902,415 of NC_090941.1, read as the reverse complement.
AAGAGTCAAACTGAAACAGTCTAAGATGAACATAGTCCCTGTAATGTCCTGCTATTTTTTGTCATGTTTTGTATAAGCAATAAACCCTAGTTTTGGAGTCCTCTTTGATAGTGTGTATACATGGACTAATGGTCTGTGTGGTTGCGCCCCCTCGCTGACTGCTCCCACTTTCCAGGGCAGGGAATCGTTGGGTGCGAGTCCTCTGCTGTCTTCTGCACTCGGCAGGGCTTCTGGGCAAGGGGTAAGTGTTTCTTGGAAAATGAGGATCTGCGGTCTCGCGATTGTTGGCCTCCCGCTCTTTCTCCAGGTGTCTGCAAGGGCCGCCGGCTCGCTGTTCCCTTCTTTCTGTGAGAATCTTGCCATTAGATCCGGGTCTCAAATAGTTCCCCAGGTCCATAACTCTGACTCGGTGGCCCATCTAAAGATTCCAGGAAAAAATAAAGAGTTTCCAAAACAAGACATCGACTGCTCTTTTGCTAAATGGGAAATTACTTTCTACAGTGGAGTTCGGTGTTTCCTGCAACAACACTATGGTTCCATGTCCAGAGGCGTCGCTAGAGGGGAGTGGGGCAGCTATAGTCCCAGGTCTTTTGGGTGTAGCCCCGGATAGAAGCTCAGGTGCTACAACCAAAAGGCTAGCTAGCCCCGAGTCCCGACAATCCCGACATTGGCGTATCCCGGATCTTTTCCAGACCTGGCAACACTCCTGTCCATGTCCCTACCTTGGAGGTATTTACTGCACAGGCCTTTCCCGTGCAGCAAATGCCACAGGGCATTTTTCCTCGTACCTATTTTCGTGGTTTTTTTTAGCAAGGCATTCTGCATTATAAAAATACATAATTATGTACGGCTAAAATGACATTTCACTAAATTATATACCAGACATGTTTTGACCTAGAAAAGATGAAAAGCTGAGCTGGTTCTGACCAAATTGGTTCCGGCGACTATAAAGCTGTTCGGATTTTAACAAGATGTGTAATAACCCACTTGGATCATCTCGCCAGGCCAATAGATGACACTGATCACTACGTTTCTGAAAATGTTATTAGTTCTTAAAGCAGCTGTAAAAACAGTCCTTCAAGATTAATTTTAAGCTTTGAAAGCCAGTGAATCCTTGGAATAGCTCGGTGGGTTAAGAGTTGCAGCTGAGCTGCAGGTGCAGGTTTCACATAAATCATTGCAGCAGGCGCGTTAACCCACCAACCCGACATTCTAAAAGCATCTCACGTGGAGAAAAGTTGACAGCGATTCTTTAACCGTTTATAAAGTGTACATCAATACCAGAATACTCTGTTGCAAATTTTAAGAAGCGTTGCCATTATTGCCAAACCAAATAAATGCCATGCGGGCAAGAAAGTTTAACAGCTGGTTTAGGCATATCTAGTATTAAGCTGGCTCTTCTGTATTCATTTTGTCAGATGACATAAGCGGCTGGCTTGCAACGGATTTCTCTCCGTTTCCCCTAGCCTTTCATAGATACAGGCCTGTTATTACATCTGCCCAGTTCATCTTTGTTGCTGCACTTGTTCAGCAGATCACACAGCAACATTATGGCTATCTAGCACACTTACGCAGTAATCAGACCCCCAGTCTGTAGCCATTTCGTGATCTCTTAAAATGCTACGAAGGTATAGATATATATTTTTTAAATGGCAAAATGTGCTGTTTTTGCAAAAACACCCAAAAACGGTTGTTTAAACTCCATTTACAATAAGAAAAATCATAGGTGGGCCAGAGGGAGCACAATGAGCAGGGGTGGACGGGGATCCAAGAGGCCCTGGAAATAAGTGGCCCCATATTGCACATTTTCAGCAAGCTCAACCCCTTTCCTTTGGAAAATGTGAAAATGCAATATATTACCATAAAGAGGAGGCCCGGGTGCAGAGGCCTAGCAGCCAATCTCCAGAGTTCCCAATAGGCCTGGCCGCCCCTTCCAGCAGGGCTTTGCAGGCTGGAGGTCATTCCCCACTCCCATCCTGTTTCTTTTAAGCCACCTATTTGGCTGGTCAGATAGCACAGTGAGCTAAGCGCTCGCCCTCGACATTTGTGTGCTTACTGCTGTGGCAGGTTCGAATCCTGGCAGGATCAACTCATACTTTCATCCTTCCAAGGTCTATAAGTTAGGTACCACCGTGTGGGATAAACATGTCTTCTGGTATTACAGCGCTCCGAGAGCTATGGGTGTGTAGCGCCATATAAGAAATGCCTTATTGTTATCATGGCAGGTGCACGTGTGTAATTAGGAGTGGGAACAGTTCCTTTCTCTGGCACCTTACAGCTCGCTCGGAGGGGGCCCGTTACAGCATAAACCTTGCTTTTAAACTTAACAATTGAATAGTCTGCGCTGTGTGCTATTGGTTGCCATAAAAACAACGTGTTCAACTTTTTTCCACAACTGCACTTTTTATTCACCTCCTGCCTAAATGGGAAGATCGCTCATGGGCAAGGCGCGCACCTTTTGAAAGGGATGATTTTGTACAACATGGGTTCGAGCGCTTAGATGCTAGGAGAAGCGCTACATAAATTACTAATAATAATGAAAAACAAGATACATTGCAGTGTCAAACAATGACTAAAAGACTTTTCTTGTGAGGTTGGAAATAATCAGCCAGTCCTGGCTGTTAGGTTCACATCATATGCATTCTGGGCATTGTAGGCACAACTTTATAATGTCAAAAACTAGAAATATACAGGAAGGCTAAATGGCACACACTCAAGAACATAGGACTTAAGAGTGATAACGGTATGTTAGGTGAGAAAAGTGTGCTGCGCTTTATCTACGCTACAAGCTTAAGAGGGCTTTCCCATGTGTAGTCTGGACTATTGGGTGTCGCTTGCGCCACCTATAAGCCGAAACTATTGCATTGGAGTACAGCTAGGGAGAAATTAATTAATTGGAGCTGTAAACATGCTACTGGTGTAATAAAAATGTCTTACCAGGCCTGCCTTCAGCCACTCTATTTATAAGCACTCTGTGTGTCCTTCACGGAAGCCCTGTTAAAAACAAGCATTGGCAAAGCCACTGAAGTCCTGTTTAAAGGGATGGTCTAGTAAAACATTTTATTTAAAAAATAGATAGGCCACATAAAAAAAAAATATACTAGCATCCTCCGTTTTAAAACTTCCTATGTAAAAGTTTGAGCTATTCAAGCTCAAAATTCGAAAAAGCAAGCACAGGGGCGCAGCCATTTTGTGAAATGGAGGCCCTCCTGTGCTGGCTTTTGCGGCACTAATGAAGGAAAAGCCAGCCAGCTGTAGTAAACAAAAGCTACCGCTGGGTGGCTTTCCCTTCATTAGTGCCGGGACTTGGAGGACGCGGACCGGAGACCAGAGCAGGAAAGCTGCAGCTGAATCTCGGTAAGTGCTGTTTATTTTTTTTACAAAAAATAAGCACTAGCTGCGTTTTTTTTTCTAAGTTTTCCGGGCTGGAGGAGCCCGGAAAACTTAGAAATAAAACCGCAGCTTTAAAAACGTTGTATTTATGTTTGCGGTCGCTTTTGAAGCAACCGCAAACATAAATACAACGTTATTGTGTTGGAAAACGCTGCGGTTTTAAAACCGCAGCGTTTTCCAACACAACCGCGTTGTGTCTGCCTGAATCTGCTTTACCATTTGGGGCTCTCGGGCTCCCCATGGGGAGCCCGAGAGCCCCAAATGGAAAAGCAGATTCAGGCAGACACAACGCGGCATTGCGGAAAACAACCGCGTTGTGTCTGCCTGAATCTGCTTTCCCATTTGGGGCTCTCGGGCTCGGGGAGCCCGAGAGCCCCAAATGGGAAAGCAGATTTAGGCAGACAACGCAGCATTTAGCATTTCCCATTTGGGGCTCTTGGGCTCCCCACGGGGAGCCCGAGAGCCCCAAATGGGAAATCAGCTGCAGGTAGAAACACTATGCGGCATGTAAACATAACCGCGTGTGTTTCTGCCTGCTGTGGCTTTCACTTTGGGTCTCCGGTGCTCCCTGGGAGCACCGGAGACCCAAAGTGATAGCCACAGCAGGCAGAAACACACGCGGTTGTGTTGGAAAACGCTGCGGTTTTTCTTTCCGAGTTTCTCAGGCTCCTCCGAGCCGGAGGAGCCTGAGAAACTTGGAAAGAAAAGACGCAGCGTTTTCCGACACAATAACGTTGTATTTATGTTTGCGGTCGCTTCAAAAGCGACCGTAAACATAAATACAACGTTTTTAAAGCTGCGGTTTTATTTCTAAGTTTTCCGGGCTCCTCCAGCCCGGAAAACTTAGAAAAAAAAAACGCAGCTAGTGCTTATTTTTTGTAAAAAAAATAAATAGCACTTACCGAGATTCAGCTGCAGCTTTCCTGCTCTGGTCTCCGGTCCGCGTCCTCCGAGTCCCGGCACTAATGAAGGGAAAGCCACCCAGCGGTAGCTTTTGTTTACTACAGCTGGCTGGCTTTTCCTTCATTAGTGCCGCAAAAGCCAGCACAGGAGGGCCTCCATTTCACAAAATGGCTGCGCCCCTGTGCTTGCTTTTTCGAATTTTGAGCTTGAATAGCTCAAAATTTTACATAGGAAGTTTTAAAACGGAGGATGCTAGTATATTTTTTTTTATGTGGCCTATCTATTTTTTAAATAAAAATTTTTACTAGACCATCCCTTTAAAACAAGCATTGGCAAAGACAACATTTTTGGCTTGTGCATAGGTTTGAAGCTTTTGCTAGGCACTGCTATTAGATGCCTAGTTACTCGAGCCCTTTTGTCCCTGCTACCAACAAAGGGTCGTTAATACCACTACGGCGGTGCCTGGCAAGGGCCTTTCCCATGCCTACACAAAAGGCCAAACTGTTGGCATTGCCAATGCTTGCTTAAAAGTTTGCTGGAAAGGCCCTCTTTACACCATTGCTAATGTCCCTGGAGTATCTCTTGCTCTGAAGTCTTGGTGCAGAGAAGGCATCCTGGCACAGAGGTCCGCTTCCATTGAAAGGAATAGGCAGGAATGTGTCCTGTCTGGGATTCCTTTTCGTGAGAAAGAAGGAGGACTCTTGGAGGCTAAGTGGTGGCAATCTGCAGCCTCGAGCGTATGGGTGATGAATGGACTTTCCTGGCTCCTTGCTTTTGGATGTAAGAGGGGGCAAAATGAGTATCAAACAGGGAAAAGGAGTGCTTTAACAAATGAGCATGGGTGCTGCTTTAGACTTGAGAGTGGTTTCCTACGCTGGCAGCTTGGCACTGAGCATGGGCGTCCGGTTTTATAGCACAGTACCCCACGCTAAATAGAGCCACCTGGCTAGTGCTTCACAGCATCAGGCTGCCCCCTCCCCTTGCTGGATTGATGCCCCAGACAGACAATGGTGGGCCACATTAGGAGCATTATGATTGCAACTCCTCAGAGATCACCAAAGACACCGGACTACCTGCTCCCATTCCCAAACCCTGACTTTATCAGCCATCCATGGACAGATGGCTGGCCTGCCGGCTGCCACGCTTCTTTTGCTTAACATGTTTTTATAATGATTTATATTTTAGAAGGTTGGTTTGTTATGTGATTTGTGTATTTTTGTTATGTAATCTTTAAAAAGAAAGATATAATGTTAGGCCTGGGATGACACTGTTTTAACACATCAGTATTCACTGGAGATGGTTAGATATGTGATTAAGTGCCTAAATTGCAGATCAAATCCTGGCTTCACCACTTACCCAAAGTGCGTGACCCTGGCATTGTAGTGCTGGGTTTACATTATGGGGCATGTTCTAGAGTTTCACCCTTAGTGCTATATTATCTGCAAACTACCTTGGAAAGAGCATACATAATGAGTGAGGTAGGGAGTGTTTTATTTAACTAATCATACTGCATACTGATGTTTGTACTGGGTGGTAATGGCCAGAAGAAAGGGGCATCATAGTTATTATCATCACCTGCTAAACGCCCCGGGTGGGGTAATAGATGGAACACATGGGATTCTGCAAGCTTGCGACCGCTGGATCCTGTTTATGTGAAAACATGGAAAGTAGGCCACCATGCATTTGGGAGCCAAGGTCCCAAGCGGATTCTCTCTTCCATTTCCAGGGCGGAGCGAGGGGGCGTAGGGGGGATTGGAAAGGGGCAGGTATGGGATGGAAGAGTCCATGGCAGAGCCCCTTTCGGCATGGCCACAGTGGCGTGACAGCCAATTTGGAACCTCTCCTTCGGCGAGAGGGTGATTTAGGCGCAGCCGCTGATATTTATCGCACTTGCGCCAAATGGGCACATAACTCTGACATATATAACAAGCATTGGCACATTGGCAATGCCAACAGTTTAGGCTTTTGTGTCAGCAAAGGCACTTGCCAGGCACACCCGTGGTGGTATTAATTGATGGTAGCAGGTGCAAAATGGTGCAAGTACCTGGGCATCTAACAGCAGTGCCTGGCAAATGACTAATACTTATTCACAAACCAAAACTGCTGGCTTTGCCAATGCTTGTTTTGAGTGCAAAGTTTGATGGTAAGGTTTCATTGAAGCCAGCTCAAAGAGTTTCCTGTTATGCCCAAACCTTGCCCGTAAATCCCATAGCGTGAGTCTTTCCCTTTGGAATTTCTGAAACACTACATTATAAACCGCTGATAGGATCCTCTCAGGTGTAAGAACTTGGTTTTTGTGGTATGGCTCTGCACACATTGCGAACAAAACCACCTCTTTTTTAAAAAAATAAACCAGCATCTTTACAGATCGTGTGCACGAGTTCCAAAACACATCTCACCAGCTTATGTTAACACAGTCCCACTCGCAACCATCACACTCTGGCATGTTAGGCAGAAAACCAGTCAGGACGAGTGCTCTACAAATCCCCTATGGGTAACCTAAGATGATTGGTTAAACCACTGACCATGCGCAATACTGTAGCATCAAATCACCCTTAGGCTGCCTCCTGTTGAAGGAACGCTCAACCAACATAAACTATGTGCACACAAAACCTGTGTCTGGGCGCTTCCTCTGCTAATCATCTTTGATTTGCAGAGCGCACAGTGCCCGACAGCCGACACTTCTCTGGAAAAAAATATACATCTGACTTGCATAACTATTGAGACCTTAGGACCAGTGCAGTGAGTACCTTGCACTCATAGAGGGATAATGACATTTATAAATACTATGATTTGTATAAACGGAGAGTGTCCCACGTCAAGTAGTTCTGCACATTTCAGGCAACCGCGCTTTGCGGTTTTAGTAGTTTTGTTTATCACCATTATATTTACAAAACAAGCGTACGTTAACCCGAGTTAGAAAAACGATATTATCATTTGTTGTCGCTGAATAAGCTCGTGTGGGCAGGCCCCGCTGTGTGTATCCTACATGCCCGCAGCATTGAGGAAGGCCGGGGAGGGTAAGTTGCGAGGGAGGGAACCGTTGAGTTGAATGTCTTCCTTCCAGACCCTCCGACCACTCATCCATTCTCTTGTGATGCTGCATTCTGGGAGTGGCGAATGAGCAAACCACCACACACTGTAGCCTTTTCATACCTAATGTGTCTCGCAATAAAACAGCACAACATGAGTGCTGCTGTACCAACATCAGCATTTTTCCATGTTCAGGCTTACAAATGCTTTCCCCTGTTAGTAATGAAATCCTTACGAATGCCAGTTGGGCTCACTCAGGCTGACAATAAAGACTGGCATGCTGTCACTCAAAGGCACCCATCTGCTGATGGGAGCTAATTAATATAGTGACTACGGGAACTTAATGGAGGATCAGGCCAGGGGAGTTATTTACTCGAGGCACGAGATCCTCGAGCAAATGATCACACAATCTCGAGATAAAGTTCCTTCATTGATAGTCATATTGTAACGACGTTCAGCGTCTTGCTTACCTGACAGTCAATAGACATCGATCTTGCGGCTTGCCAAGGCCTCATGCAGCCTGCCCTGCTGACCTGCCTGGTTGCCAATGTGTGCACTGTGCGCGCAGACTGGGCTGCAGCAGGGCACGTGTGATGCCAATCTGCTGCCCAGCCCAGGTGGCCCTCAGGCTCAGGCGCAAGCCCAGCCCGGCTGCTGGGAAGAATAAAAATCATTACGGTGCCTGCCTCGGTGGTGGCAGCCAATTCAAGGCAAACAACCCAGGCGGAGCGGGGTTGAAATCATGCGATGTGCTTAATGTTGTGTGCATGTGTATCCTTCCGCTCAAAGGAGGCCCTACAGGCCGGAGGCCTACCTAGGGATGTCCCGGTGGGGCAGTCCATCCCTGACAATGAGCCTGGGAGGAAGAGGTGGGCCAGAAAGCAGATGGGGAGTGGTGAGCTAGAGAGCAGAGTAAGCAGTGGGCCTGAGAGCGGGCGAGCGGTGGGCCAGAATGTAGAGAGTGGGCCAGAAGCCGAGCGGGAGGGGTGGGGCAGAGGGCGAGCAGTGGGCCAGGGAGCGGACGAGCAGGGAGCCAGAAGCCGAGCGGGAGGGGTGGGCCAGAATGTAGAGAGTGGGCCAGAAGCCGAGCGGGGGGAATGGGACAGAGGGTGAGCAGTGGGCCAGAAGCCGAGCGGGGGGAGTGGGACAGAGGGTGAGCAGTGGGCCAGAAGCCGAGCGGGGGGAGTGGGACAGAGGGTGAGCAGTGGGCCAGAAGCTGAGCAGGGGGAGTGGGACAGAGGGCGAGCAGTGGGCCAGAAGCCGAGCGGGGGAGTGGGACAGAGGGCGAGCAGTGGGCCAGAAGCCGAGCGGGGGGAGTGGGACAGAGGGTGAGCAGTGGGCCAGAAGCCGAGCGGGGGTAGTGGGACAGAGGGTGAGCAGTGGGCCAGAAGCCGAGCGGGGGGAGTGGGACAGAGGGCGAGCAGTGGGCCAGAAGCTGAGCGGGGGGGTGGGGCAGAGGGCGAGCAGTGGGCCAGAAGCCCAGCGGGGGAGTGGGACAGAGGGTGAGCAGTGGGCCAGAAGCCGAGCGGGGGTAGTGGGACAGAGGGTGAGCAGTGGGCCAGAAGCCGAGCGGGGGGAGTGGGACAGAGGGCGAGCAGTGGGCCAGAAGCTGAGTGGGGGGGTGGGGCAGAGGGCGAGCAGTGGGCCAGAAGCCGAGCGGGGGAGTGGGACAGAGGGTGAGCAGTGGGCCAGAAGCCGAGCGGGGGTAGTGGGACAGAGGGTGAGCAGTGGGCCAGAAGCCGAGCGGGGGGAGTGGGACAGAGGGTGAGCAGTGGGCCAGAAGCCGAGCGGGGGGAGTGGGACAGAGGGCGAGCAGTGGGCCAGAAGCTGAGCGGGGGGGGGGTGGGGCAGAGGGCGAGCAGTGGGCCAGAAGCCGAGCGGGGGAGTGGGACAGAGGGCGAGCAGTGGGCCAGAAGCCGAGCGGGGGTAGTGGGACAGAAGGTGAGCAGTGGGCCGGAAAGAGCAGGAGCGGTGGGCCGAAGGTAGGGAGCAATCTGCAAATTGGGAGTAAGGATGGGGAAAGAGTACGATAGACTGTGAGAAAGGTTGCAAGATGGATCAGGCATGAGAAAGAATAAAGGACTAGATTGCAGCAGGATCTGGAGCGCATATGGTGTGAGTTGGGAACACGGTGGGAGTGGCAGGGACAGAGAAGAGTGGTGGCTTAGCAGTGTGATTGAGCAAGTAAGTATGGGCAGTACAGGCAGAGGCAGTGGTTTAGTTGTTTAAGATATGATGGAGGATTCTTTGAGTGAGGGGTGGTATGGCGTGCAGTTGCTTGGGGGACAACGACAAGTTAATTATATAAAATAGGCTTGAACAATAAACAAAAACAGTAGAGCAAAGCAAACACTACTTTCAAAGTGTGGACATCTGGGACTCTATTTAACTTGATAGCAGAAACTACATTAAAAAAAGTGCAAATAATGACAACCTGGATCTTTTGCAGCCTCACACACACACCGCATCTTTTTTGCAACCTGTTTCTCATACACCCTGTCGGTTTAGCACCCTCCAGTCAAAAAGAAATGTCATGAACAAAAACTGCAATAAATCCAGTTTTGTGGCCCAAACTGTGCTTTTTTATGTATCGCAAAATGTTGAATTTCATGGTGCATTGTTTTTGTGTGTCTGAATAATGGCGTTTTATGTTCCCTTTGGGAATGCAGATCTGGCAATAACGGGCTGTAAGGATGATTTGGGCCTGGAGACCATGAGTGGGGGTAACTCTCACTGGAAACTGGTTAGCTAGAATGTTCTGAGAGGGGGCTACATTCCAGAAACGCTTCAAGTGTAGAGAAATGATCCCATAGCATGTCTGACACTTCCCATCCAGCCCTGGCTGTACATTCAGGGGTGGTTTGCATTCTGGGATTTGCAGTTTAGCTTTCCCCAAATGTGTGGACCGCAAAGCAAATGCAGATTGGCATTGCCTTTTAGCCAATTACTGACCACTAGTCTGGTTCTGTCCCACAAGTGCCACCTTACTCTATATATTGGTTGTAAAGCAGGGAGGTATATTCCCTCCGTTCCTGCTGGTCAGGTGGGAGTGGTTCATTATGTGGTAAATGTTGCTATGCATTCTGGTAGTCATAGTTTTACTTTTAATTCATCATTGCAGTGCTGTAAGGGACAGAATGCAGAAAAGGAGGCAGGCTTGGATCCCCTATTCACACAAGCTATTGCAATAACTTTTTAGATTTCTGAACTCTCCTATGGGTTAGTTGTATTAGTAATAAACCTTGCTTGTTTTTTTCATTGTTGAAAACAGGCATACAGCATATTACTTATGCATTCAGGGCTCGCAAAATCTACTAGCCTACTAGCATTGGCAAGTAGTTTTTATGAAGGGCAAGTACCATTTGCATGATACGCGACCTTGCTGGCGAGTATGGGGATGTTAGAAACTTATTTTCATTTACTTCAAACACACTATTCAGTAAATAGCAAATACAAGTTTCACTGTGCATGCTGGACAGCATTGCAGCAAATATGAAGCGTGCTTATGGCGAGATGCACCATTTTACAAAAAGCACTGGTAAATATTGTGTCACCAGTCACCTTGAGGCAAGTGAAGGTCGAGTATGCAAACTAAAGAACTCGCCCAGCAGGTCTAGTGGGACCTTTAAGAACTTCAAAGCCTGGCATTGGTGTAAATAAAAAGTGCAGTTTGGGGAAAAAGTATTTTTTTTCCTTTCAAACAAGCAAGCAACTTTTTACTTATATATACAGTTTACATAGTCTCTCACAAATAAACCTAATAGCTGGTGAGACCTGTTGTGTGGGGTTTGCTTTAAAATGTATATATGGCCCATCAAAATGAACAACTCTAACAGTAGCACTTTGTATGAAGAGTTGGAATTTTGCACATGAAAGGGTCACTGACAAGGAACTTGCCCCATGTCACTTTTGCTTTAATCATTGCCTACTGGCCAGGGGTTGTAAATCCAAGGAACACCACAGAATTAAAATGCAATTGACCAGCCTGACAGGCTGCCCCTCCCACCTTAAACCCACAGAGACGGCTTCTGCTGCTGCACCGTTGGCTTCTGAGTCTTTAAACTCAGATTGCCGACCTATGGGAGAGAGAAAATCCAGATCAATTGTCTGTAAATTGGCCACGGGCAGTCCGGAATAAAGCCATATGGGTGACCACTCTATTTCTAGACCGCACTTGAACCACTAACATGACAACTAGGTATTTTGAGATTTTTGTTTAACTGTCTTGCAATGTCAGGTCCACATTGTTTACTTGGGCATTGCTGCCACAGAGCAGGTGGAGTGTTCCCCAAACTGGAGGCATGTGCAGTCTTCAAGGGACCCTTGTCCCCATGCGCAGTGCTGCAACTGATAGGCGCTATAGTCTCCAGAACCCCCCTGTCATTATTAAGCGTTCCCCTAACAGTACCGGCTGGCAGAAAACTTGCCAACCTTACAGATTTTAAGCAGTCCTACGGCCTACAGATTTGGGTGACAGATCCTACTGCTTTTTACAGTGGCAAGTAGTTTGTGACTCGAAGGCAGGTTCCAGGAGAGAGCATGCAACACATTAATTAGTCTGTCTGTACAGTGGGCTGGTAGGTGATTACTTTGATTGGGTGAACCACCTGTGAAGGCAAGTGGCAGAGCGTTACACAGTATCTGTCTTTCAGACTGAGGGGGTATCAGTCTCCATGTCATTCAGTGTTCAACTTGCACTGCAGGAATACATATGTGTTGCCCAGACTGCTGCTGTGGCAAACGTTGCTTACCAGCTCTGTGTGATTACCTTCAGATAAATTAGGTAATTCAATTTCGTGTTAATTTACCATACGGAATTATACATTTTTAACATGTGAACATCTTCCCATGTGCTGTTTGGTGGGTTGTATATTTTAAAATGATTCAATGGTGCCAACAATATATGTTTTGTATTTTCCTGTGATGTCTTTGTTATGCAAATTATTATTTATGAAACTTGAAAAATCCTCCATCTTTTTGGTCACAGAATGTTGGCAAGTATGGAACGTTGTGCAACGGGCATCGAGGAAGCTCTGCCAGCAATACACATTGCTGTAGTGTACAATTAATCTGTTACAGATTCACATGCCCTGCATTATCCTGCCATCTAGTGGTTAGATATCAAATAGCTTTCTTAATAGCAAAAAGCAGCCTATGTTCCCGTTAATCTGAATGTTTGTGCCTCATTCCGAGTGGGGCGGTCGGGTAAGAAAGTGCTGGAAGTAGACCAGGTGCCCTACCTGCCAAAAAAGTGTAATGACGGAAAAACCTCTCCACGAATGGGGATTTACACTGTTCCCCGGCACTCGTAATCCGGCGGCAAAAGGTGCTGGTAAAGGTAAGTACCAAATGCCAGTATCCTGGCGGCTCTACTGCCAGGGTACCAGCATACTCAGAATGAGGCCATTTGTCCGGTATCCCAAAATTCCCCTGCCTCTGTGCCATCCACCAAATCCTCAGTTTAGTGTATGCGGTTAGACAGGAAGTTGACTGGAAGACACTGCGATTGTGGCAAACTGCATGTTGCCCAGTGCTTAATTTGTAAAAAAATAAGTGCCAGTGCCCAAAAAATATTGGCCCCCTAATGCTGTACCCGGGGCCGGCGGGCGGCGTCTGCAGAGTGGGCGCCAGGTGGCCCGTGACGGCTCAGTGCTAGACCTTGTTAAGCAAAATACATGCAAACGTCATTTGATACTTGGAGGCAACCATGGAAGTGACTTTAGAATAAGTTGCCACGATTAAGCCAAGTATCAAATATAACTGTGGTGCAAAATATCTAAATTGCACTTTTGAGCAACTATATAGTATTTGTTTTTATAATAACATGATGTATAAACATAAGTTGTGAAGTAAATCACTTATGGAGTTGCAGATAAGACAATTGTGATTAAATGATTTGCCAGGATCACACACTTTAGATAAAAGTGAAACCGGGATGTGGACAATTTAAGCAAATGAGCACCTCTTCCCAGGTTTAGTTAAGGTTTTGCAATTCCATGAGCTTAAATTATACTTTAAATACATTTATTGGAAGCGAACCACTTTACATAATTCAATTTACACTATATATGTCCAATAGACTGAAGCACCTACACCTCTGAGAGAAACAGAACTGCCTGTGAGCAAGCTGAGCTAAAAATATGTTGAGCGCAGGTGATGCAGACAGGAACAGCAGAGCAGTCACATGACCACGTTCGCAGGAGAACACCTCCACTCCAAAGATCAAGGTATCAGTCAAAGAACAGAATTTGCAAGTAATGTGCTGAGGGAAGCACCCCAACTCTATTCAAACAGACCCCAAGCGAATAAACCCGAGCAACAGACAAGGCGTCCCTTAACTATTGAAGCATTGTAGACGTGCTCCTCCCCGCCCTGAAAAAATAAATCAATTTGTAATCGGAAAAAGCAAGAACATAAAACATAAGAATGACACCCCTTTCCTTCGTTTCAGGACACAATTCCAAACATAACACATGAAACTGAGGACAACTAGTATAACTGGAGACTTTAGGAGCATTCACTGATCTTGCACACCTGCACGTTTCAATGATTGTCATACCAGCACATGTTGGGACAGTTTCATGTGCACATTCTGAGCTGCTTAATGCGCACATGTATCTGCTCCCAAAGCACTCCCCACTATCGCGTTATGTTTAAGCACTGTCCTGTAGACTTCACAGCGCTAGTCTACGCCTCGGCATACAAAACAGGGTTGAGTACCATCTTTATGTTGCTGCCTAAATCAACAATTATGCAATAACAGCGCCTTTTCTTAAAGCATTAGGCGCTGGTGGGACACGTGGGGAAGTGCCACATCAAAACGTGCTGTGGTTATTAGTATTCTTTTATTATATGTGCTAGCTCGATGGAGTTCCTTTTCATGAGCCTGTTGAGTGTCTGGTGTGGAGCCTGCCTAGATATTGAAAAATACTGCCTGATTTAACTGTCACCACCAGACTCCTAATGAGCTCCTAAGGAGGGGGGGGGGTGGGGAGCGTATTAAACACAACTGCAAAGACACAGGTGTGTGACTAGCTTTCTCTCGGCCCTGTTCTCTGCAAAACAGTCTCTAGACAATTGTCTGCTGTTCATTCGAGTGTCTTTCTTCTTTCATTTGTCCTTCTAGCTAGGTCTTTCATCACCATAATAGGCTTCTTCTTAAGTTTCCTTATCTCAGTCACAGGGGGTCGAGGGGCGCAAGTTCGCAACATGTACATTATTATTGCGGCGGCGGGCCAAAATGCACGGCAGCCGCCGCAATAATAATGACTAGGCAGGCACTAGGCACTAGCCTAGGCAGTGAGTAGGCAGCACGCCACGCATTTGGCAAGCAAGGCCACCTCGCGGCCTGCTGCCAACTCGGACCATCCTGGCCTGCAGCGGGTGGCTGTGCACGCACCACCGTGACTGCGGTCAAAGTGGGGAGGGGGGGGACAGTCATAGCCAGCCAGGGCGTCGAGGGGCACAAGCCACGCAACAAGGGCCAAGGTTCGTCTTAGCCCAGTGCTGTGCTTGTTGTTACCGTACATTATTATTGCAGCGAGCCACCATATCCACAGCGGCCGCCGCAATAATAATGTAACTAAGTATTTGTGCTGACAGCCCCCCCCCCCCCCACAACATTGCATGAATGACACATCAGTTATCACGCAGTCCATCCGACACCGGGCAGAAGAAACTAGACTGTCTCTGAAACTTACTTAGAGTGACGCATTGAAGCAGGGCCCAGGCCAGGCTGCCCCTAGGAAATTAGGCCGCACAGACCTTCACAAGGTTTCACTTCAAGCAGCTGCTAGCTAGGCCGCAAATCAATGCGCACAGGACTGCACATGCAGGTAGGGAGGGGGCTCTGAGTCTGCTGTCACGAGCCGACTAGTCTGCAACCATGCCTTATCAAGAAGTGAAGGTGGCGCCAGGCTGCCTCCAACAGACCCACGTGACCCCACCCCACGTCACCATGTCATTTCACTGGCTCACGAGAACAGCCAATGAAAACTTGTACATTCTGTGTTACCATGCAATATTTGATACATTCTTTCTGTATAGTAACAACAGAATGTTGGTTTTCATTGGCTGTTCGTTGTTGTGCTCCCAGCCCCAGCCAGGCCCTGCAAGCTCTCTGAACGATTTATGATATTCGAATACATTTGCAAACTGAAACGTTAAAAAAAAAAGAACGCAATTACACGTGGGCCAGCCGGCCCAATGAGTTCCGGTGCCCAAAATAAAGTTCCGGTGTTGACCGCCGCCAAACGCCGGCACAAATTAAGCACTGATGTTGCCTAAACTCCAGCTGGCGGAAGTCTTTGCCATTGCAGTTGAAGAGATAGATTTGAATATCGTCGATTGAAGGGCAGGTGGGTGTTGTGAAGAATGTAGTGTTACATTTTTGTGATGTAGATAAAAAATGTTCTAGGCAGTGGTCGAAGTGTTAGAAAATAAACAGTGGAAGGATGTCGCCCCGCCCTCTTATCTGCCCCAATTCCCAAACCCCCAAACTCACTCTGACCCCCCCCTCCCAGAATTCAAACCCCATACCTGGATCCTTCCTTTCCACGACTCCACCCTGTAGCCCTCAAGCCTGTGTTTTACAAAAGTTGTAGCAAAACTGAAGAAAACAGTTAAAGAAAATGCATTTAAATGATCCCCATTAGTGTGTCATTGTCCCCCCACAGCATGCAGCTTTGTGCAGCCCCCCCGTTCCAATCACCCACCATTTGCACCTCTTAAAGTCCTGGACATGCCCAGGACTATAGCCATATTCACACCCTCCTCCCATCACCTGCAGACAACGCTGCACCTACAACCATTCATATGCGGATGCCGAGCTGAGCTTTTTGCCTGCTTGTGAATGGGTTTCAGGTCCCAAGCAGTTTATTGAAGTAAACAAGTGCCTGCAAGCTAGCACAGTGAGGTGTTACACTGGCCCTCAATGTAACTTTGCTGGTCCGCTAACAACGGTACCGGTAAGCTTGCTGGTACCGTTGCTACTGGACCGGCAAAGTACGAGTTATACTCGCGGGTGCCTTCCCGCCCACCTGGTCAGAACTGGCGGGCATAGCGGCATCCGCGAGCACATCATGTCGGATGCACCGGCCAGGGGATCCGACCTCCCCATATAGGGCTCAATGGGAATGGGGACCATTTTTTTTTCCGGTGCCCACGGATGGGCAATTACTGGGTCCGGTGGGGTCGTAATGACCCGATAATTGCCCATTCGCACGGAGGAGCTACATTTGGCTTTCCAGGCCAGTTGATGCTGTACGGACACATCTATGTGAATTTAACTCTGTGTGTTTTGGGACAATCTATAAATACACATTAGGGCACATCTGTACCATATTTAAAGCATAATCGGTCCGAAATAATGGAGAAAAGTATATGTTTACATCTTATGTGGGAGTTGGATTTGCAGAACGCTATTTAGTAGCTTTTTATTCCTCAGTGGTTAATGCTGGATACCCAGGAGCTGCTATTAGTACCTGCTTATGAAATCTTAATGTTGATCCCTGTTTAATATGCCATTACAGAAGCTCTGTTGTGAAATTCAGGACTAAGTCCCTTTTCCATGTCTATGCAGCAGACAGACGGGAGGAGCACCAGGACCGGAGCGTAATGCTCCGGTTCTGCATGTAAATGGAGGATGTGGGGAGGCAACAGGGAAAGGCTCCCTGTTGCCTCCCTGCAATGAAAAAAGAAAAAAAAAATCCCCACCCAGAGAAGGGCCTCGGTTGGCTGGGACAGCGTGCAGGGATTGTGTATTCTCGCCTGCTGTTACAGCTACCTGATTGGTTGAGGGCCCTTCCCTTCAAAAGCTCAGAGCAGTTTAGCTCAGAAATTGCCACACTGTGCCTAAATATATAACACAACTTTTGAAAAGTAATGGTTCAATCATTCCCCCCAAAAGTATATACAGTGCGGATAAGAAGTGTAGCTCCTGTCCATTTAAAAATGTCCAGCTACTTCTGCTAGGAGGGGTTAAGAAATGCTGGTACAGTTTCACATTTTCCAACTCTTTTCATTATAGCTTGATTGGAGGGCAGGGGGGCGGGAGGGTTTAAAGTAAATTTCAGACCACATGACCAGCCATTCTTCGTTCTCTACTGAGCCTACTATCAATACTGACTGGGCACTTACACGCAGGTGCACACAAACCCAAGCAAGCTTTTAAAAATCTTAAAACGCATCTGTATATTTCACACCAAAAACCTTCACAACTCCCAAACAATAATTGCTAGCTGGGACGCTTTCATAAAACTTAAACATATTTTAAACCTCAAGCTATTTAAGGCCTAATGAGATTCTGAAATGTAGCGAAAACACAATATGAAATGCCCATGAAGTTCACTGCTAAACCCGGAACCTGCATCAGTTTTGTACTTTGCAAACTTAGACCATAGAATCTGTTAGCAGAGCAGAGTGTTTAACAGAGCATGACTCACCCCAGTTGGCTGTCAGCAGTGGACATCAGGATTTATGGGGGTGCTGCGATTAGTCAGCGTAACTGATACACATAGGAAAAAGAGAATTGTCGTTTTCACCAGCTTTAGGTCCATAGGAAGGCCTCATATTCGCCTTATCTGGAGGGCTGACTGTGGTATGTAAGCTGGCTGCAGAGGTGTAGGGTTCTGATGTCTGTTGGGATGGATGTTCAATTGACATGTTGGTTGGCTTAGTTATTAGGTATATTGTATGTTGAATCTTAGAATGTTGGCGTGCTAGTGCGGGGAACAGCCCAACATCTCGATGGGCAGGATGGTGAGCGGTGCACACAAGCATGATCATCACCTGGCATGGCATAGCAAGGCATGTACGCCATCACAAAGCATTAGAAGTCATAGCAATACGTGAAAGAGGCCTAACCAGGTAAACACCTGGTTTCCTCTCTGCACACCTCTCAGTTTGTGTAACATTACCACGCTCTGCCCCAGCTTAACCAAAACCCTCACTCAGAAAGTAGTCGACTGAAAGTGCAATTAGGGCTGCATTCTTCTGGTAGGCCTTATCGCTTGCCCCCAATCGCCTGACCAAGGTCCTCACCTTTTCCTCAAAGTTACTCTCTAGAGCCATTATTGTTACTCAGAGTGATAGTGTGGTGGCTTTGGCACCCGCTTTTTAGTTCATAACTGGTGGAACATGCTCCAGGTCTGAGTCTCTTTCGAGGGCTAGGTGGGCAATTGTCATAGTCTCGTAGACACTGCCGGTGCGTTTCATCTGTTGGACCTGCAGGGACTTTGTTGCTGATACAATGGGACTCATTACGATTTGGCCAGTAAACGGTAAACGTGCCGGTAATAACACATGTATCTACACTTTTACCGGACCGGCCAACTACAACTTTGCCGGTAGGAGTTAAGGATTTACCTCCAGCTAACAGCTGGAGGTAAATCTGACTCTTACCAGCAAAAACTGCCCATATTACTGGCACGGCAGGTAATAGAGGAAAAATCCCTCCATCGAATCCTATGTGACTCCATGCAATGGGGATTTACTGCCGGAATACCAGCAGACTTGTTATGAGGCTCAAAGCTCCAGCATTACCAGTTCAGTTTTACAAACTTTGAATTCCTCTTTAAATGAATGAACCATGGCAAGCTCAAGATGATGCACCACCAAGGTCTGTTTCTTCACTTTTGGTTCTTTCCAAGCTACCATAACATAAGGCCCCCTCCCGCAACCCTCCCTCCCACTGCTCCACGTTGAGTCTTGGCACACCTGTATTTCTCTTTGCATCTTCAACTTCAGTAGCGTTCTTGTTTTCTCCTGTAACCCTGTACCTCTTTCCTCCCATCACCATCCTGTTAGCCTTGTGCCCCACTTGGTCTCTTCTGGTTTTTCGATGCTCTTCTGACGCCTTGTAAACCAGTGCCCATTCCCTTCCATCTTTGTCTCCTCCTCATTTTTTGGATCTTTTGTTGCTGAGTACTCTTCTACCTCAGAACGCTCTTCATTTCCATAAATCTTCTACTTCAGAACACCCTTCATTCGCACCCGGGTAAGGGCGCTCATCCAGTCAGGTGGCTGGAAACACGGGCGAGAATACACAGTAAACCGCCCGCATTTTCCCAGTCGCCCAAGACTCTTCCCCAGCGGCTGCCATCTTGATTGTAGGGAGGTAACAGGGAGTCTTGATGCTGAGGGATAGCCATATTCATAGGCCTCCTCTTCATAGCAAGATGCCTCTATCCCAGACTATCCTTCATGCCCAGGAATCTTCGGTTTCATATCATCCTTCTTGCCCAAGACTCTTGACCAGAGTTTAATCCAAATCTATGCGAAACTTTGTGAAAATCTGCAGAAATATTTTTCATACTTCTATGTAGTCGGAAATTCAAAAAGTATGGAGGGAAAATCTGGAACTGTCTGTACATTTCAAAACCTGCAGGTGATTTCTAAAATCTGCAGAGAATTTTTAAATTCTTTGATCATAAGAAATATGTATTATCTGCAGACCTACCGATTTGCATTGTCTACTCTTGATTCTTCTATCTCAGAACATGCTTCTGCCCAGGAATCTTCTGTTGTAGAACGTACTTCTGCCGAGGAATACTCTGATTCAGAACATGCTTCTGCCTATGAATACTCTGTTTTAGAACATATTTCTACTTCTGCCCAGGAATCCTCTGTTTTAGAACATATTTCTACTTCTGACCAGGAATCCTCTGTTTCAGAATATACTTCTGGCAGGAATCTTCCATTTCAGAACATGCTTCTGCCCAGGAATCTTCCATTTCAGAACATGCTTCTGCCCAGGAATCTTCCATTTCAGAACATGATTCTGCCCAGGAATCTTCCATTTCAGACCATGCTTCTGCCCAGGAATCGTCTTCCATTTCAGAACATCCTTCTGCCCAGGAATCGTCTTCCATTTCAGAACATGCTACTGCCCAGGAATCGTCTTCCATTTCAGAACCTGCTTCTGCCCAGGAATCTTCCGTTTCAGAACCTGCTTCTGCCCAGGAACCTTCTGTTTCAGAACATACTTCTGCTCAAGAATCCTCTGAGTGAGGACTGCTTACACAGGGCGGTTGGTGCCGGCCCCCCGGAGTGTGCAGATAGCATTAAGGTTCTCTCTCTGTTCTGCAGCGCTGTGGCTGCAAATCAATGTTGCAGAATGGCAGATTAATTATTTATTTACACTGTAAATTTACACTGTAAATAATCTGTCGCTTTACAATGTAGAGTCTTTTATGTGGCTCGGCCTGCCACCCTTTTACAGCCGGGCGCATCCCCCCTCTGTATAAGGTTCCCTTATGCCGTAGCTCCACGCACTCTACGTAACTATCCAAAATCCAGGAGGCTGGCGGGGCGCTAGCAGGGTGGTCCGCTAGTATTTTAATCTGTACGCAAACAGAGCACCAGGATCTTATTGTAAGGCATAGCCTAGCATAGCAACAGGTTTAATGAAGAATGTCATTGGCTGTTTGCCAGCCAATGACAATCATGAGTGTGGGTGGGGTCGGGTCATGGCTGCACGCGTGTGCCACCTTCTCTCACTTTGTTTGTTGAGTCTTGAGTGGTTGACTGCAGGACTCCCAGCTGCCCAGAGAACAGCAGGCCCACTTCACGTGCCCTGCGGCCCAGTTACCTAACCCTCGCCAAGCGCCAACTCTGGTAAGTTAACTACTCGCCTCATACTCCTTTTTTCGTGCATTTAAGGCCTCTCGGCTTACATCCACTCTTGGTGCTGGTGCAGCATAGTGTGCCTGTGCAGCACTCCTTGCTTCCCAGCATGTGCTTTTAAAAATCACATACGCAGACATCTGCACCTACCTTTGCGATGTTACTGTGTTAGAAGTTCCAGTTACAAATGGATACAGTTCCAGTTGCTGGAATCTCGCACTTTAGATGTTACTTACGTGCTTATTGAAGATTGACTACTTTAAGTAAAGCGCAAGATTACGTTATTACTTTACTAGTTTGTGCCTGTCCGACCCGCCTCCGTAGACAATGGTGCTCTGGCCCAGGAACAACATGGAGCCCTGCGGCCCTGACCTGGGGAATGCAGGGCCTAGTAGTTGTCGTTGATGCAGGGCCGACCTTAGGGCAGGGCGCGCCGGGTGACTGCCCGGGGCGCGCTGCCCTCTAAGGGTGCCATTAGACCCCCACCACGCCAGCTTGGGGGAGTCTTTGAAGGGCTCCCCGAGCTGGCGTAGTGGGAGAAGGCGTGGCGGGTGCCCTTTTGTTATTAA
Organism: Ambystoma mexicanum; assembly: GCF_040938575.1. NCBI lineage: Eukaryota > Metazoa > Chordata > Amphibia > Caudata > Ambystomatidae > Ambystoma > Ambystoma mexicanum. Next base: position 1,024,880,894 of record NC_090941.1, on the reverse strand, counting down.
ATGCGCCCGCATCAGATGATTACCTCCTCGCTCGGTTGCGGGAGCGAGGCGGTTTGCATTGGAATAGGGCGATCATGCGTTGCATGCGCGCCCTATTCCAATGATTAAGCCCCTGCGAGGCACTGGAGCAAGAAGGTAATTAACAAATGTGGCGCATCCGGCCTCCTCCCTCGCTCCCCGCCTCCATGTTTTCCGCTAACACTCGCTGGAGCATTGCAGCTGTCTTAGTCACGTCTTCTGGTGCTATCACATGCAAGAAAATCGCACCAGGAGTGGATAACTCATCAATGTGGCCTCTGCAACCTGTTCCTGGTTGACATGACTACTTTGCATTCTTGAACGGATTAATGAATTTCTTGACACAGAATTTGCTCGCCAAATTCTGAAATGTAAGTGCAGTGGGATGAGGGAGGGGACAAAACTCAATCATCACAACACTAATCATTCACCATCATGTAACATAGTCCTCCAGTTTGTCCCAGAACACAGGAGGTTACAAGAGTGTCAAATTGAGTAAATGAAATGCGAGTTCCTAATAATTTGTTTGGACTTTTTCGTACAACGCATCATGGCACAGATTTGATTTTTCTATCCCTCGGAAAGGTGTTACGCTTGTTTTGGCGATCGCCAAGCTTCGAAAAGCTTAAAGTGGCCCAGGGCGCTGCCGCCGATAAGGCGAGTGACCGTCTGCACATAGTTTCTGGGCATTTTACCATAGTAAAAGGCCAAAACTGTGGTATTGTACAAAAAGACAGTATCTAAACGGTCGCAGGAACAAAAAGTTCTAAAAATGCTACCACCAATGGTTCGAACACCAAAAGTTCGAACCTTTCGAACCTTTGGTGGTAGCATTGCAGGTAAGTAAAAAAAAAAACGGGGGCAGCAGGGGTGTCCCCCATGAACACCCCACTCACTATACTGTGTGGTCTAGTGAGCGGGGTGTTGCGGGGGACACCCCCGCCGCACAACCGTAAAATAAAAAAGAAAAAAACGGGGGTTGTGGGGTGTCCCTCGCAACACCTCGCTCACTATACTTTATAGTATAGTGAGCGGGAGTGGCGGGGGATGCGGGGGAAACCCCTGCAGCCCCCGAAAATAAATAAATAAATAAATAAAAATAAAGAAAAGGACCCTTCGGCGCTGGTTCAGGATCACAGAAGTGAAAGGGAACTGGCGCCGCAGGGATTCAGCGTGAAGAAAAAGGTAAGTGGGGTTTGTTTATGTTGGGGGTATGGGTGTGGGGCGTGTTGAGGGGGTGGGTGGGGGGGTGTGTTGTGGGTGGGGGTATGTATGTGTGTTTGCATGAGAAAGGTGCAAACTTTTGGTGGTTCGCCCTTTTCTCATGCAAACTTTCCGGCCGCAGGAAAATCAGCCGCGGTCGGATCACGTAGATCCAGACCTGTGGCCATGCAGTTATAATTTTAGGCACACATTTTTTTTAACCGAAATTTGACATGTGGTTTAAAATATGGAAATTGTCGGTAAAAAATAAAATGTGTGCCTGAAATGATAACTGCGTGGCTACACGTGAATGTCTGCAGTTTAAGACCCAGGCAGCCCTGGAAGGAAGGGAACGTGTGAGTGACTTGCTTTCCTCGCCCACAATTTGTATGACCATTGAAACCCTGGTAACCACAGGATGTTGCCAAACACACTCTTATTTCCTCATATTTTTATTTTGGAAACCAATGGAATCCACCAGCAACTGCCACGGTCGTCGTTCTACCTTCCAACGCACTTTCCGATAAAGACGGCGCTGCACCTGTGTGGCTGGGCCTACCTCACAGGCAGGGAAGGCCAGCAGAACCCGAGACTGGTGGCAAGGTTTAGCGCGCTTTCAACGCATTCTAAATATGTATTGCTGGATCTTGGATTACGTATGTCTACACTTTGAGGCCCGAAGCAACCCATGCAGTTTTGAAGAAAAATCTCCAGGCATACAGCAATGGGAGCCGCGCATTGAATGCACACTATAGCCCAACCCACAATGCACTGCAAACTAGAACACGTCACTAAAAAGGGCCCTTTGGCGCACAGGAGCTCGGAGCTTGCTCGGATGCCAGGGGCCATGGATCCTACTGTGGGGGTGCTACCTGGCGCAGACAGCAGCTGCGTGTGGGGAGGGGGGCTGGCAGGCTGCTGGTGCTCTCTGGGGTCCCCTATACACCACTTCAAGGGGTTACATCAAGCAGCAGCTCTCTTTCTTCTCGCCCCGCTCCCTGTTCTCAATCTAAGTGACTGACACAGATTTGCGCATTTTTGTGCGCTTATTCTTCAGGTGGCAGCACCCGAGTGGTGGTAGTAGGGTAGTGTTATATTGTCAGACTCTGGCAAGGCAGGCCAGACCATTGAGCCATGGTCTGGATTAACTGGCGCACAGGTAGCCATGCATGACACGCATGACTTTGGCACAAGCCCAGGAGGGCTCAAGTCTCAACATCCCATGCCGAGGGTAAAGTTCAAACAACAACAAGATACAACACTCGATGAAAGGTTGAGTACGTGCATGGCAACTATTTACATGAATTACAACTGCATACATATGACTGACATGTGGTTACACTTTTATTAGTCCTTGACTTTGGGGCAAGCCGGTAAAGCCACACCCCGGGGCACCGGGGATCACATCGGCTGCAATTCATAACTTGGTGGCTGGGTGGTCCGTTAGCCACGTTCAGGCTTCTCCAGTCCAGAGTGGCAGCAGGCAGTGGGCTTGGCCAGGCCACATCTGGGCTTCTGCAGGCCGTAGTGTCTATGCAAAGGGGCAGCTCCGTGCGTCGCCCAGGTACTCTCACAGGGTTCACTTTAGAAGAGATGCAGGGTAGCAGTTTCCAGTACCCATCGTTCTCCGTCGCTCCCTCCTGCAGACTCCGGACCTTGCCGTCGTCTGGAGTGTTGCGGGCATTGGGGTGGCAGAGTGTCACACACCTCCAGATAGGCCCATATGCACAAGCACCCTCTTCGTGGAGGGCCGCGGCTGGGTCAGGGCTGACATGATGGGTGGTCAGTCAGCAGCAAGGTGGCTGCATTGATGGTAGTGGGCTGGCCTCAGGGAGGTATCACTGAGGCTCCCCCAGACAGGAGTTGGTAATACTGCTAAGCAGCATCTATGGTCGCTCCTTCACTTCCACCCTAGGGGGGTGGTTATTTGGCTGCTGTCCATGTGGCTGTGGGAGATGTCGCACCTGCCCTTTCCTTCTTCGGCGGGAGGTGTGATCAATGTGGTGGAGGGAGAAGAGGCAAGCACCCGGCTGGAGCCTCTCTCCTTCGCACGCGGCAGGTTGCCGCTTTTCTCTTTCTTTTGACCCCTTGAGCTGCTGTGTGCTCGACCGCTGCTACCCGCTCTCTCCCCCAGGCGGATAACTTAATGGGGCCACATAAGGCCACGCCTCCTCCCCAGGCGTGAGATGTTGACTCATTCCATAGGTGGGGCCGGGGGAAGCTGTCATGATCAGGGGTCATGTTGCAGGGTTGGGATCAGGTATTCAGGGCAGGAAGGGATATTGGTGTAGATCTGTGGGGGCTAGGTGGGTATTAGCATGGCAAACCCGGCGTTCTCAGATTCCTCAGTACCAAAGTACAATGGGCTCCCATGGAGATCCAATGGTTTACCATTTCCCTTAAGATGGCCGCCCTGTGGGACACTGACTAAGCAGCATTTGAGATCTAGTAGTTGAGCATGGAGGACTATAAAAGCCCCGTCCCTGCAGAAACAGCACTTCACGTTAGTTCCGCTGACAGCTGTGTAACGCTACCGGCGCTCAGCTCCCAGACCTGAAAGACAATAGAAAAAGTCATGTTATGAACTTGTTAAGTTAACAGAAGTACCACAAGCCTAAGTTTTCTAGGCACCTGACAAGAATAATTTTCGGCAGCAGCAGTCCTCCGACTGGTGACTTCATTTACCGTAGTTCAGCAGTTCAGTCAGCGATCATCTTCCATAGTCGCAGCTTCATTGTGGAATCTTCTGACCTCCGAAAACCTGCAAAGACAAGGTACAATAGTTAATGAAAAAACATTTAAGACACTGCAGCGAGTGAGATGAAAACTACACGCTTACGTACCTGAAGCTCTGGCAAGCTCTTCCAAGCATTCCAAAACCTTTCCTCACAGAGAAGGCACCATAGCTTGGTAACGAAAGCATGAAGTGCTGCGCCCCTTTACAAACTGCGCGCGCATACTTACCACAAATAGGCACCATAGCTTGTGAACGAAGGCACGTTGTGTTGCACATCTTCCACAAACACGCGCGCATACTTACCTCAAGAAAAGACTTCATGTTTCTTCTTTGTCGACGCCTGTGCTCTTCAAGTGAAACTTTTCTCTTCAGCGAACCTGCAAAAGAAAGAGTTGTTAAATCAACATCAAGAGAGAGCTCTCTTACCATAGAACTTTTTTTTGCTTTTTTCTCAAAGACTCCGCACCCAATTGTCTAAGAAATAACAAAGATCCCTCCAAGAATCTGGACACTTACCTTCAGAGGCTTTTTTTCAACCTTTTCCAGCCAGACATCTTCTTGAGCCTCACCACCAACGCACCACTGCACGAAAGCAGGATGGAGAGCTCCCTAATAACAAAACACAGGTGGGGAGGTGAACGGGGCACACAGAAACATTAAGGGAGTCAGCTGGGTGGAAAAAGGGGAAAGGATGAGCCATAGTATAGTAACCGCATAATATTGATTCCAGTATCCCTCCTATTTATTCTCTCCTTTTGTGACAGGGGAAATTACTGTTTAACCAGCATTGCCAGAATACCAGGGCCCCAGACCATTTACTTCTAAATTCCTGATTCTGGTTTTCAAATCTTGACTCTGCTTTTACTTGCATGAATCAGAGCCGCTTCTATCCTTGGATTTCCCTGTTGCTCACAAGCATTCTGCACTCTACCCCCACCCCTCCTTCCTCTTGGGTGTGATCTTGCAGACATCTTGCACCACTCCCTTGAAGCAACCGTGCCCTTGGAGTAAGGGTCTGAACCACCCTGAACCAATTGAAACTTGCCCTGAAAGGTTTCCTCCCATACAAAGGAGGTAAGACCCTCAACCTACCCCCAAACCACAGACTGGAAATCACTCTGCGTCCTCTGTTTCACAAGATACTCAGGGATGAAATTATTCTTTCTAGACCTAACTGTAGGACACAACCGGGCCATGGATTCTACAATGCCCTGCTGGAATGTCTGTGGTCCCCTCAAATTGAAAAGCATTGTGTCCTTTTGGTAATACAAAGGTTTGGGAGGCCCTTTACCGAGAAGGAACACCGACAAATAATCTGTTCTAAGGGTAGGTTTCCACTCAGGAGGGATGGATATTTCTCCTCTGTGAAGAGCACAGTGAGCTAAAACTTGGTTGTAGCACCCCCCCCCCCCGAGTGCATGAAATTCCAAAGAACAGGTTGAGCCATGTTCGTTCTCGGTAGAGGGGTTCCCATACTCGTTTCCTTTGACCATACCTCAATTTATATCACAGGTCAGTCATTCGTTTTCTCTTCCCCCCCGCAAATTAATTCAGAATCCCCTTTCACACTAAAAAAAGTAATGTTGCCACGTTACACCCAGCCGGTGAATGTATATCCATAGCACTCAACTCATATGCTTTTTCTGGGTGTCACTCGCCTTGCAATGAGTTGCCTTACCCGCTAAGCCCCCTTATACGCTTATTTGCTTCGATGGGCTCTGCCAGCAAAACAAAATCGGGTGTTTTCACCCGCCTTGGTGAGAGAAAAGGTTCAGAGCTGTGTATATCTCATCTTTGCTATACTCCCCGGGGCAGTGGGGCAGTCCCCTAAACGTTAAAGCTAGCTGCAATCCCATGGGGCTGCCTCCATATGTGGCATTGGCTGCAGTCCCAGCAGTAACCCCCAAAGAATGGAAGAATGTAGTCCATCTGTGGGAAGCTGGGAACAGCGGGCTCCCCTGATTCAGACCTTCGATTTTTGCAAAACCAGGGAGGTCACTTTGGCCCCTATCAGGTGCATTTCGTGAGAGAGGGGGCGTCCTGGATTCCGGGGAGGTCTGACCACAGGTGGTCATTAAAGTCATTTGAGATGTTACATCAATAACACTAGCCTCACAGCCCAGCCACTCCTCCCCACTCCATGGGACAAGGGCAGGAAATCCCCATATAACTGCACAGGGGATGGAAATCTACAAAAAGGCCACAGCGAAATACATTAATAGGCACAAGACAAAGGCCTTCAAAACAAACCCCTATGCGTGATAATCCTGGGCACCAAAATGGGGATGCCGCCGTGAACTTATCCCCCTAACGTGGGCCACAACACACAACTACCACAGCTCACTTACCTCACACATGGCCCGTGACACTAACCTGACCCAATGTTAGATAGCCGAGCTCAAAACAGGCATAATCCAAACTATAAGCTCAGTCCGGAATCAAAATCTTTGACTGGCTGGCGACGGTACGCTGACATCCGACTCTACGCTCCGATGGTACGTTCTCTCTCTGGAGCGTACCGTCACTGCTCTCTACAACATGCAGAAAACGAGGATTGAGATGCAGGAAGAACAAACGGTCACAACTCACGTCACCCCCTGGGAACGCCTCTCACAGTCCTGACATGACCAGATCGCATCAGGATACAGACTTGGCACTTCTGACTTCCTCAAGCCATGACACGATCACGTGCATCACGCCGACGTGCCCCTTGAAGATGACGGCCTCCTGATGCATTCGGCACTGTGAATGCAGGACAGCTCCATGGCAGCCCAACCGCCACGATGACTTCACTGGCCGGGGATCCTCTCTGCTGGCATGACGTCACCATTGTCCCTTGGACCACCTTCCTTGCACCATGAAAACTCCCAATACTCAACCTCTCAACGGGGCGCAGGAAGAAGGGGCACAAGCACTGCCGTCCTCCAAGCCACAGCGCCGTCCTCCAGGCTGTGGTGTCACGTGCCCCGCCAGTGAGAAGTCACGTGGCACACAGGAAATAAAGGAATCACTGGAACTGGCGTCACAGGGTCAGTCCGGGTTTATGCAACGATCGAAGTAGTCTGTGTGTTCATTAGCTGCGCCCAGTTTCCCGCGCTGCGCACCAGAGGCCTACCCACCCGCGGCCTAACACTGAGCCCGGGGCTCATAGGGTGGGATATCACACTGGCGACGAGGCGGAAAGAACCCGTGCCTCTGCAACGCACAGCCGATCGTTTTCCCTCCGCGTGCCGCCGTGACGCGGAGCCGCGTATCATCCCTCCGCCTGCTACCGCGGATGACCAACTGCCTTGCACAAGGCCGACAAGCAGCAAGCTCTTCCTGACGCAATATCCCTATCACATCACTATCACATCACCCTGAAACGGGGAAAGGAGAGTGTAGCGACAGCGCAAGTACCCGGCACGTCGGAGAATTTTTCGAACAACGACACAACCAGGAAGGCCGACACCGCAAACTTTCTAGAACATGTCCAGCCCGAACACCAGCCCCACGAGAGCCAGCACTGGCCTATCATCCAGGAGAAGCCTCACCCTGGACCCTCCGGATCCAGCGCAGACAACTTTCATGCCGCCGTTTGATCCTTTTACCACCGGGGCAGCTATTAGGTGGGAAATCTGGCTACAACAATTTGAAATGCATCTAGATGCAAGAGACATTACCATAGCGAGGAAGAAGCGCACGTTCCTCCTACTCAACAAATCGTGGCAACAACGACAACTACGAAGCGGCCAAAGCGGCGCTCACGAATATGTTCAAGCCCGATCTCAACCCAGATTACGAACGATTCCACTTTTGTATGGCACGACAACGCGAGAAAGAGACTGTAGACAAGTTCCATGCTCGCCTTCGAGAAATGGCAGTAGGTTGCGAGCTCCCAGACGAAGAATTTGCCATCCGTCTCCAAATCATTAATGGGATATCCTCAGAAAAACTGAGAAGAGCCATCCTGTCCGAGAGGAATATGACTCTCGCATCCTAGAAATGGCGCGCCTCCGTGAACAAACGGAAGATCAGGTAGCGACCATAGAGGTCGCGATCCAGAGATTGCCGCTAGACAGCCCTAGATCCTCCGAGGATATCGCTGCCATCTCTAAACACCAGAGCAGTCGCATGAAACAAGGCCGAAAGTCCAGCGCAGGGACAAGACAGGAACTGCAAATGGTGCGGGGGCCCATGGCACAAAGGTGAATCTTGCCCAGCATGGGGATCCACGTGCAGGAAATGCAACCGCCTCAACCACTATGCCGCAGTATGTCTGAACCCGCCAAACAGAAATGACCCAGCGCAACAGCCTGCACAAGATCGCAAGAAAAAGTTTGCACCCAGAGAATCCTGCCAACAAGAGCGAAGAGGGAAAGCAAGAGCCGTGGACGACTCCCAAAGGTCTCCGGACACGAGCAGCAGCGACGACAGCGACGATAGCTCGTCCCCAGAAATGAGAAACAAAAACAGGCGGAAAAGGGGGAGTAAACGGACACACCGAGTACACTTGATCTCGGCTGTTGAGCCGCACCGGTCACGACAGAAAAAGAGACCGTCATGCACTGTTCTGTCCAACGGAGCTCCGTTGAAAGTCATCATCGACACCGGCGCAACCGTGAATGTCATGCCGGTGACAGCATACTGCAAGCTCCACCCGAAGCCCACTCTTCATGAGAAGAAGGTCCGGCTCTACGCCTACGGAAGCAAGAAGCCTTTGCCCGTACAGGGGTCGTTCAAATCGGACTTCACATACAAAAACGCCAACCACAGGGCACGCATCTACGTGATAGACGCCGGATGCGAGACGCTATTGAGCTGCAGAACCGCAGAGAAGCTGGAGCTGATCCATTTCGCATTCAACCTTCAACAGGATGAACTCGATAGCCTGCTAAGACGTCACAAGAAGCTGTTCCAAGGTATCGGATGCCTGAAAGGAAGAACCATCAAGCTCCACATAGACCCAACCATTGAACCCAAAGCAGTCAGGCATCGAAGGATCCCGTTCCACCTAAGGGGAGCGGTGGAAAAAGAATTAACCAAACTAGAGAAAGCAGGGATCATAGAAAAAACGTCAGGGCCTACCCTGTGGGTCTCACCCATGGTAGTGGCTCAAAAGCCCAAACAACCCGACGCAGTATGAATCTGCATCGACATGAGGCTTCCCAACGCAGCCATCGGGAGAGAACGTCACGTAACACCTACGATAGACGAGCTCATTGTAGACCTCACAGGGGCAACGGTCTTCAGTAAACTTGACCTCAGATCAGGCTATCACCAACTGAGACTGTCCAAAGAGTCGAGATATATCACTACATTCTCCTCTCACCTCGGCCTGATGAGGTATAAACGACTCAATTTCGGAATATCATCGGCCGCGGAAGTGTTCCAGTACGAAATCCGCAAAGTCATCACGGGGTTGGAAGGCACCACCAATATCAGCAACGATATTCTCGTATACGCATCCAACAAGAAGGACCACCACAAGCGACTGGCAGCAGTCCTGACAAGATTAGAAGAAGCAGGACTAACACTTAACGCTGAGAAATGCGAGTTCAACAACAATGAAATATGCTTCTTCTGATATATCTTCAGCGCCAAGGGCGTATCCCCCGACCCGTCCAAAGTACGAGACATAAAAGACTCCAAAGCACCCCAGTCAGCCTCCGAAGTGAGAAGCTTCATGGGAATGGCGACGTATTGCGCACGCTTCATCCCTGATCTCGCCAGCACGGCAAGCCCACTCAGGGAATTAACGAAGAAGGACCAAAAGTGGGAATGGACCACCTCCCACCAACAAGCGTTTCAACAAATTAAAGACACCCTATCCGAATCCACCACCATGGCGTTCTTCAACACAGAGAAGCGGACTGAACCTCTGGTCGACGCCAGCCCGGTTGGCCTCGGAGCAGTCCTAACACAAACCGACATCGAAGGGAACGTGGTCCCCATCGCGTTCACCAGCCGAGCGCTCACAAAGCCTGAACAGAACTACGCACACATTGAGAGGGAAGCACTAGCCATCTTATGGGGGTGCCGTCACTTCAAAGTGTACCTGTTGGGCAAACAAGCAAAAGTCCTCACAGATCACAAACCCCTGATCCCGATCTTCCGTGGATCCTCTCCCCACTCGCCTGCACGCATCGAGAAATGGATGCTGCAGTTACAACCGTACAACATCGAGGTTGACTATCGCCCAGGAACTGACAACCCGGCAGACTACCTGTCCCGCCACCCGCCAAGCGAAAGAGACCGACGAGCATGTCTGTCACATAGTAGCCTGCGCGAGGCCACAAGCCCTGACCCTACAGGAAGTAGCCAGTGAGACAGAAACGGATGCATCCTGCAGCACACCACTGCCACCATCCAATCAGGAAACTGGAAAAACTATCTCACGTCGATGGCTCAGCGCACCTCGGCGGCCCAAGTCAAGCTCAGGGCGCTATTCGGGATCAGGCACGAGCTCTCGGTAGCCCCAGAAGGCATCATACTCAAAGGACACAAAATCGTACTGCCCGAGTCCCTAGAAGATAGGACTCTCCGCCTAGCGCACAGTGGTCATCAAGGCATAGTCAAAACCTCTGCATATCTCAAGTCCAGGATGTGGATGCCGAACATACAGCAAAGAGTAGTGGAACTAGTCGAGTCATGCGCAGCATGCCAAGCATCCAGAAGACCAGAATACCCGGAACCGATCAGCAGCGCCCCAAGAAGCCGCAAACGCTGGGATGCTGTCAGCATGGACCACTGCACAGTGGCCGGCGAAGGGTATCTTCTCGTAGTGATAGACGAATTTAGCCGATACCCGGAAGTAGAGCACGTACCATCCACCAACGCGGAGACCACAATCCTCGCACTAGAGAAGATATTCGCCACTCATGGAATACCGAGGAAGGTGAAAAGCGACAATGGACCTTCCTTCACTAGTCAAGAGCTGCGCGAGTACTTCAACGAAGTGAATGTCAAGCACCAACGGATCACCCCAAGGTGGCCCCAGGCGAACGGTGACGCGGAAAGATTCATGGGGTCACTCAACAAGGTCATCAGAATCGCCAAAGAACAAGGGCGCCCGTGGCTAAAGACAGTGTACCGGTTCCTGAGAACACACCGGCAAACCCTGCACTCCTCTACGGGGATCAGCCCGGCAGCCCTCATGCTGGGCGTGCCCATACAAGCAGAACTACCCATACACCCCCAGTGGATAGCTCCGGAACCAGACATCCCCACCATGGACGCCACGCGGCTGAGGCGAAATGAGCAAGAAAGTGTCACCAGACGAGCCCGCCACCGGGAGCTGACACCAGGAGACACCGTTATCAGCAAGAATCGAGCCCCGCCTACGAAAATGTCCCTCAACTATGAGCTCCAGCCATGGACAGTTAGTACCACAAACCACAGCATGGTCACAGCCACCCGAGGGGGAGAGACAGTAACGAGGAACGTATCCCACTTCAGGAAGGTACCCCCAGAACTGTTGGAAGAACAACCAATGCCGTCGAGGGAGGAAGCAGAAATGCCGCACTCACCCCCCGACCAAGAAGTGCCGAGAAATCCAGCCACTCCCCGAACGTCGGACAGTCCACGCCAGCAAGGAGAGCTAAGTAAAGCTGAGACTCCCAAGATGGACGCCCCAGAGAAGAGGAACACCCGGTATCTTCTGAGAGAGAGGCCTAAAGGGTCATCCCGCCTGAAGGGATATGTCGTGGACAGAATAAGCCAGCCGATGTGTTGAGAAGATGAACTCGATAGTTAATAGGTTGTGTGCATTCGAGGCTTAAGAAAAGGTATGCCAAGGACCAGTTAAAAATGTGGGTAGTTGAATTAGTTTACCTCGTTTATTTGTTTGTTTGTGCAAACACCTCCAAGTTGGGGAGGAATGTGGTGTCACGTGCCCCGCCAGTGAGAGGTCACGTGGCACACAGGAAATAAAGGAATCACCGGAACTGGCGTCACGGGGTCAGTCCAGGTTTATGCAACCATCGAAGTAGTCTGTGTGTTCTTTAGCTGCGCCCAGTTTCCCGCGCTGCGCACCACAGGCCTACCCACCCGCGGCCTAACACTGAGCCCGGGGCTCATAGGGTGGGACATCACACAGGCCTCCCGGCAGCCGCAAAAGTGGACCCAATGCTTGTCCAGAGGGGCATGGGAGAACGAGGCACGGGTCCTCCCACGACCACAGCAGCAAAACTTTCACCTCTCCTGTGCTGTAGCTGTCGGCCTCCCTGCTGGTAGGAAGAAGTACGGTGGCGCAGGTCTGCGTTCTTTCTGCGGCACACTGGGCTGGAAGTGTGGAAACGGCTCTCAACCCCCCATCCAGACCAGGGGAGCGCCAGCCAGGATGACGGCTCACTTCCCAGTGCCGCCACCCATACAGCAGAACTGCCCCTCCTGGCTCCACAGCAACGCAGCGCCTCGCAGCATATGAGGCGCTCCAGCCACGGACCACACCAGGAGAACCAAAAAGGGACCACGAACTGCACACAGCGGATCCACTGGACCGGACCCGCCTGGGTGTGGGGGTACCACACGGGGCGGTGTTCCTGGAGTACTGCACCCCCCCCAGCAGTGCCATTGACAAGGCAATCCACCTACCATCCCATCCTCGTCGCCAGTGTAGTAATGAAGACCTCCAGTACTCGAGGTAAGTTCTTAGAGTCTTTATTGTCCTTGTCCTGTACTCCTCAACAAGACACTGGGATGGTAGGGGACACAAGATCACAAGGGAAACACCGGGCTCACACCACGCTCATCTTCTCTGCTCAAAGCTTTCTCTCTCTGACCAACCGTCACCCAGCAGAACACTTCCACCCAAACATTCCACTAGCAGATGACCTCACACACACTGCTACTCTGTAAGCCAGATTACTACACATTCTTTGCACTTGCAGTTCTGCAATTGTAATGGACAAAGCCGTGGTGTAGAAAGATTTGAAGGGGCCTCACTTAAAGCAATGAAAACGTGCCCCTCCCCACCACACATACCTCTGCACAAATGTCTTCTGAGAACCATCACTGGTGATTACACAGCCGACACTAAAGCCTTGAACGACGTCTACCTGGTCATCCAGGCCTGGATGGCAAATCAGGAACTTTGCCTTAATGACGAAAATATATAATAATCAAAGAAATCAGGATGTGAGATCCTACAAATCAGCTATGGTTCTGAACAGAAAAGTTTATTTCAGAAAACCACAAGTGTTATAGTTCAATTAGTTTACATAGCTTTCAATAAGCACGAAAGGCTCAAAAGGAACGGACAATAGTGATTGAGTTTGGTGGAAATACAGTTTGAGTATTTACCTCTTTTGTGTAGAGGTACAGAGTTGCACCTAAAGGCACAGTGGTATACAACAGTTAGAGGAACATGTACTTATACAATAGTGCACCCGGGACATAGGGTGGTCCAGGGTACCGTAAACACAGGGAGTACACAACATAATCTACAAGACATACACGAAAAAGGGTATTTGCAGTTGTGTCACTGAGGATCGACACGGGTGTGTTTCGGCCAGGAAGGCAGAATTGTTGCCTGGATGGTGTTGGCCTTCTTCAGGATGAGCACCAAATGTGGTGTAGTCCGTTTTGTCTGCTGCTGTGTTAGCAGAGGTGATGCTATACAGGTTCATCCAATGGAAATGCTGGATGGTAGGTGCAGGGAATGCACTGGGGGAGCCGTGGGTTCCTGAGGTAACGATTTGGTCAGGATCCAGTCGGCAAGAGGAGGGCCTAAGAAGGTCCCTCGTCACGAGCCATGAGAGCAACGTGCGTCGTCGGGGGATCTGTTGCTGTAATGGTAGCTGTAGCTGATTGTTATATATGTGCCCCCCTGGGTATATCAGGACTCCGCCAGGCACCTTTATTTTTACTTGATTAATGACGAAAAGACTGAGATCCTACTACTAGGATCAAGCCATCGTCCAAACAAAGTGGATCAAACCTACAAGTCCTTCATCATCGACGGCAATGATATCAAGGTCTCTAAAGACACTAAAACTTTAGGCATCTATCTGGACTCCACGCTCTCTTTGAACAGACAAACAAGCGCAGTAAGGTCGGCATCTGCCTACACTTGCAAACCTATCACCGCCTGCATACACTTTCTAAACTCTGTTAACTGCATCACCCTCGCAAGAACACTCATTATGGCAAAAATGGACTACTGTAGTGCTCTCTTCTTAGGGACCAGTCAGTCCAACCTCAACAAATTGCAAACTGTACAAAACAATGCCCTAAGGGCAGCCCTAAACATCCCGAGACGATCCCATATCTCAACCGTCAGATCTGACCTATGATGGCTCCCGGTAAAACAAAGAATTGCCCTGAAAACTCTAGCCTTGACTCACAAATATGATGTATTACTTGGTATGATACCACCGATATCTGATCACAGGTCACTGCCTCACTGTAACCCAAGGCACAACCTGCACCCATTGTAACTAAGTCTCCTTACAAGTAACAGTGCCACAATGCCCCTGGGCTGCCTGCGCGCTATATAAATGTAATAAATAAATAAAATAAACAAATGCCTGAATAACAAAGCCCCACCCTACCTTTCCCCTCGCCTTACACTTCACACCTCCTCTCGACCTACTAGATCAGCCAAAACTCACAGCATAACCTTGCCTAGATTCAAACTCCAAAAAGCGGGTGGTGTGAGCTTCCCTGTCCTAGCCTCCAATCTTGGGAACACTCTGCCCACTCCCATCAGAACTGAACCATCGTTCAAAACTTTCAAGAACCACGCCAAATCTTGGCTGTTCTCTCACAAATTATGAGGCTCCTCACTCAATCCTGCTTTCCACGTGTAATATAGGTTAAATGTATATACTCTCCATAATGTACTTGTATTATAATTTGTAAATGGTATTTTATGTACTTTATGTATATTGGTATAAATTTATTATGTGTTTACTGTTATTTGTAACCTGTTTTCAAGAGTATGCGCCCGGTTGCCCCTGGGCCTGGTTTGCGCAAATAAACTAAACTTCCAAACTTCAAATTCAATTTTCTACTATGCACATATGCGGTCCACCCTTTTGCATAGTGTGGGGTTGCTGAGAAGACCCCCATCTCACTGGGAGGTCCATCCCATCTCACTGAGAGGACCATCCCATCTCACTGAGAGGACCATCCCATCTCACTGAGAGGACCATCCCATCTCTATTAGAGGACGATCCCATTTCAATGAGAGGTCCATCCTCCCATCTCTATGAGAGGACGATCCCATCTCTATTAGAGGACGATCCCATCTGAATGAGAGGTCCATCCTCCCATCTCTATGAGAGGACGATCCCATCTCTATGAGAGGTCCATCCCATTTCACTCATATGGCCTTCACAACTCGCTGAGAGGGCCTTCACATCTCGCTGAGGGGATGATCCCATCTCAATGATAGGACGATCCCATCTCAATGAGAGGACGATCCCATCTCACTGAGAGGTCCATTCCATCATTCCATCTCATTGAGAGGTCCATTCCATCTCACTGATAGGGCCTTCCCATCTCACCGATAGGGCCTTCCCATCTCACCGATACGGCCTTCCATCTCACTGGGAGGTCCATCCCATCTCACTGGGAGGTCCATCCCATCTCACTGGGAGGTCCATCCCATCTCACTGGGAGGTCTATCCCATCTCACTGGGAGGTCCATCCCATCTCACTGAGAGGGCCATCCCATCTCAATGAGAGGTCCATCCTCCCATCTCAATGAGAGGACGATCCCATCTCACGGAGAGGTCCACCCCATCTTACTGATATAGCTTTCCCATCTTACTGAGAGGGCCTTCACATCTTACTGAGAGGGCCTTCACATCTTACTGAGAGGGCCTTCACATCATACTGAGAGGGCCTTCACATCTCACTGAGAAGGACTTCACATCTCACCGAGAGGACCTTCCCTGTAAATCTCACTAAGGGAACTTTGAATCCCACTGAGGGAGCGTTTGCATTTTATCCTGTGTAAGGCAGACCTCCAACCAGACAATAAAAACGCTCCTCTGAGGGGAAAAAGCTCAGTGCACCTCGTGGCAAGGAAAATGAGATTTATTTTGTATACAGAAAGGAAATGGTGGCAGTAGGTCCCGTAGAACCAAACTGACACAGAGATCTTGTTTAGTTCAAAGCAGTCACAATGTTTTAAAGGAATAAATCATCATTCGTGATGAAAACACCCCCCACCCTCATTGGCTACCACCTATATACATACTACATGTCTCCTATAGTCCCTCAACCGATTGGTCACCCTGTAATCTACCCCGGTCCGCTAAGATATGGTTCTTCTACTTCGTCATCTTAATTCCCAGCTACCGGATTGATGGGGCTGCTTGATAGATTACCTTTCCTGCGAGCCTGGTCACATGGGGTGCACCTGGTCATTAACATGCACTCATTGGATAATTTCGAGGTTGAACTGGCCCTTCAGAATAAAGGAGTGCTTCTTTTGATTCCATTCATGTGAGAATCCCCACCATGCCTCCCCACCGCAAGACTACCATTGTTGGTATCGCCTCCTGCTCCTCATACCACAAATCACGAGTTGTTTCATTCTTTGCTCTCCCCTTATCAGATACTCCTCCTCAGACCACACTTATCAACCGAATTCTGATGGATTTAGGAGTTCTTGTTTATGGCCCTTTGGCAGTTCAAATGGCATGGCCATTATTCCGGGGGTGTTAGTGTCCTTAATCTACACCAAGTCTGTTGGTAGCTCCAGACCTCTGCCCTGGCTCCCATGGGATTGATTTGATATGATATGATAGGTTATTTATAACCCGTTTAATACCCAGAGGTTTCTAAGCACAGACCTAGGGATCAAACCTGTGGTGCTCCGTGTCGCGTTGCTTCCAAGGCGAGGATGTTGCCACTGAGCTATCCCCCTGAGATTATCGTTGAGATGGGCGTAGTCTTGCCTGTACTCAGCTATTGACATTCCTTTCTGGTTTTGCAGACCTACAGTTTGATACAATTAAATTGCTGTCTATTGAACGCACATTATTCTCCATGTTCAGGACATGGAAAAGGGAAAAAGGATTTGAACGGACACATCTCTACCAAGCAGTGTAATATGTTAGGCCTCATTTTCTAAAATGGCAGTGCTTCAGCATCTCCCACACTCAGCGTTTTGGCCTCCATTTTCATTGTTGCGCAGAATATTTCACTACCACTACACAATATCACTCAGGCCCGTTACCTGAACCTACCTATATGTCTATGATCATCATAAGCCAACCATATTGTGCCTGCTTGTGAGTTCCAGCCCCCTGCAGCTGCGTATGTTCTCTTTCTCATGCGCTAATATATTTTTGAAGCCTAAATCATTTGGGAGAGGATGGGAGCTGAACGTGCATCACAACACCTGGCAGCAAGCACATGCCACTGGAGGAGCAACTGCATGTAAATTAATGCAGCTGGCGCATGTCCTTCTAGCTTGTGCACCACATAATGAGGGGGAAAGATTGGTATAGAATATGTTCAGTCATGCAGATTTTAATCGATCTCAGCATTTCAACTATCACCCGCTAAACCAATGAGCTTTGCCGTGGCGTTTGCGTGAAAAGCAAGATACTTAAGCGCTGTGGTTCAGTAGAGAGAGGGCCTACGGACGTCCCACTGGCATTCATTGACTACATACGTTTTCACAATATGAAGCCCCATGGTTGGTCCTAATGGTTAATGGGTAATAAAAGCTTCCTCATAGATGCAGTGGACTTTTAGTTAGTAAATAACGCTGTGTTAGCCTATATAAAGTATTCTACTTTAAACTAAGGGCTGTCAAGTATTTAAACAATAACTCTCTACGGATAGGGTTTTAATTAAAGTACTTATGAATTGAACTTTATTTCGTTTCCCTCACTTCCCGCTTAAGAGTTTTGCTTAAACTGCTTGACTACTGCTACCAATAGGTAACCAAAGGGAGGCTTAAAGATGGAGGCAAAATTCCAGACTCCTTCCGTTTCACTGTTCTTTAGATGCATGATTATGGGTGCTTTGTGTGAGAAACTGGAAGGTGTCTGACCTACTAGTCCCCAGTGATCTTTCATCCAGGTGGCCAGGACACAGCCATCGTTTTTGGATCCAGTACCTGGGGGTGAACAAGTGCAGGAGGGGGACACTGGAGGGTGAGACGTGGTATCCCCTTCCCAATAACACCTTTTCCCCATCCTACCAGGTAGGATACCTTGGAACTCAAACCCTGCCCCCTTTCCCATCAAAAACACCTTTTCACGTGCAGCTCACTGTGAGAGAAAACGGACTAACACCCGAGCCGTATGCCTGACATGTCCCAACACAAGGTTCAGGCAGAGTCAGGCAATTATTGATTATTACACACACCTGACTTGCATCACACTGCCCCACACGGATGAAAGGCAGAGCATGAAAGCACACTCTGACCAAGGCAAAACACACGAGGAAGCAGCAGTTCCGAGGTGGCAGTTTTTATACGAGGATAAAGACGGCAAGAAAGGGTTGCAAGGAGGGAATTGCCCTTGGCCTTTTCAGAGGAAAAGAAACGCTACTTTCACGAGCCCTCGGGAATAAGAAATGTAAGACAGGGAATTAAAGCTGAAGAAAGGTGCATTGTGTGTCGAAGATACCCGGGGCTCTCCCGCATCGATAGCCGATGCAGGGATGAGCGATTGCCGCCATGGTACTTTCCTTTGCCTCTACAACAAAGCCGCTCCAGTAAAGTCAACACAGCCGGTGAGTTGGGGAGACTGATAGCAGACCGGTCTAGGTTAGAACCATGGTTGCAAGCGGCAACATTATATGAAGAAATCTGCAAAGTGCAGAGTGTAAGGCTTTTGTGATGAGTGACTCAAATATAATTGAATATCCAAGGAATGACTGAACATTTGAAACCAAGGTAGATGCCATATACAGAGTGTTCCGGCGCCATGTGGGTGCTCATTCGAAGGTCTCTGTTAGGTATCCAACTGAGAGTGTAAAATTGTGAACTGTGAAATCGAAGTGGTCCTGCAACGGGTCAAGCCAAACCCTGTGCACATTCGAAAGTCTTTGATAGCTAATACGAACTGTAATTTGTCCGAGCACGGCTGAGGGAGACTAATTGTGTAAACGGGATCAGAGCCTGGCTGAGGTGGATCCGGGGTGATCTGTGAGTCACCTGAGAAAAGATATTCTATAAGCATGGAGAAGAGGATCTGAGCCCGGAAGAGGGGGGATTCAGGGTGTAGAGTGAATCCCCCGACTTGAATATTTGTGAAGGAACTTTTCATTGTTTTGGTACATCAGGCCCTCTGAATCAAGAGACTTTGATAACGTAAGAGACTTGGGCACAGAAGGCCCTCATATTGGAAATGAAACTGTGTCCTCGTGCCGAAGAAGCCCAAGAGTGTGCTATCCTCCAGTGAACCCCATTGTCCCGTGCTGAAAACCTGGAGCAGGAAGGCCAACGGCCTGAACATTCTGACTTATCATTTTGTGAACACTTCTTTCTTTTTCATGAACATTTCCCCACACTGTTTGTAAATTAGTGGTAAAGATTGGCAATCGTTTTTTTTGGTATAGGCTCTTTTATTTTGACAAGACTTCACTATCTTTAGATTTAGGTTTAGATATATCACACCCTTGATAAAGTTCAATAACTGTGGTCACTTGTCTGTCTTACTTTGATACCATGCCTTCCTTACATTTGCCCATAGATTTGGAGAAGGAAGGCAGGAGTGATCCATTTAACACTGCGATTCCTGTGGGAAATTGTTGACTTCTGTGCAATCAGAAATTACTCACTCGATATTACTGCACAATCGGCGTGCCTCTCTTATGAGGCCACATACTTTAGTGCCCCAGCAGCAGGAGACCGGGGACCACTGAGGTCCTATTACTGAGCGCAATCCCTGGAAGTAGGAGATGGGGAGCGCTGAGCTCCTATCACTGTGTGCAATACGTACCCACTGTAATGCGCCTTCACTGCCATTCGTTTCCAACTGTGCCTAGCACGGTACAGACCAGTTTTGAAAGCCTCACCTGTATTGTACCATCACAGTTTTGCCTGTTATATTGATATCCTTTGAGTGTTTCACCTGTACTGCACTGACACATTCTGTTGTTACTGTCTATTGGGGTCGCTCTCCATGCCATACTAACTCTGCCTCGACTCTCTACTGATCCTTTTTGCTAGGCTGTAGCCTATTGTACTGTCATGCGGCCTCTAGCGCCTTACACGCAATGCCTGTTTTATTGTGAAGCATTGCTACGCACTGGTGCATTGTTGCTCACTGCGCTGTATTGAATGTCCTGTTGCCTTGAGTTACTCACATGCTTTGTTTTGCTATACTATGAAGAGCCAAACATACATTGCATTGATTTAGGGGCCAGTTCACTATGTCACATCTGCCTCTGCCCTGATTTACTGATGCTCTTAGCGCTTCTAGTGTTATGCCCCCAGTACATTACATGAAACGCTTGACTCATTGTGATGCCCTTTACATGACTCATTGTGATGCCACGCACTGGCTCATTGCTGCCCCCTGCACTGCATTGATTGTCGCTGATGTTTAGAGTGACCCACTTGCACTGTGTTACTTTACTGTATTGTTCCCAAAACTTTGCCAACCATTAGCCATCATAGACATGAAAGGGCAACACCAAGCTCTAACTATCCTATTTAGTTGCTTGGCCTATCTGAACCTGCTACTAGCCAACTCCTGTTACACATGAACTCCCATACCTATCCCAGTGCGCCTACCATTCGCCTGTTACTGTCATTAAACCTACCACCCTCAGCCCTTATAGCACCATCAAGCCTCCTACCTCCTTGTCTCGACTATGCATTCACTCCTACCCAAAAGAGAATGTTACTAGGCTTAAACGCCAAACCTAAAGTGTTAGATTTGCCTAAAGCCGCTCCTCTCAACAGCATAAGAACTACATCCACCATTGACCACCCTGGTACTACTAATGGCCCTCCATACCAAGCACTTACACCAACTGTATCATCTACCCATCCTTGCTCCACACTACAGAAACCACAGACTCAGTTCTAGATCTATACGACAACCCCTTACCGCAATCACCCAGGACACTGCCACAGTAATCACCACAGCCTACCCTTTAACCGCACATGCCTCTGAACCCAGTCTGAGAATACCCAATGATAAACAAATTAATATCAGATCGCCTATGAAAGCTCCCTCATCAATGCCAGATCCTTACAGGCACATGCCTTAGATATTGCAGATCTTATAACATCACATGACCTCGACTTCATTGCTATCACTGAGACCTGGCTGCACACAGCATCAGGCCCCTCACTTTCCCTTGCCATTCTGGACAACTACTCGATTACCCGTGCAAATAGAGATGCCAATTTCTCCAAAGGAGGAGGCATTGCATTTATACACATCAATAGGTCTGAGAAAGATCAATAATCCTCCCTTGCCCTCAGCCCAACTTTTATCTGTCAAACTATCCATGTCACCCACCTCTACTATCACTATCCATCTTGTTTATCGCCCACCAGGTCCCACCAACACCTTTGAAAATGATATCTCACAACTTGCTATCTTCCAATACTAAGAATAAGTCACAAGTCATCATCCTTGGTGATTTCAACCTAGGCCTACATGACTCCAATGACCAGAAAGCATGTGCCCTTAAGGACACTATGGGCCTCATTACAGGTCGGGCGGTCCGGAATTAACAGTGGCAGTAAACCCGCTGCCACTGTTAATTCCAGACCGCCCGATCCCGAGTCCTGCAGGCGGGAGGTGATCTTCCCGCCAGGTCTGACCTGGCGGGTTGAACACCTCCCGCCTGCAGGTGGACGTGGACACACCAGCACCATCACGAGATGGTGTCGGTGTTTCCACTTCCCCATTCCCATTGAGTCCTATTGGACTCAATGGGAATGGGGATTTACGCCATTCCGCCTCCGGGATTCCCTGGTATTTCCGGGAGTCACGGAGGCGGAATGGTAATACGAGTCCAGCGGTAACCAGGCGGGTTTACCGCCGCGTTTACCGGCGGACTCGTAATGAGGCCCAATGACTGAACTAGGGTGTTCTCACCGCATCTCTGAACCTACCCATAAAAAATGTAGAATGCTAGACTGGAGCTGACCTTATGTAATATCGACACCCTTTCTAACACTCCCTGCGCTTCGACCGACCATCACCTTATCTTGTCCAATATCAAAGAAACTGCCACTTCCATCCCACAAACCCTAGCACCAGCCATGATGACTAGGAACAAACGTAATCTAACCTTAGATAAACTCATCCCATTGCTGCAGCCTATCACTAACCCTACCAAAACCACCTCAGACCCCACAGTTTTAGTTTATTAATACAATCACACCATTCTCAAGGTGATTAACACACTAGCTCCCATGAAATTACGTAAATACAAACCGCACACCCACCTCAATACCCGCTACACGCCACATCTCAAGTCTCTTAGGAAAATCAAAAGATCCTCCGAGTCATTATGGAAAAACACCCCTTCTTCAGTAAATAAGGCCAACTTTACCGCAGCCTCCATTAACTACAAAATAGCCATTATCCAAGCTAAAAAAGACAACTACAATGACCGCATTTCCAAAGCTGAGTCCAACACCAAGGAACTCTTCAACCTCCTGAAAGAGCTAGAATCTCCTGCACCACCCCCGACACATGCATTAAAGACACCCAATAGTGTACCAATTTACAGAATGCACTCCAAGACAAAATGATTATGCTTCAAAACAAAATAGTAATGAAGTAATCTCTTATATCCAATGCTGACCCCATTTTGAACTCGCACTCCTCGACCAGGAACACACAGCCCCAATTCATTTTCTCACCACTCTCCATTAAAGAGGTCGAAACCATTATCCTGAAACTTAAACCGTCTAACTGTCAGGGAGATGCATGTCCTGCCCCTCTTGTCAAGGAAGCGGCAAAGGAACTAGCCTCCTTTATTACAACAGTTATTAACGCTTCCTTCAAATCCAGCATAGTACCCAATAACTTGAAAGATGCCTGGGTACTCCCGCTTCGAAAAAAAACATCCTTAGACCCGAACAACCCAGTCAACTACAGACCTATTTCGACGGTTCCATTTATGTTAAAAATACTTGACCGAGCTGCATATCTGCAAATACAGCAATACCTGGAATCAAATAACTTATTAGAGTCTGAGGCAATCAGGATTCAAACACAGACACAGAACTGAAACCGCCCTTATCGACCTTAAGACGCAAATCAAGACTCTGAAAGACAAAGGCAAATGGGCTTTGCTTCTCCTACTCGACCTATCGGTGGCTTTTGATCTGGTGAACCATAAATTCTTATGTAAACACCTATTTTAAGCCACGCACTTCTCAGACCAAGCCAATGCCTGGATTGAGTCTTTCGTCAACAACAGATCCATGAAGGTCTTTGCGCCCTCTGCCTCTGCTACACCTACCCCTGTCACCTGCGGGGTGCCCCAAGGTTCTTGTGTGTCTCCTACTCTCTACAATGTATTTACCAAGCCACTCTTTGAGGAGTTCGACTATCTGGGTGTCACCTACACCAACTATGCAGACGACACCCAGATACTCATCCCCATCACTGGTGATTACACTGTGGACAGTGGGACTCTCAACAACATTTATCTCATCATACAAACCTGGATGGCGAAGCAGAAGCTCTGTCTTAACAACGATAAAACAGAGGTGCTCCTCCTAGGCTCGCCAGCCAACTTGAACAAATTGGACGCGTTATTCACCTCTTTCAACATTGATGGCAATCTAGTTAAAGTCGCCAATGTGGTGAAAACACTAGGAATCTACTTAGACTCTGCATTAACACTAAATAGGCCAACTAACGCCATGGCCTCCTCATCCCACAATACCTGTAAGCTTATCACAACCTGCCGACCTTACTTGTCCTCAACTAACTGCATTACAATAGCTAGAGCCTTAGTCCTCTCTACGCTCGATTATTGCAATACACTTTACCTTGGCACATCTCAACATGACCTTAATAAAATGCAAGTTATGCAAAACAACACCATTCGAGCAGCTCTAAATATCCCAAGGAATGATCACATCTCTGAAACTAGGCTCTCGCTAAAATGGCTTAACATCAACCAAAGAATAGCATACAAAACCCTGTCCCTTACTCATAAGTGCCTGTCCAACCAAGCTCCCATTTACTTGTCCAACACTATCTCTCGCCACACATCTACACGACCTATCAGAACGGCTATGAGGCACTGTGTCAATATACCTCGATTTAGGCAACAACAAGCAGGCGGGGCGAGTTTCCCTGTCCTTGCGGCCAGAAAATGGAATGCCCTCCCTCTCTCCTTGAGAGAGGAACCGTCCTACCACCTATTCTGGAAAAAGACCAAAGCATGGCTCCACGAGCAAGAATCCATACCTATCATTTAAGCACGTCTTGACATACATTTCCTTGTAAATGTCTTGTACTTTGCAAATCTGATGTATATACTAAAACGTGTACAATTTGATGCTCACATTATGTATATCTGTAAATGCTGTTATCATTGTTGTTCGACTTTATAATTTTCCTGTATTCTTGTAACATGTAAGAATATAGAGTCCAGTTGCCTAAGGGCGCGGTGCGCTCTATAAATAAATAAATAAACTAAACTAAACTAGAAGGACGCAGGGGACTACTGACTCCCATCACTGTGTGCAGTTCGTACCAGTAGGCAATAGAGGGACGCTGAGCTCCTGTCACAGTGTGCAATCCCTGGAAGTAGGCAATAGTGGACAGCTGAAACTCTTGTCACTGTGTGCAATCCCTGGCAGTAGGTGACAGGGGGCAAATGAGCTCATGTCACTGTGCAATCCCTAGAAGAAGGTGCAGGGGACCGCTGAGCTCCTACCACGGTGTGCAATCCTTGTAATTAGGCAATAGGGGACTGCTGAAACTCCAGTCACTGTGTACAAAACTTGGTAGTAGGAGGTGGGGCCACTGAGCTCCCATCACTGTGTGCAGTCCCTGGCAGTAGGAGGCGGGGCCACTGACCTCCCATCATGGTGTGCAATCCCTGGCATTAGGAGACAGAGAACCACTGAGCTATCACTGTGTGCAATCCCTGGCAGTAGGAGGCATGGCCACTGAGCTCCCATCACTGTGGGCAATCCCTGGCAATAGGAGGTGGGGCCACTGACCTCCCATCACTGTGTGCAATCCCTGGCGGCAGTAGGAGGCATGGCCACTGAGCTCCCATCACTGTGTGCAATCCCTGGCAGTAGGAGGCGGGGCCACTGAGCTCCCATCACGGTGTGCAATCCCTGGCAGTAGGAGGCAGGGCCACTGAGCTCCCATCACTGTGTGCAATCCCTGGCATTAGGAGGCAGGGAACCACTGAGCTATCACTGTGTGCAATCCCTGGCAGTAGGAGGCATGGCCACTGAGCTCCCATCACTGAGTGCAAACCCTGGCAGTAGGGGGCGGGGCCACTGAGCTATCACTGTGTGCAATCCCTGGCAGTAGGAGGCATGGCCACTGAGCTCCTATCACTGTGTGCAATCCCTGGCAGTAGGGGGCGGGGCCACTGACCTCCCATCACGGTGTGCATTCCCTGGCAGTAGTAGGCGGGGCCACTGAGCTCCCATCACAGAGTGCAATCCCTGGCAGTAGGAGGCGGGCCATTGAGCTTCTATCACAGTGTGCATTCCCTGGCAGTAGGAGGCGGGGCCAATGAGCTTCTATCACTGTGTGCAATCCCTGGCAGTAGGAGGCGGGCCCACTGAGCTTCCATCACAGTGTGCAATCCCTCGCAGTAGGAGGCGGGCCATTGAGCTTCTATCACGGTGTGGATTCCCTAGCAGTAGGAGGCGGGGCCATTGAGCTTCTATCACTGTGTGCAATCCTTGGCAGTAGGAGGCGGGCCCACTGAGCTCCCATCACAGTGTGCAATCCCTGGCAGTAGGAGGTGGGTCCACTGATCGCCCATCAGAGTGTGCAAACCCTGGCAGTAGGAGGCGCGGCCATTGAGCTTCTATCACTTTGTGCAATCTCTGGCAGTAGGAGACTGGGGAACCCTGCCCTCCTATCCCTCTGTGCAATTTGGCTTTCTGGCGTCCCTTAATTACCAATATTTCTCTCTCCTTCAGACAATCCATGCCCTGCCTGTGTGAACCGAGGGGACAGCGAGAAGGAGTTCCTGGAAAACTTCTGCACCAAGGATTTTGGTGAGCCTCTCCTGATGACAAGTTAAATGTGTGACCGGTGGGTTTGTATAAGGGCTTAATGCACCTGATCCAGAGGTGTGTGTTTAAACCGGAGGTCATGGATGAAATTATAACATCCCTCTTTGATTTGTTTGATCTTTAAATGATGACACCTTTAAGTAGGAACAATAGAGGCATTAGTTCTTTTTAATTGTGTTATACTAAAGCCATGCATTGATAAGATGTTACTAGTGTCTGTTTTTATTTAAAAAACGAGGAGACACTCCTTTTATGCAAACAGATGGCAGCATTTATTTATTTAGTTATTTGTACAATCAACATGTTTTTTTTTAAAAAAAACTTCTTTTCACTAACTGCAAGCTGGTCCTTGACACACAGCTTCTTTATCTGTGAACAATCAATTCCCTTCCGAGTATGTGAATTGCCTTCAGGTGATGCAGTTCTAGAGGGGTCTCCCTGCCCCTGCCCATTTGGGAGACACGCGGGAGGACCGTCCTGCCATTGTGCAATCCTATAAGAGGTGAGTCTGGCTGGGGTCCCTGCTATGGTGACGGTCCAGTGTAGGTCACCTTCAGGCGACGGGGCCAACTTGCTTTCAGTTGGGACAAGGGAAGTGTCACCTCGTGTAAAGTTCAGACTCCCAAAAGTCAGGTTTATAATAGAAGAACCAGCAGCACCACAGCAGCACACCAACCACAGCTACTAAGACACTCAAGGCTGTGAACATGTTCCTGACCTCGACATTTCATAAGGAACATGAAAGTAGCAAGCCTGGGGTGGGGACTTGAGAACAGAGGTGCAGGAGAACAGGTACATGCACAACTGTGCAATCATTTTGTAATGGTAAATAAAAAATTATTTTGGAGCACAAAGAGCAGTTTGGGCCTTTCCTATGTAGATTCGCAAATGCCTCCTTTTGTTCAGACAAAATTCCCCAACCATTAAAAAATGTTGCAGTTTCTCCATTATTAAAAAAGGTTGGATTAGACCCCTCCGACGCGGCTAATTTAAGGCCTATTACGAACACCTTGTTCCTACTTAAACTTGTAGACAAGGTAGCAACCATCCAACTGCAGAACCATGTGCAGACGGCTGATATACTTCATACTAAACAGTCAGGTTTTAGAAGCCACCATGGCACTGAAAGTGTCCTTTTGGACCTACAGACGTTTATGCTTTCCAAGTTGGAAAAAAGTAGGTTGGGGCTGCTGATGCTGCTGGACTTATCAGCAGCCTTCGACCTGCTTGATCACGAAATCCTTCTCGATAGAATGCAATCAGTCGGGGGCCTTTCTGCAAATGCCATAGATTGGTTGACATAGTTTTTAGAGGGTCGACAATCCCAAGTACATTGGGGAGACTGCATTTCCGAACCACAATTATTGACTTGTGGAGTCCCACAGGGGGCATGTCTTTCTCTGTTACTGTTTAATATTTACATCCTCCCTCTCTGTACCGAATTGTAACTTTTTCAGATCTTCTTTTGTAATTATGCCGATGACTTCCAATTGGTCCTTGACATTACCGGTAATCATGATACTGACCAAAATTTGGTCGACACAGTGTATCAACTGATAAAAAAGTGGATGTCTACCAACTGGCTCTGCCTAAATGACTCAAAGACTGACCTTATGCTCTTTGGACCCCGTCAGGTATTAACTAAACTGGACCAGGTGTACTCAAGCTTCAGGATTGATGGCAGCGACATAAAAGTTGTGCAAAAAGTCAAAACGTTAGGCACGTATATGCAGAGTAGTTTAGACTGTGATGCCCACGTCACAGCTATTTCAAAGAGCACTAATTACCATCTTAAAGTGCTCAGGCAGGTTGCCCCACTCGTTTCCATTGAAAATCGCACTAAATTGGTGAGAGCTGTTATTCTACCACGTGTGGATTACTGTAATGCACTCCTATGCGCAAAGCTGATATCTATGGACTCCAAAAAATTCAAAACAAAGCCATCCGTATCATCTTTCAGATGAAATGCTCTGAACCGATTACTGCAGCACGACAAAAATTACACTGGCTCCCTGTTGAGGCCCGCATTCGGTTCAAGCTACTTGCCATCTGTCATAAATGCGTCTTCGGGACTGCACCTATCTATCCGAAAGATGTTATAAGCACCTACCAACCCACAAGAAGACTTAGATCAGCGGAAGATCTTTTACTAGTCCAGCACCGTGAGAGGCGTTCCCGCGGACTTGGCAGAGCTTTCCATATCCAACGCGCTAAAGCCTGGAATGCGTTACCAGCTGCTCTGCGCAAGACCGGGGATCTTTTCATGTTTCGGAAACAATTGAAGACTCATCTCTTTTATTAGCACACTACCTTCTCACTGGTAGCCTGCCGCCTCTGTCTCTCGGTGCCTGGATCCCTACGGGGTTTGGCGCGGTATAAGAAAAAATAACATAACATAACACATTTGATGCGCTTTAAAGTGATTTAAACAGAATCCGTGGATTCGTTAATAACTCTTATGCAGTCACCTGCGTCCTCGGGTAGTGGCCTCTCTTGTTTTAAGCCGAATAGACTACTGCAATGCCCCGTTCTTGGCTCAACCAGTGGGGCTTATCCATCGATTGCAGGTGCTGCAAAACCTGGCGGCCTGGGTGGCTACCAACTCACCGTATGGCGCCCATATTACACCTGTTTTGTGCTCTCTCCACTGGCTCCCAGTGGCCAGACGTATGGAGTTCAAAGCTCTTTGCCTAGTTCACTGGGCTTACTATCATCGGGGCGGACTATCTCTGTAATATGTTTTCCCCCTACCTCCCAGGTCAAGCTCTTCGTTCTGGCAGTCCGTGCCTAGTCCTGGTTCCTAGGTTTCGCCTCTCTGGGGTTGGGGGTTGGGGGTGGGGCGAGCATTCTCTATTGCGGCTGGCAGGCTGTGGCATATACCCCCCCCTCACCCTCAGATGCACTTCGAACCATCTGGAATGCCAACGTCTTCTAAAGACACTACCTGGACATGGACTAGCCATTCTGTGTATTCCCAACGCCAAGATGCCTTTGGGTGAACGAGCGCTTTATAAAATGAGCTAACATAACATAACTCTGAACCACACCCACACAGTGCTGACCACCTGCACAATCCAGAAGCGCACCAGCGCCAGGTTAATTTGCAGCCGGACAGAAGATTGGAGGGCAGAAGCAGGCCTAAAGTGAAGCAAATGCGGATAGCACCAGGAATGGGAACAAATTACATTAAGATCATTGAAATGGGGCCAACATGAAATAAAGACATCTGGTTCCATTTGCCTATTAGCGGCAATCTGGGACGCTTTGTGCATAAGGTTTGAAACCATGGCAACTAAACAGGAACAACATGGCTTTTCCCTAATTTTGTTGTTTGGATAACTAGGAAGAAAGCCAAAGAATATTGCGCCACTTTTAAAATGTGAAAAAGGGGGCTGTGTTCCAGGTAAACATCGGTGTGCCCTTTTTTTATATTGCTTTAGGGGGCAGGTATAGTGCAAAAACTAATTTGCTCAATTTTTGGCCACGTGGAATGAAACAAAACGTGTTTGCTTTATTCACGCGTATCCACCTGTTCAGCGTTAAAGATAGTAAAATGAGCAAGAAATCAAGATTGATGCAATAAATCTTCCCCTTTCAGAACCGATCACACATTCTTCAAATCAAAGAAGCGACCTTGATCAATGAGTTAAACTGCGGTCTACCGTAATCTCCCCGATATTGGCTTCCTGAGACGGTTCTGTCCACCAACCAGACCATTAACAGTTGGTTGATTTTTAGCAGCCGTGAAATGGAGTGCGTTTATGGGTTTTATGGTCAGATCATTGGTGGTTTCAACCAGAGAAAGCAGCAATTGGCTTTCAAATCTTTTCGTGCAGCTGAACCTCATGCCTCCATGTTGTGATGTACCTTTTATGGCGGAAAGAGAGGCGCTAATCCAAACCCAAGGATCATGTTTGATCACTAGATCCAGGAAGTGAGCCAGAAAGTGACAATGCAAATCTCCACCCCTTTGTTCCATACACCGGGTGTTGGAAATAAATCAACCCACCTGCGTCACAGCAAGTTCTCAACTCTCCTTTGGCTCATATTGGACGATGAGTGTTCGGGAGATGTTCTACAAGTCCTCTGGTGAGGATTTGAGAGGACCAACCAGAATTATCTGGAAGGGGTTGCCCCAAGATCATTTTTCACAATGCAGTTTTTGACTGAGCAATGCGGCCCCAATCTTAAGAGGTGAGAGAGTTGAAGTACAGTTTACACACAATCATAAATAAATGGCCACACACTATTTGTACTGAAACCATACTCTATAATGTTCTACAATACAGGCAAGTACTAAAAAATGGAGATAGATATTAAAAACAGCAAAGTGCCAATAGAAAAGAGACAGCAACAATATAAAACCCATATACCAAACAATGTTTCAAGGTAAGTTACTTCTCAATAATACGTTAACATTTTAGAGAGTTTGAATGTTCCTCCACAGACTCAAATGTGATAAATTCCATTGGAAGCTCCTGGTTCTAAGTAAAAGGTAAGTACACATTACCAGAGTCCAGGGGTGGGGAGGAGGGTGCCTAGAAGGTCAGGCTGGCGGTGATGGAGCACCCCAATAGAGGCGATCTAGACCCAGGATTCACGGACAAACGCCATGAGAAGGAAGACTGAAGAGAAGTCTACAGGAAGAAAGTGTCAGAGAGCTTTGCAGTGACGACCTCGTGGAGAATGGTCTGACAGTGTAGACCCCAAATGTTGGAGGAAGCCACCAGCGATGGATTCAGAAGAGGAAGACTCCATTTGGGCAGGCTGCTATGGTATATTCAAGAGATGCACAATACTTGGGTGCATAGTTCTTTTCTGGTGTTGGGTTTCCGAAGGTCATGATGGTGCTCCCCGGTAACAAAGACTGTAAGCCGCCCATCTTGCGTCGGGAGATTGAAACAGACAGTGGAAAGGAGGTCAGAGGATCACCAAGATTTGACCTCACGTTGGTGGACCCAGCCACATCAGTAACAGCGAGAAAATGAAATACTGACCTTTTTAGGACAGGTTATCTGAGGTGCCAGTCAGGGTGTAAGACCTACAGGCAGGACAAAGGACGATCACTCGAAGGAAGGCTGCAGTGGAAGTCTTGCCAGATAAGTCCTGGGCTGAAGCAGCACTTGAAGACAGCAAGTAAAACACTGTCCGAACTCCAGCAAGGCAGCATGGCCGGCCACGTGTGTGGTGATGCAGCTTTCTGTCCAGGAGCTTCCATGGAGCATGCAATGGCTGCAGAAGGAGGTGATGCAACTATTTGTACCGGATCAAGGGGAAGAATGGCCTGGAGCAGATTTTCTCTGGTCCTTAAGGGGCAGAACCTAGACTTCAGAAGGATCCGGAGTAAGCGGCACAGCTTCCAGCAAGGAACCCTTACTGTCATTGTAGTCTCAGGTCTTCAGGACCAGGCCCAATAGTTGATGCTGGAATTGCTTCGGTCTTCCCTAGTTTTATGCAAACACACCGCCAATCACAACCTATGCCACATTCAAAGTTTTGGCGGCCAACCAAATGGTGGTGACAAGCTTTAATCACAGGTTTGTGGTCACCAGCGCAGGCATGCAGTTATGTTCATCTGAGGTGTCTCAGAGACCCTTACCCAGCTGAAATTGGATCCTATAAACTCAGAAAAGCCTTTGTGAGCTCTGAGTCAGACTACTTCTAGACACAACAACCGAAATGAGCGTTTCCTGTGAAACCATACAAGAAGGGCCACAAAGAAAACTGTCCGGTCCTAAGGCAAAAAAGCACACTGTAGCCATGTTGCTCATGTACCAAGTGGCTACCAATTCGATAAAAAGCACACAATAATGTGCAACCCAATAAAAGGTCTAGTTGCCACAAGCCTGTAACTCTGACACACTTTCTCGTTGAGAGAACTCGCTCAGGGGTGCAGGAATGCCTTTTACAATACCTCTGCCCCTGTAGCCACAGGAGTCACGTGGGGCAGCATATTAAAAGTGAGTTGCATTCACCAGAACTAGTCCCACTGTTGACCAAAGCTGGCCAAGACAAAAAAGGCAGCGAAAATACAAGGGGGCTCAAACAGGTGAGGAAACTGGATTTTCTGCCCTAATAAGGAATATCATTCTCAATTTCATAAATGGCTTAACATGCACCTATTCTGACATTGCACCCCACACATACTTTCTATCCCAGCTACCAAAACATCATCAATGAAAACACCCATCTATAATGTGTTGTATTTAAGGCCCGACTAAAATGTGGTATAGCCTACAATGTGCCAGAGCAAGAATATGAGATGCGTTAGTCATGCAAAGACTGAAGAAACACTTTGATACCCTGTGACAGATTACCATCTGGTGGGGTGTAGAAGCCTTACTTTTGTACATTTTTTATTAAATAATCAAATGATGGCGATAAATCATCTGAGAGTGATAGTTCCCCCTTTCCTAAAGCTTCATGTCAAAAGCATAGTTCACACATGTGCCCTGCTGCATCCGTTTCTTGATCTGCAGCACCTGCCCTTCAGTGGCACAGGTCAAGACCAAAGTTAGCATTTGCCTGTTATGACATCTGCTGTGACACAAACTCACTGCAGACCGAGGTTGCATTTAACCCGATGGAAAAGCTATGTGGATTCATGGCCAGTCTTCTTGTCTTTGCTTCAGCAAGTGAGACAAAAGGCAGGGAAGATGTCTCTTTTGATTCTCTGGGAGGATGGGTATCACCTCCCCTCAGCAGAGAAACTCTCAACAGGAGAGCTGCTGGGAACCATACTTCAAAGAGGCAGACTCTTAACAAAGGCCAGCCTCACACCAGGGTGTTGCATAACAGAGGGCCTTTGAAGCTGCAGGTGTGGGAAAGGAGCGGAGTTAGAGTAGCCAGAAAGGGCAGAAATAAACTCGGGGAAGATTTCACCTTCTTGCCTTTCTTTGGGGCTCTCTTTTACTCCTGTCCCCCCATTTCCTGCAGACCAAGCAAGGAATGTTTGAAGCAAGAAAGCAAAGGTCACTTGTCACAGTGTCAGGTATTGGACTCCTTACAGCAGGCTTGCTGTTGTCCCAGCCCCTGTGTCTTTTTACTCCTTCCTTGGTTCATTTTGGAGTTTCAAGAAGAAGAGACACATTTGTTGGAGCTTTTTTAGGAGTGCAGTCCATTCCAAAGTCCCCCGGTTGTGAGGTGAAGATAGAGTGGTTCCCAGGCAGATACTAGCTCGACCCCGAAACATTCCCAAGGAACATTGAGGTGTCTTGCTGTTGGACCAAGGTCTGCACTCTGCCAACTGCACTAGGACCCAGGCTCCTCACTCGAGACAAAGGACTGCTGCAGGTGCCAGCTAAGCCTACTGGACTGGAAATGAAGGGAAAATGGCTGAGCTTGTCCCATAGCCCCTGGACTGGGCCTCACAGCCCCCTGAGAAACCTAACACAGCTGGATTCCTGTTTTGCATGCTTCAAACCATCCTCTTTCGACCGGGTTTGAAGCATTCGAAGCACGCAGGACCTGTGGCGCTGCCTTTGGTGCTCTCATCCTCCAACCACTGCGTGCATCAATCGAACTAGTCAATACAGCATCAAACCAGCCATACTCCTCGACACCTTGGCTCAAACAGAAGCTCACCGTTGCAGAAATTTTTGAACCGCTGTGTCACTCAACAGCACCTCGAAACACCAGGATCATCAAACCAAACCGGACCTCAACTCATTGTCTAGAACCAGCTCGCCACCTGGATCAATGCGACTCACCGCGCTTGAAACTGGTTTCATCCAGAAGAACAGCATCGGGAAGCCCAGTACGACGCTGTAAACCACTAAGAAGAGATGAAGGTACACTTGAGAGGCTCAGATCCCTTGGTCCACTTTAAGGACCATAGTGCCTGACGAGTCACCCTTTTGCACATTTATCAAAGAAATATCCTTTTACAAAGTGCATTGTTGTAATTCTTTCCTCCTTCACCCCTGCTACAGTACGCAGAGTAATTTACCTTCTATCTTCTGCATTTTCTGTGTTCACTCCAAAGGGGTGTGTTTTTTGTTAGTGTTTTTCTAGACAGGTATTTGCATACTGGTTTGTTTCATTAAAGTATATGTATATGTTTTTAAAGAACCTTGATTGGACAATCCTTTATTTTATTTTTTAGTCTTGTAGTATTGCTGTCTGAGTTGTACTGTAATCAAATAGCACCCCTCATAAGAGTACAGCATGCCTTTGGCCCATTTTACCACTTTTGTCTCTGCCTGTTATACCTTTAGGATTGGGTTCACGGTTGGTTTGTAGTAGTGTGAAGTCTTAGTAGGTGGTTTAGCCACTACTTACCTCTGTGTCATTTCTTCACACACCTCCATGGGCGTATGGTGGCACATATCAAAATGTAAATACACAATGTCAAGTTCCTTGGTCGAATATGCGCATATCGCCAGATGTATATTACCCCATTTGTCAGAAAGATATTAATACAGCCTGCCATGTTTTCCAACCTTCTTGTCCACAGCCATCAAGATGACCATACGGGTAGTGTCTAGTCTGGATGGAGACCTGATGGTGATTCCCGAGGTTCGGAGCCGAGCACTGTACAGGCATGAGGGCTGGACAGAAGATGAGCTCAAGAAGACAGTTCTTTGGCTGACCGATGGTGACATATGCAGCTGTGAAGAGATGAAAGAACCGGGCGCCATCATTCTGGCGTTAGGCCACAAGGTGGATGACCGGCTGGTCATTTCCTGGGTGAGGAAGTGGCAACGCAGTGAGAAAGAGCTGAAGAAGTTTACAAGGGCAGTGCGGAAAATGCAGTGCTAGTTCATGGAAGATTTGGAGGGGGTTGGCCAAATGGGGCTAGCGGCTCGGGCTTCACCTCCCAATAAAGCTCCCTAGAAGGGACATCCCCATCAACTGAAGTCAATTTCTAGGAAAGGATGACAATCCTGTCCCTTCATTTCTTTTAGTGTCTCACCTCTACACAAACCCACACTCCACACCGCTGTTATAATTACTTCCATTAGTATTATTTTACTGCTGCTGCTGTGGGACAAACAAATCTTCAAGTCTGGCCATTGTCTCAACAACATCATATTTTATAGGGTGCCGTGGTGACATCTCTTGTCACGATGGCACCGTAGCTGGCTAGATGGAACCAAAACTGTTAAAATAGCAGAGCCTGCCGATACACTATCTGCCTGAGTCATGGAATTATTTGCGTGAAAACGCAGATTTGCGTGCCTTTCTGCCCGAAAATCCCTGTTTGAAGTATGGGGATTTTCGGGCAGAAAGGCGCGCAAATCTGCGTTTTCACGCAAATAATTCCATGAATCAGGCAGTATATTTTGGATCTGTGGATCTTTGCAGGTTCCGATCCCTGCTGAGGGAGCTATTCATCATCGCAAGCTTGATTATGTATGCATAAGTCACTTATTCATTGATTCATTTGCATAATATATCCAATACATTCTGTAAGTCACTGTGAAATCAGCAATGCAATGCTGATCAGAGGTACATTGCTGGCGCCTACTGAGAGGCTCTTTCGCTTTTCTTGGGGAAGAATGGGAAGCAGGGTTTGGGGGCAACTGCCAATAAAGAGGACAAACCCGCACAACTCGTAGCAGCTGTGCCACCGCATTTGGTGAAAAAAAGGTTTCCTTATGTTTTTTGCAGCATTTGTAGTGTGGCGGCGGGTTCGGCAATAATTATGACCATGATTACAAGTGTTCAAGTATAGTAGGGTGGTGTAGGAGGCATGGGGATATGAGGGGGATTGCCCCCCTAAAAACAAAGTCGCACAAAATAATGTGGAAACAGCCGCTGTGCCGATGGGCCAGATCCAAAGAGTAATCCAAGTAGAGATACGGGGTGAGGGCGGGTGCATCTTCAGTTTCTTTGTTTGCTCCGCCTAGTGGAGCACTCACCAGTGATGCAGGTATTTCGGGGACTCTGGATTTGCGGTTGTACCAACTAGGCAAAAAGGAGCCTTTGCAACCACTGTGCTTAACAACATCCTGTTTCTGAATGTCATGGTGTGCTGAGAAAAGGTCCCTTATCTGTGTGCAGCATTAACTAATAATTACTTTCATAAGTGATCTAAAAAGAGAACTTTGATGTTAACCAAAGTCCCACAATTTAGGACAACAGTCAAAGGAATTCTGGTGAGAGGGCTATGGAATACTTCTCCTAGTCAAAGTAAACCAGGTTGTAGAAACCATCCTCTTGTTTGGTACCCCATCCATTACATTGATAACAAATCAAACAAATATTTGTGTACCCTTGGACCACCCCTAGCCAGAGTGGCGCCCTACAGGAGTCGGTGATGAGGACATTTTTCAGAAACTCTGCAGAGCAGAAGACCGGGTCATGGATTAGGAAAGATAGATGAAAGTTTAGAGGGAATAATGATTGATGTCAAACGATTGAGGGATGCCCATTGGCTGTTCTTTTTGCATGGGTTGGAGGCCAGCTATGCACACTGGTTTGTTAGATGCCATCTTGCTAGACCATGAGGTGTATGTTTTCAAAAGGACAGAGTTCCCTTCCAGATGTACAATTTACGCATCAAAACAAAGTTTTGGGTGACGTTTTGAGGTTAATGGGAATGACGTTTTCAAATCTAGTTCATGGGTCTAGCCAAACGCTTCGTTATACGCATGCAAGGACTTCTCCAGGCGTTTCTCCAATGGGTGAATTAATCTTGGGCAGTGTAGGGGGCGAATGGTGCTATGCATGGGCGTAGCTTTGTTTTTGCTAATGTTGAGAAGGCATTTTTATCTTTCATCAATCCAGCAGGGAGAAGTGTGTTCCCTACTGTGCTCTTTCCAGGCTTCCTTGCTGCGCTGCCAATGTGGTAAACTATATATGGGCAAAGAGGGAGATTTTAAGTCTGGGATACTTCTGAGAGGATCTCGGCCAAGGCGCTATTCCAGAATAAGTCCCTGTACGGAAAGTGGTTCTACGAAGCATCGACCATCGCAACACCACCTCCCTTTTATTGCTAAATTTGTTGCACGCTTGCTTTGAGAATGATGGGATCCATAGAAGCGATGTTCATCTAACTCCGTGTTAAAAGCACATATTGTTTCAGTGGATCAATTATTGTTTACCATTTGAATGATTATTTTTAAATAAATTATCTTATAGATACTTTATGTTGTTTTCTTGTTATGTTTTTGCAGCATCCCCGGGGGAATGTTCTGGGATTAATGTTATGTTATGTTAAAGGTTCTTATACTGCGCAATGTCCCCACCTGCGTGGTCTCTTGATGCTCTGGCGGTTCTGTAAGGCAAGAGAGTAAGGGGGGTGTAAGTTAGTAAGACTGATCAGGAGGAAGAACAAGGGAGCTGTGATGCGCTGTTGGCAGCTTCAGTTCGGGTTACTCTGTCTGCTGAGCGTAGGTGTGTTTTCAGTTGGTATCCGTCATGTGCTGTTGTGCAAGGCGATGTGTGGGTTGTTTCGATGTTGCGGTGTGGTGAAGTGCGGTTTGTTGTGCTGTAGGGATGTGGTTGTGTTTAGTTCAGAGTTTGAGAGGTGTATGTTTAGGGGGGGGTGTTTTTTTTTTTTTAGTAGAGCTGGTTAGTAGCGGTTTCCTATCCTACCCCACTGTTTTGATTGACTGTGGCCCCTGTGACTTCCCATGTCGTATATTCTGGTGTGCTACATTTACCACTACTATGTTGTGTGCAGATATGTGTGTCCTCAATGGGCTATTCAGTGGCGGTACTCCAGGAGGGTGTGTGCTCCCTGTGCCTCGTGGTCCATCAGTTCCGAGATCGGGATGCCTCTCTCTCTCCACATGTATTCCTCTAAGGCTCTCTGTCAGTGTTCAGTCGCCTCTCTACGTCTCTGAACTTCACTGCGGTCCGGCATACTCCACAGTCCTTTTCAGTTGTGTGTGCATTTCAAGGGGTGTCAGTGTTGTTCATTCGTTTTGTCCCATTCTGAGTTGAACAGCCAGGTTTTAGAAGTTTTCAGAATTTTAGATTGTCCTTCATGGTTCATATTTCTCTGGGGAGGGAATTCCAAAGTTTTACCTCCAATGTTTTTCCTTGTGTATGGTTTAGGTTCTAGGGGGATGTCGTCGCTGGATCTGAGTGTTCTAGTCAGCTGGTAAATGGCAATTTTCTGTATGAATTCCACTCCTAGGCCATGGATTGCTCTCTGTGTCATGCACATTGTTTTGACGGTAATTGTTTTGAAGGTGATTAATTAATTGACTGGTAGCCGATGTAGCATCTTTAGCACCAGGGTGATGTGGTCCCTTCCTGAGAGTTTGAGGAGAAGTCTGGCCGATGCGTTCTGTATATGTTGCAGGTTCTTCAGTAAATAATCCGTCATTCCGAGGTATAAGCTGTTGGTGTGGTCTATCCTGGACATGATGAGGGAGATGATGGCCAGTGTTTTGTGCATGAAGGAGAGAAATGGTAGAATCGTTTTGATCATGTGTAGATGGAAGAAGCATTTCTTGATTATCGCGTTAACCTTTGGTTCTAGTGTTAGCTCGTTGTCAATTAGGGATCTAAGGATTTTTCACAACTTTGGATGGTGTGGGTGCTGTTCCCAATTCAGTGTGCCATGGGATGTACTGGTTGCACCCTTGGTTGTTGGATGTAATCATGATTTCCGTCTTGCCTGGGTTGATTTTGAAATTGTTAGTGTTCATCCATTGATAGATTTCTTTGAGACAATCTATTAGCATTGTGTTCTCCTCTTATTCATTGCCGATTTTGTAGATGATTTTGGTGTCATCTGCGTCATTGTAGTAGTTGAAGCAGAATCTTTTGATGAGGTGATTGGTGGTGTCATATAGATGTTGAAGAGGAGCAGAGATAGTGAGGATCCTTGTGGTGCTCCCCAAGCAGTGTCCCGCGGTGCAGATTTGAATGGTTTTATCCATACTGTTTCTGTTCTTTCAGACAAGAAATATTTAATCCAGAGTAGCGCCATGCCGGTGATCCTATTTCTTCCAGTCTGTTGATGAGGATGTTATGGTTGGCTGTGTTGAATGATGCAGAGAGGTCGAGTAGTGTCAGAGCTGAGTTAGTGTTGGAGTCTGCGTTGGTCTTTAGGTCGTCCCATATAGAGAGTAGCACCATCTTTGTCCCTCTCATGGGCCGTAAGGTCAACTTGTGCCTTGCCCAGTAGTTGGTGATTTTCCACACGTTCCAGTGTTTGTTTGTAGACATAGGCCTCCAATAGTTTTGCTGGATAGGGAATGTTTGAGATCTGTCTGTAGTTTGAGAAGTCCTCCACATCGCCCGTTGTGTCCTTTAGTAGTGGTTTGATGTACGCAGATTTGAATGCTTGTGGTACTCTTCCCCGTTGAGAGTGAGAGGTTGAAGAGGTTTAAATAGCATTCCAATGGTGTGCTCTGTGCAATGTTTGATTTACAGATGTCTGGTGCGCAGGGTTCCATTATGGATCCTGCCTTGTTGCTCATTTTTACCAGGTTGTGGAATGTTTCTCTTGACATTTGCGCGAAGCTTTTCATCCTGTTCTGTGGTCCCAGCATAGTTAGGGGATGGAGCACGGTCTGGTTGATTGGTCTACTTTGTATGATCTGGTGTGTCAGTGATATTATTCATAAAATGATCTGCAAGATCATCGCATAATTTTTGAGACGGTAACACTGTTTTATTGCATCCATGGGGATTTCCCACCTCTTTTACAATGTTGAATAGTTCTTTATCAGTGTTGGTGGCTTTTGTGATCCTGTCATCATAGTATTTCTTTTTGGTTTTAAGACTTCCCTTTTTGTATTCTTGGTTTTGTTTTTGATAAATTATTCTTTTGGCTTGGTGGTTCTTTTTCAACTATTCTTGTTCTAGTTTCTGGTTTATTTTTTTCATTGAATTGACATGGAGCGTAAACATCTTGCCACTGCTTTCTTTCGTGATGGGATGAGGGTTTTTTCCGGGGAGATGCTGTCAATTGTATCTGCAATCCATTTCTGATTAGGTTTGCTTTTTCGTCTAGGTCAGTTGTGTCCAGGGTTGTGATCCATGATTTTGAGGATTCTAGTTGTTCTTCTAAGTTGCTTCTTTTCATGTTATTCCAGTTTCTTTTCTAGATTGGGGGGGGGGGGAGTTTTTGGACCTGTTGCTTTAAATGGTAATTGGATCACGAATGGTATAATGAGGTGGTTGCTCAAGAGAATTTCTATTGGTAGTGCAGTTGAGATTAGTCTTTTATTGGTGAAGATTGTGTCAAGAGCGTGTCCTGCTGTGTGTGTTGCTCCTTTCACCATCTGGTGTAGTCTCATTGTCTCGAGCTGCTTAATGATTTCTGCGAGTTTGCATTCTCTTCTTCGAACCAAATGTTTAAGTCCCTGAGGATGATCAAGTCATCATGTTTGATGGCCAGGTTTGTGATGGATTCGGGCATTGGGGAGGAGCCCTAAGGTGAGACATGGTATCCCCCTTTTTCCAACACCCCCCCACTCTACAATTTCTCCACCTTCAGGGGCTACTATGAATCCTGTCCTGTTACCCCCTCCCCAATTCCAACATGTACCAAGATAAAAAAAGGAGACTTACGAGATAAGGAACAAGGGAATTAAACATATTACCCCGTTATTTACTGCAATATGAGTAGCCCCCTTTTTATGACACTAGGTTACCCGAATTAATCATAATCTCAACAGAACACTACAATTCCCATAATTCCCTTTCACCACTGAGTTATCCATGTAATGAGACGAAGAAGAGTCATCCAAGAAGCATACAGATTACCCCTATAGACAACATGGCAAAAATAAGTGCAACCAACTTTAGAGAACAGCAGTGTTGCACTAATAGAGTCAGGCAGAGTTAGGCAAGGCTAGACAACTACTCGCACCTGGCTCCAATTGGCTTTTCCACCAAGCATAAAAGGTGGAGCCAGAAGATACACTCTGAGCGGGTTGGGTGTGCCGGAAGGACCGTGAAGACCAGGAGGAGGAAACAGCAACTAGGAGAACTCCGGTGGGCCTGGAGGAGGACGGACTGCCTGCCAAGGCAGTGAGCCTGTAGGTAAAAGGGGAGGCTGCAGTGTGGCGAGGGAGCCGTGTCTCCAAGGAGCCAAACCAGTGACAGCTGGAGTTTGCTGGCAGTATCCAAGCTAGTACTCGTTCCCTGGGTGAGCTAGTGAAACCCAGGTGTCTGAGGGGCGGGTGGTGAAACCCTGACCTCAGCAACATCCCATGAAAGAACCTTATGCTTCTGAGGTCGCCAAAATGCTGCAGTGGGGAGCTAGCAAAGTGGGAACAAAATGGGAATAGTGCATTGTGGGACTTGGAGTTCGAAATTTGGGCAAACTGAAAATGTTGACTTGTTTGTGATAAGCAGAGCGAGGCTGGGTACGAGAAGGAACAGCTGTTCCGAGGCTGATGCGAACCAGGGTGTGGAAGGTTGAAGGCCAACGGGCTGATCAACAGTTGAGAGGATCAAGACAAAGACAGTCAAGATTTCCATGCTTTTGGGAGGCCATGAGCATTTGAAAAGCAAAGCTGAGCGCACGGAGGAAAGAAACCTCCAAGTTGCCAGAAAGCGACCCTCCTGGGTGAACGGCAGAGTTGGGGAGGAGCAAAAGAGCCATTGGCAACGGCCTTGAGCTGCAAGAAAGAGATTTAAAAAATCAAATGAATATAGCCGGTGAGTTATCGATGGAAATAAATCTGGTTGATGTTAAATGAAAAGTGACTGTAATTTTAAAGTGGCGGGTTGTGCGAGTGCCGATAAAACACGTAAGAAACAAACAATTGTTGAAAGACAAGTATGCAAATTAGCAGAGTGGTCCTGCAAGAGGAAGTCGCACATTTGAAAGTCTTACAAAGTTTTGAAAGATATTACCAGCAGAGATCAAAGGAAACCTTGAGTAAGAAAGAAAGTTGAATTCGAGAAAAGTGACGTTTGTAAACTGTGAAATATGCCAAGAAGGCAGAAGTGAAATATAAGAACTTTGGGAAAAGGCCAAGAAGGCAATTGAAAGAGATAATAACTACAAGTACCAAGAGGCATTGATGCTGCAAGAAACGATTGTGAATTGAAGGTTTGTTGAAAGAGAAGTTGAAGTGGTCATGCAGAGGTCTATGTAAATTCCTTTCAGTTTCGAAAGTCTTCGACAGTGGAAAAATATATGAGGTAAAACGTGGGGAAGGGAACAGCCAGGAAGGAAAGACCAGTTTGAGCCCAGCAGAGGGAAGCCTGTGCAGAGGTTTAAGAAATTGAACGTATATGAACTGAGTATGATGGCAAGGCGGACGAAGCCTAGCGAAGTTAGGAGCCTAAGATTGAACTCTTGAATTGTACCAGTAAGCCAAAGTGTGCAAGACTGACAGAACTGTGCCATCCACCCATCTGTTATTATTTTGAGAGACTCTCTAGAGCCTGTGAGGGTGAACCTGGGGAAGGGAGTTGGTGCTGAAGCCATTCTGACATTTCCTTTTGAGACACTATTTTTATTTTGCATTCCCTTAACACAATTGTTCTAAGAA
The DNA here is from genome assembly GCF_040938575.1 of Ambystoma mexicanum. NCBI lineage: Eukaryota > Metazoa > Chordata > Amphibia > Caudata > Ambystomatidae > Ambystoma > Ambystoma mexicanum. The sequence continues at coordinate 1,024,838,368 of NC_090941.1, read as the reverse complement.
GGATGTCAAGGTTTATTTTTTTATTATAGGCCTTTTTTGTTTGACCTGACTGACTTATTTCGTTTTACCGGTTGAGATTAATCCCATCTTAGAGTTCGGGCCAGTTATGAATTCTACCATCCCAATCAAAAGTGTAAATAAAGGTTTTCAAAACTTGTATCCATTGTGTATGTGTCTACTGCTTGATACCATGCCTTCCTCATATATGGTGTCAGGGGTGGGATGTGACTCAAATGAAACAAATTGGTGAACCCTTATATACGAAGAGTCCCATCCTAAAACCCAATACCTTACCAAGAGTGTTAGGACGAGAGCCGAGGAATTGCAGCTCTCTCAAGGGTAATTTTAACACCCTTCACCTTGAAGAAAGACAATATACTCCAGCACCCTTTTACATCAATGGGGTGAATTCTATAGAAAGATCATGGGAACCCACTAAAACCACCACATGTCTTCCTCACTGTGTCCTGTTTTGTTCTTGCTTTTGTCTTTGTCTGGTCTTGTTGGTGAGTTTCTTAATTATTCTCAGGGTGTAGGATGTGTTCTGCTAGGTCTGTTTTGTCATTGAGTAGATCGGCTACGTTTCGTATCGGGTCCTTGACTGCTCCTGGTTCCTCTTCTGTGTGTCATTGCCATTGCTTTAGGTTCCCTTCAGTTTTGGTGATGTATGAAGTGAAGGTGGCGGTTCCCATCTTTCTCCTTTCACATGTTTCTGCCCTTTTCTTGTGCGGGCCTGGTATTCTGTGTATGTGTGTATAGTATTTTCAGTAGTTGTATGTTGCTCTGGCGAGTTGTCCAACGTGAGGTATGGTGTTAGTATAAAGATTTTTGTCTTGTTTTAGAGTTTGTTCTACTTTTTGTCACACTTATGGGTGTAATACCAGTGCTACATTTATACAGTATTAAGATGTGAGGAACCTGAGGGCATCCTCACTTCTTTTGCCACTGCATTCTCTGCTCAGGTGGCCAGGGAAAGACCATCGCTTTTGGATTCCAACCCTGGGGGCGTATATGCTAGGGAGGATCACTTGGGTGGAGGGAGTTTGGGGAGTGGGGAGAAGATGTCCTCGGGTGACACATGGTATCCCCTATTCCCTTTTCACAATGAACCTTCCTTCCCAACAGCCTTTGTAGGTTATTGTCAACAGTGCCCCCTTTCCTCCTTTCAAAGTGGCCCTCAGAAATGCCATTGTTATACTGGGACGAGGAAGAGCTCAATTAGGAGGATACATCCTCATTTGGGCGGGATAAATACACATCAGCCGCCTCTTGTTAATGCAGATAAATATCAGCCCTGTACCAAAACGAGGCTGAAACATCAGGGCGTTATGCAAACCTCCATTCATTCCCACAACCTTGGTACTGGGATGGGGAAGAGGGCTTTGGAGAACTTCAATTGTAATAGCCAGGCATGTCCAGCTAATAGGTTTCATCATGGTCAGGCAATTAAAGTAACGTCATTTAACAAGTCCCAGGTGTATAAAAATGGTGACCGGCCAGCAGAGGGAGAGAGACGGCCTGGAGAGAAGGATGTGGCTTGTAGAAGTGGAGCAGGCTTGAGAGAAACCTGCTTGGGGGAAGCCGTGCTGAGCAGGAGTGCGAGAGAGATGCCAGGGCCAGGATTGGCTGTGAGAGGATCGAGAATCCTACTGTCTTCCCTGCCTGGTGTCCACCGCAGGAGCTGTGCGGCACTGAAGCCTCCTGATAGCTGCAGGTCTCTGAGAGAGCGAGAGGTGCTCTCAGTAGCTCCCACTGGGGAAGAGCGGAGCTATGCGCTGCAGGATTCTAGGATGACGAGCGCTGCTCGCTGTGGCTCCTGTGAGGAAAAGGTGGAGCCAATAGAAGCCGGGAAGCAGAACCGAGACACCCAAAGGAGCGGGCGCATACCGGTGAGTGCGAAGAAGAGAACGCTCGTACTGGGGCGCTCAGAGGGCTGGAAACAAGCATGTCTGAATGCCAAACAAACTAAAAACTATTACAAGTGCTATAGACGGCCAAACCGAGTGTTTATAAATACCAAACAAGCTGCAAGGTAGTACAAGTACTTTTGAAAGTGGCAACAAGCATTATTGAATACTGAACTAACTGAAAGATATGATGAGGATATTTGAATACAGCACGTAAGTGATGAGCTCTTATAAACAAAGCGAAAGCAAAGTGGTGCAAAGGGGTGAACAGCACAGAGTGAATTGTGTGGCAAAGTCAAAAGACTGCCAAGGAGAATGTGAAATAAGTATTGACCCAAGATATAGGAGCCCAAAGAACTACAGGTTAAGAGAAATCCTGTGTTGGCAAAAACCTGAAGAATACAGAAACATAACTAAGTGCATAGGGTTATCGGATGCGTCACCTGTGATAGGTGGACCGTGTGGTCCGACAACTGCGCCTAGACCGAGTGACCCCTACTTGGAAAAAGCCAAGGAAAGCAAATGTAAAGAAGCTGGTGTTTTGCAACAGTTGTTGAAGAAAATAGTAAATGAAGAAACATACTAACTTGCGTAAACAATTGAAAAGCCTGGCTGATCAAATATTTTAACTGATATTGGTTTTGGAAGCTGAAAGAGCTGAATTCTTGGGGAAGGGAACCCTGAGGCCTTTTTATTTTCTATAGCTAGAAGATTTGAACTGGTATTTGTTCCTTTTTTTTTTAAAGCTGGAAATCTGAATTCGTGGGGATAGGAGCACCGAGACCTTAAATAGGAAAAAGCCTGGATGCAATTGGTATTGTTTTTGGAATTGGGACTAGGAGATCTGAATTGGTATTGTCCTTTTTGCAAGCTGAAAGATTTAAATTCTTGGGGAAGGGAACCCTGATACTTTGTGAATTGAGTTGAACTCTTAGAGAGGAAAACCTAGAGACTTTGTGAACCATGTTGAACTCTTGGGGAAGGGATCTGCAAGGGCTTTTTGGAACTGTTATGAACTTGGGGAGGGGGAAGCTGAGTATAAGCCAAGAGCTTGAAGGAGCTAGGCACTTTATTTGTTAACACTATTTCTTTTGCTGCTGACATCCCTACACATTGTATATAGTTAGTTGTGAGGGCAAGTATAGGTTTTGGACATAGACAGACTTTTGATTTGAACTTACTGATGCAGACTATCCTTGGTTTTCTTTAGGTGGGGAAATCCCACCTTAGCATAGGGCAGGTTAGGCCTTACTCCATCTTGACATTTAAGTAAAATAAGGGAACAAAGCGAAAGGGATGGGTCACACGGAACAAATGACTCTTAAGTCACCAAGATATATGTGAATTTGACTTCAATTATATGGACAAAGGAGGGAATAGGCCAGGTCAAGGAAGATATAAAAATAGCATATTTTATTAATCACATATCAAAAACATAGATAATAGTACACAATGCATGACAAAAATACATATAAATTCCCAGATCAAATATGGTACAAAAAAGATAAAGTGCCTGTCTCACGCAAACCCCCACTGCAGTTACTGGTAAGAACAGCATAATGTAAATGTACTGCTGCTCAAACAAGTGGGACTGGAACTCAAATAAGTCCCTAGATGAGTGCAAATAGTCATCCTAATATATCAATACATCTAATATTGAATTATCGAATCAATGCATATATGAGACATACAGTTGGTTCTAAAAGAACATGCCCAAAAAATATTAGAAATGCAACAGATTTAAAAAAAGTGCTGCATGCAAAATTCCAAATCATATCCAGCTTAATAGTCTGGAATGATCAATACATTAACCATGAATGTTGTCAAGGAAGCTTGCAATGCAACAGATGTTAGAATGTTGCATGCAATGCTCTGCACTATTTGAAACCTAATAGCCAACCACCGGTACCGTGAAAAGTATAAACATTCTTATACATATCAAGGTATCACTAAAAAATATTAAACAGTAGTTTCGACATACTCAAGGTTGTCTAATTCGTGCATCTCTAGAAAGAGAGGGCCGAATTGACAATCTTCTTAGTCAGGACTAGAAAGAAACGGTTGTATATCAATAAATCAACTTTCTCCAGCATGGGGTCTGGGATGGATTCACATGCTCATGAATATTCCCCGTCGTCAGGCTGGGAATCCTCGGTAAAGAAAAATCAGTATCAGTTTCGTTTCTGATCTGTCTTTCGTAGTAGTAACCAATCACTGATCTCTGCGTCATACTGACCACAGCCAATGACTGCCATCTCCCTAAGCCCCGCCTCTGGCAGCCATCTTCAGATTTTTACCGCACGTTCAAGTGTTGGGATCCTCGTGCTATTGCTCTCGAGCTTTAGTGCTTTTTTCGCGCTTTTTCTTAGGAAAATTTTCTCTTTTTCGGTCAAAAGAGCCTCAAGCTCCACCGTTTCTTTATCCGATCAATGGGGACCCATATCGGATTCGTCTACGCCCCTCAAAGGTGAAGATTTCATCGAGCGATGCTTTTTGAGGACTCCAGAAGTTTCTCAGAACCATCTCGATCATGGCCTAGGAGAAGGGAAGCTCGACGCCTTGAAAGCTGTTCAGGGTCTGCCCTGGATGCCAGCTTCAGAATGTCTTTAAGGAGGACGAACACTCCCTCTGCCTCTACTGCCTGCATGAGGACAAGACGCACGTGGAGAAGGACTGTGCGTTTTGCGGCAATATGTCGGAGCGGACCAAGAAGGACCGCCATCTGGATAATAAAATATAGGGATAATAAACACCATCGCCGACTCGCTCAGCAGAGAGCTGCGCTCGTGCCACGAGTGGGAACTACGACAGGATCTAGTGGACCGCCTCTTCCGACGGTGGGGCACACCCCAGATCGATCTGTTCGCGACGGCGACGAACTCCAAGTGCCGGAGGTTCGCCAGCAGGTTTCCCCAGCCGAGGAGCATGGGCAATGCTTTCTCGTTCCCCTGGGAGGGCCTGTTCCTATATGCGTTCCCTCCATTGCCGCTGCTGATCCGGCTCATCAACCAGCTCAAGAGGTCACGGTGCAGGATGATCCTCGTCGCACCTGTGTGGCCGAGGCAGATATGGTCCCCGGACCTTCTGGACTTGTCAGCGTCCCCGTCAATCAAGCTGCCAGTGGACGCGGATCTTCTCTCCAGGGAAGGAGGCGCCATCCTCCGTCACGACCCAAAGTCGCTGAACTTGCAGGCCCGGCTCCTGCAGCGTTAGAGTTTGGAGGTTACGACATACCGGCCGACTGCAGAGAGGTTCTTGCAAAGGCCAGGGCGTCCTCAACTCTTAAATGCTACGGACACAAATGGAAGAGGTTCTCTGTCTGGTGCCACGCACAGAAGATTAACCCTCTACGGATTACGGCTCCTCAAGTACTGCCGTACCTGCTGACGCTGGCCAAGGCTGGACTGGCACACGCTTCCATCAAGATTCATCTTGCTGCGATCTCCCGATACACCAGAACCACGGGACGGACGTCTTTGTGGTCTCATCGTCTGGTGAAAAAATTCATGAAGGGACTGTTCAGATCGTTCCTGCCAGTGAAGGCCCCGGCGTGGGAGCTCAACGTGGTGCTGACCAAGCTCATGGGACCTCCATTCGAGCCTCTGCACTCAGCTCCGTTGAAGTTCTTGTCGTGGAAAACTGTGTTTCTTGTGGCCATCACCTCCGCACGACGGGTGGGAGAGATCCAGGCCCTTTCCTGCAAGCCCCCGTACTTGACTTTTCACAACACGAGGGTAGTGCTCAGGACGCACCCCTCCTTCATGCCCAAGGTGCCGTCGGACTTCCACCTCAACGAACCCTTGGTGTTGCCTGTTTTCTTCCCATCGTCTTCGTCGCCGGCTGAAAGGACTTTGCACTCGCTGGATGTGGCTAGAGCGCTGAAGTTCTACGTGGACCGCACGAAGAGTTTTCGGAATACGTCACAACTTTTTGTGAACTTTGGACCTGTCAATCAGGGGAAGGCTCTCTCGAAGGCTTCCATTTCCAGATGGCTCTCCGGCTGTATCATGTACTGTCATCGGTTGGCAAACCGACCGCTGCCTGGCCGTCCGAGAGCCCATTCCACCAGAGCGATCGCAACTACCACGGCGTTCCTATCTGGTGTGCCCTTGCTGGACATCTGCAGGGCTGCTAAGTGGGGGTCGGCGCACACCTTCACGAAATTCTGCTGCGTCGATCGGGATTCCAGGGAGGAGTCCAGGGTCGGCCAAGCAGTGCTGCGCAACCTGTTCGCCTAAGGTGAGCCTGGTGAGGAGGTAAGAATTGCTTAATGTTGAGTTTTGGATGTAATGCTTAATGTTGAGCCTTTGCCACCTCCCGTGGTTGTGCATGTGTGTACTGCTATGTATTCTTTTATTCATGAGCATCTGAATCCATGCCAGACCCCATGCTGGAGAAGGAACAAGTTACTTATCTGTAACTGTTGTTCTCCAGCATGGGTCTGGCATGGATTCACATGCGAACCCTCCCGCCTACCCCTCTGCGGCTCTTCACTTGGTCATACTGCCACTTCACGTGCTACCAAATCTAAAGATGGCTGCCAGAGGCGGGGCTTAGGGAGATGGCAGTCATTGGCTGTGGTCAGTATGACGCAGAGATCAGTGATTGGTTACTACTACGAAAGACAGATCAGAAACGAAACTGATACTGATTTTTCTTTACCGAGGATTCCCAGCCTGACGATGGGGAATATTCATGAGCATGTGAATCCATGCCAGACCCATGCTGGAGAACAGTTACAGGTAAGTAACTTGACCCTTAATATTGATGGATGAACATCTTAATTTTCTTCCATATGTTCTTCCATTTCGTAAATCTTCTTCTGTGAACATTTGTAGTCCTTATGTTCTACACTTGTCTGATTCTTCACTTGTAAGGTCCAGAATTGGGTAGCAGGTAGAATTCCTCATCCATCCAATTTGGGAAAAATCACAGATGCTCAAATGAGTCAATCTTTATAGTTCGTAGCAAAGAGGAACCACCCTCCACCCAGGTAAAGGGAGAGAAAGCACTCAACTCAAGGGCTACAATTTCACAGTTGAGAATTATCCCATGAAAAAGCCACGTGACATCTTGCTCATTCGTTTTTCTCGCATTTGCTGCCGCGGATGTGGTCCTTAGATGAAGATCCAAAGAGCAAGCAATTTTAGAAAACCGCCGCCGCCATATGTACGATGAAAAGGCGAAGGAGCAACAGACGCCATGCGATTGTCTGAACAAGTGAAGTAAAGCTTTTGAGAGTTGAATTGGTTGTCTGTGTCTTACTTCATGATGTCTTCACAAAAAAATAAGCATAATATGTGTCCCACTATACAAAGTCTTTTTTTTTCTCATGACAAGGGACTTGCATGCAAAAAAAGTCATTTCAGAGGAGATTCCAAAACAGGAAAACTGGTGCTGTCACCTCTACAAAAGAGCCTTTGGTTTGCAGTTCCCAGAATCCTACAACAGGAAACTGGCAAGATTGTGAAGACCACTAACGGCAACTACATAGGAGCATATAGGGTATGGAAAGTACAGACTGTAAACCTATAGAAGCAACCAATGCAGGCATTCCTTCAATACACTCATAGAGAAGGGGCAAAGCATGCAGTACACCTGGAATGGTCAGTGCACACAGGCCTTTCCCCTTCCCTGCTGCTCTGCTCGCACTTCATCCTTTCAGTATGTGGGACCTGGAGCGCCATACCATCATTGCCACCCCACCCGTGCACCTCCCCGTAGTCACACTCGCTTCCCCAGCCTGCTCCTGTCGAGCATCGTGATTGGCTGGGGAGTGCTGCATATTGGCTGCCTGGGTCAGATCTGGAGGTGAAGCCAGTGCAGCCCCCTTCGAAGGTCCACTTAAAAGGCCCTTGCTTGCCTGTCTGGGTTTGTGGCGGCTTGGCAAGCTCTGCTATCTTCTGCATTGGACTTCTCCAATGTCTCCTACTCCTTCATCTCCTGTTGCAGCTTCGACTACAGCTCTTTAATCCTCGTTAATTTAAGGAAGGTTTTAGCAGACTCTGAGCATTCCTCCTACCTTCCTACCTTCCTCCTCACATTGATCTTCTGTAGAACTGTCCTGCAGGTCCGTCTTCTTCCTTCTGCATGTTTCTTTCTTTTCTGTCTTCTTCTTTGCCTTCTTTTCATGTAAATAGGGGCAAGCCCCTCTGGAGGCCACGTTGTCTGGAAGTCAAAAGCTCCCGACAGCGGGGATCCCCGGGAGCAAGCCCCTCGGCAAGGAAAAAGCCTCCTGGCTGAAAAAGCCCTGATTGGTCCGGATACAGGATAGATAGAAGTCTGGATAGCTGACGGTCAAGTGTCCTTAAAATGCTTGGTTCCCTGTGGAATGGGAGGTAAGTGATTGTCCACGGCTCCACAAGGAAGTACAGGCCAGAGGAGGTTACGGAGCACCGATGGCAAGACTTGTCCAAAAAGGTAAACAACAGGCTGACTGAAGGTAGCAAGAAAGGACCGCAAGAAATGAACAGGTAAAGGGTTAGCGGGAAGCCACCAGCAAGAGGCGAACCCAGGGGGGGAAAAGGAGACTGAGAGACAGGAGAAATCCAGAGTAACACCGGGTACCCGGGGGAAATCAGCTGAGAACCGAGGCGAGACCGGGAAACGGGAAAGAAACAAGAACAAGCAGGGAGGCAATCTGAGATGAACAGAGCCAAAGGAAAGAGAGGGAGAGCAGGCAGGCAACGGGCGAAGGGACGCCCGGACACAGAAAGAAGCCACGAGCTCAAAGTGTGAAGACAAACTAGCATTAGCCTATGTGAAAACGAAGGCGCAATGCATCCAAAAGCCGCACTGACTGCAGGATAACAGTGTGGCGGCCATCTTGGAAGAAAACTAGACCGTTCAGGTTGAACGGCAGAAAAATGTGGTGGAGCAATCAATGGGGTCTCCAAAGCTTCCACATCTTCAATGAAGGACGGATGACAGGTTTGGACCCCTTCCTGCCAGTTGTCTCCTTGACTTCATTGACTGTACCTATTCTATTGTAATCTTGGGCTAGTCCACTGCTCCACCTCCTCACACACGTCTTGGATGATGCGTCTCTCTCACGGACTGCTCTACTGCGACTTCAGTCCTTTTGCTGCACTTTCAATCGAACTTTACCATTGTCATTGTTGCCTGCTGCCGATCTGTGTCTCCACTCTGACTTTCTTTTATGATGCCTTCTTCTGCACTGTCTCTGAGGCATGCTTGACATTCCTTACTTCTCTTCGCCTTATACCTCTGTGTGTTTACATGATGACTAGCGGTTCCATAAGGTATGGCCCAGCCAGTCAGTTCTTGCTTACCCCATCTGTGCCCTTCTCTCACTCTACCCACTCCTGCTCAGTTATTCTGCCCCTTCTTCACCCAGCTGTTACACACACCTTTTTTCTACCTCTTGCTACTGCTTATTGTTGCTTCCCCTTCACTACTTGTTGCACTCTATAATGCCGGTCTCCCCTTACTGCCCTGTGCCTGTACCTGCTCTCTCACGACTCCCCATTTCTCTCCCCCTGTATCTCTCTCTCCTTCCTACCCTTCCTCTCTTCCTGCTCCTCGCTAGGAATGTTTTTTGTTTGCCCCCTGTTCCATGTCCCCTTCCCCTTCCCACCCCCGATTTATGTCACAGCACTTGCACGCTCCAAATGTTTCAAGAGCTAGTAGGATCGTATTTATTTTTTGTATTGTACTGGATTGTATTGCATTTTGAATCTGATGTACCTCCCCCTAACATATACAATTGTGTATAGGTGCATTACAAATACTCAATAAATTAAATGAATAAGGGGTCAGAGTGTACAACCTAATCACTATTATAGTGTAGACAAGAACATGTTTTACTGGCCACAGATTCCTAACGGTTGCATCGAAATGGTGAGTGTTCAGGGTATGTGTGCACAGTAATAATTCCTACACAAAATATTGATTCATACAAATAGAACTGGTCAGTGTGTTAAGAGAATTGACACCAACTGCAGCTGGCGGTTCGATGGACTGAGCACTAGGACCAACCACAGATGTGGTAGTCACAAATGCATTTGTAGCTTTTATACCCGCAACAGAGAAGGGGCATGATCTGCAGCACATCACTACCACTGCAGGGAAGGGCATGGGGTTAGCTGAGTATCCAAACCAACCAAAGAAGGTGTTTGTGTACTGTGAGAAACTAGAGGGTGTCTCACCGTCTACTCTCCGGGGATCTCTTGCTCAGGTGGCCAGGGCACGGCCATCGCCTTTGGATCCAGACCCTTATGGTGGACCAGTGCAGGAGGGTCACCTGGGTGAGGGGTCTTCGGGAGTGGGGGTGAAATACCCAATGGTGAGACGTGATATCCATCCCTTTTGAACACCTTTCCCCATCCTATTTTTTAAGATATGCTGATTTTCCGACCCCCATGCACCCTTTCCTACACAAACACTGAGCCGAGGAAGAGGAGGTCTGAGCGAAGAAAGACTAACACTCCAACATTACACCAGACATGCCCTGTTAGTACAGTCAGGCAGAGTCAGGCAATCGACCACAATTGCATACACCTGATACCTTTTGATGTTCTCCACACGGATAAGAGGTGGAGCACTGGGACACACTCTGAGCAAGGCAAGGCACGTGAAGGAGCGATTCTTCCTGGGCAGCAGCGAAGCAGGTGGAGCTGGACGGTAGGCAGAGAAGCAGAATCAAGAAGTGGAGAGACCTTGGACATCCCAGCAAACAATTGTGATCTTCAAAGAATCTTGAAGGCTGCACAAGTGGCCCGACGAAAGAGAACCATGAATCCGGCATTGTGTGTGAATGATAGCAGCAGCCCTTACGGGTGAGTGACCGAGGTGAGGAGGTGAAGCAGCAGCTGTGGTATCAACCTTGGCTCCTAGATCTGAAACCATTACAGCCGGTGAGTTAAAGAAAGCTGTGTAAGGTCAGTCTGTGTTGAAGATAAAATTTACAAGCAGCAATAGTGTATCACGAGAATGAAGGTTGCGCGTATACTGTGAAGACACGAGTGAAAGAAAATTTTATTATGCCCCCAAAGCATAATTGAACTGTGAATCGAACAAGCGAGACATGAAGAGATAACAGAGTGGTCCGGTATATCGAAAGTGTCCAATCGAAAGTCTCTGTTTAAAAATGGTGAGCAGGAAAAAAATGGTACCATCCTTCCGCTTAGGGACAAATTGTGGGAATTCATCCCTTCTCCCGAAGGGGGAGGGGAGGGCAGAGCCCCTTCCCCCACCTGTGATACTAGGGAGTTGAGCCTGCTCCGCAACACCCTCGCTAGGGTTCGAAGCAAGTGGGACCTCACGGGAGATACTCCCACCCCCTCCCCCTAGGGGACAAGGACTCCCGTTCCTGTGAGGAACTCCCTAAAGCTGTGCACACCGTGGCCTGAATGGAAGCTCTAAAATACCAGAGACTTTTAAACAACAAGACTGGGATGAAGAAATACTTAATAGATGTCATTAATGTGAGAAACCTGACAGTGTCTCACTTGCTAGTCCCCGGGGATCTGTCATCCTGGTGGCCAGGACACGGCCATCGCTATTGGATCCAGTTCCTGGGGGTGGGCCAGTGCGGAGGATCACCTGGATGAGAGGTCCTCAGGGAGTGGAAGTGGGACACCGACGGTTCAAACCCACCCCTTTTCCAGCACGAACACTTACCTACACTGTGACAGACAACGGACCAACACCAGGGCTGTTTACCTGACGTCCCAACACAAGAGTCAGGCAATTAACAATAAGTACGCACACCTGATGGCCCTTTCCCTTCCCCACAGTGATAAAAGGCAGAGCACAAAAGCACACTTCGTGCAAGGCCGAACACACGAGGAAGCAGCTATTCCGGACCGGCAGTTCAAGCGGAGGAGAAAGATGGAGAGACCTAGAGGGACGACGAAGAAGGAATTGCCCTTGCCCTTTACAGCTCAGATCCACGAAGCCTCAGAAATGGAAAGCATAAGACCGGAAGTCCAGCTGGTGTGTGGTGTAATGGGTGTTAACGGCACACAGTGCCCTTCCGCACTGATAGTCAAAGCGGGGGAAAGTGCTTGTTGCCGTGGTGCCATCCTTGACTCCCGAGACAAGAAACTTCTTTGCCAGGCACAAGATTAACAGACGCCTCTTTCGGGTGAACAAAGGAGTTGGAAAGAGCCAGGCGCCGCTGTACCTTCAGCCTTGACCAAAAGGAGAAAAGGACGAGAAATAGCCTACGCAACTGGTGAGTGAAACAGATCCCAGAGACCGGTTTACGCAGGGCATAGAAACATTCATATACTTGAAAGGCTTGATGTGTTCCGTGAAACCGCGAGTGAAAATAAGAGGCACTGGGCCTCAGCACAAGTTGGGAGGTAGCCCAACTTGTAACAGGGTTGCCGCCGCATTTAAGGGTCCACACAATCAGGAGTATGGCGTGTTTAGCTGGGGGTAAACACGCTGGAAAAATGCTGATTGTCGGCACAGTAATGCCGTCAGCGGCAATTTGTGCCAAAAATTGCCCATTGGGTCCAAGCCTGACTGGGGGCTGTAGAGAAAGCATGGGGAGAAAACTGATAGAACTGGGAAACTGGCAAATGTGAACCCGACAGAGGAAGGCGTGCGAGTTGAGGGTAAAACATTGATATACCCGTGAACATTGTGACGACATGTGTGAACCCGGCTGAGGGATGTCCACAATGGATAGTTGGTTAAAAAGACATTGAGACTGTTGAGCAAAACGTTTTTGAGTGAAAGGCCGTAGTGAACCCGATTGAGGGAGGCTGACGTCACAAGAAGGATCGGAGCCCGGCTTGAGGGGGATACAAGGGGCGAAGAGCAATCCCCCAACGGGAAAGATTAACAAAGGAACCTTTGTTTTGTTTATAGTTTATGGTTCAGCAGGCCTTCTAAGGCAAGGGACTTTGCACGAAAGAGACTTGGCCCCAGAAGGACCTGTCATCGTGGAAAAAACTGCAACCTTGTGCTGGCGAGGCCCAAGAGTGCTCTGTGCTCAACTGTCCTGCCTTGTCCCATGCTAAACATGTGATGATGGCAGACCCTGGCTATAACATCTTGACTTATCATTTGTGAATACTTCTTTCTTTTCTTGTGAACATTATCCTACACTCTTTTTGAACTTAGCTGCAAGGATTGGCAATAGTTTCTTTTTTTAGTATGGGCCCTTTTATTTGATAAGACACCATTGAGACTGCCTTATTATTTGATGGTCATAGCTTGCTCCCATCTTAGATTTAGGTTTAGATTAGGTGTTTTTCCAACCCATTTATACAGTTTAACAGCTTTGAATTGTGATCACTTGTGTCTGTCTTTACTGTTGCCGCCATGAGTTCCTTTTATGTGTTGTCAAGAGTGGGTTGTGATTCAACTGATAAAAATTGAAACCCATGTTAATAATTGTGGTACCACCAGAAGGGGAAAATAAAGTAGTTGATCTCCTAGACTCTGACCGTGTATCCACATTGAAAGAGGTGTTGTCCTCTAAACTACTTGTCCCACCTGGTCAACAGAATCTGTTCTTTAATTGTTGCTAGATACCCTTCCTCTCTCCCATTATAACATACAACCGTGGGACCGAATAATTCTAAATGTTTGGCCAGTCTTTTCTTTTATCAGACCCACTGCATTCAATCCTCCTCTCCGAGCCTTTTTTTTCAATGGTACTCAGTCATCATCTGTCGCAGGACCATCAGGATTAAAGATTAATTTACCCCAGTCCACTCCTTCAACAGACTCAGAAGACTCTGAGGATTTTGAGACGTTATCCGAGGGGATCGAGAGTGGTTACTTTTCTGATTTGGACACCACAGAGGGAACCCTTACACTCCTGGAAGAAATGGCTGACCTAGCCAATATCATTGCCCAATTGGCTGCCCATCCGATACAGGCTGAAAACAGATGCCAAGAAAATCTAACTAGATTAATTGAATTGCAAGCAAGGCCCTTACTACCACAGGGCGAACTTCAACCATATCTTGAAGGCAAAGATTTAGGAAATCTTTTCCTAAACTTCCAACGCCTGACTGAGCAACTGGGATGGGAAGAGAACCTTAAAAGATGCTATTTTGGTCCGTTGTTGAAAGGCAAACCCCAAACTTCCTATCAGCTACTCAACCTTGCACAGAGAGCCATCTTTCTATCCATCAAAAAAGGGTTATTAAAAAGAGTGGGGCAATTCTCAAGATGGCCGCCAGCGAATAAGGATGTGCAGTCCTTTGCTCTGCTCCTGGCCGGAAATTAAGCAGGCTGTGTATACTTTAACCCAGGTGCCGGCTGGGCAAGGAGAGATACCCGAAAACAGGGAAAATTAAGCGCAGACCCTCACTGAAGTTGCAGGTGCCTCTAGCCCCCCTCCCCAGAAGAGGAGTGGCCCGCAAGAAAACAGAGACACGCTGAAGTACAGCCTGCCACGGGAAGCAAGCTCTGCAGGGGCTGTGAAAGTGATGGTGAAGCACACGGAGAGAGACCCGGCCCCCTGAGGGAGCGGAAGAAAGGGTGTGCAGTGTTGGAGACTAACAGCGGTCTGGGTGAATAACGTGAGGGAAGCATATCTGACGGTGAGGAAGAACAATCTGGGTGTAGTCTTCCTACAACAGAATAGCACCCGAAGATTTAAAGATCGCACAGCGTGTCTCCCGGGTAGCTTGGCAGCAGTATAACGATCAGAGGAGGAGGAGCTAAGGCTTAGTGGCCCGGGACTAATGCCTGGAGCAAGTGCAAGGAACGGGCACTAGGGATATTGGCTGGTGAGGTGCTCCCTCAGTGTTGGGTGCAGCTAGAGGGGTGAGGACGACAGTGTGTGCAAAGGTGAAGGTATGGCAGACTCGTGATGGCGCTCACCCCCTCTGCAGTATGTGTGATGAGGAGATAGTTACCCATTAGGTGGCTGGGCGCTTGTTATGCTCACCTGGCTCCCACAGGGGCGTCGATCTGAACTGGACAGCTGCGGTCTCCAACAATGTGACACGTAGTGCCGAGATGGCGGACTGGACTGGCCAACCTAGCTTCGTTTGCTTGGCCCGTAGAAATATTCTTCTGCAAATGGAGAAAGGGAATTAACCACCCTTGGAGTTGAGCGTTAACCCTCCCCCTCTCCCGCTGTTCTCCCCACTGATCACCTTTGATGTCCCCTCTTATAGTCTCACCTGATGGTTTGAAAAGATGAGCTCTCCATCCTGCATTGAGTGCAGGGGAGCGTAGATAACCAGTTGCTTCACAGGCTCGGAGGAATTGGTGAGTTCCAGAACAATATCGACTCTGATATTCCCGGCAAGACGCCGTAAGTATGTAGTTCGTAAGAGTTCAAATGTCTGACTTTCACTCTGTCCGATTCCTTGCAGGTTGCAGCTTGACCCTAGCGAAGAGTTCCTCGTGGCAACTGGTAATATTCAGGTAAGGATTTGTATTATCCAGCAAAGTTCGATAAAAGAATGTCAATATGTAACCTGTTGCTTTCTCCCTTATTCAGGCGCTGAGAGAAAGTATGAAGTCTCAGGGAATAATGCCTCCGGCGGTAAAATCAGGTAAGTCTATTGTGGTGATGAGGTTTCCCCTTGTTTGTCCCTTTGTTTCACCTTGCTGTCCTTTTGTTTCCCCTTATGGGCCGGCGTTCGGCGAGGATGCAGTGGAAGCTGCGCCAACCCGTGAAGAGGAATAGTACCGTCGGTGGTAAAATCAGGTAAGTCTATGGGGGGTAACTAATATTGCCTCTGTGTATTCCCTTGGCTCACCTTGCTGTTCTTGTCTTCCCCTTAGCTGCCGGAGTGCGGCGGGAACATGCAGAAGGATGCGGTAGAATGTGAAGATGCTGCGTAGGCCGATGAGTTCAGCGCGGCGCTGCAGCAGGCGAGGCGACGCGCATAAAATAACTTCTATCTTCCAGCTCGAAGGCGCGATGGATCGGGAATTCAGGTAAGGATCAAAGGTATTGCTCTTGTTCTAACCTTTTCTCCTTCTTTCTCCCTTTTTCTAGGAGCTCTGGACTCGAGGCGGGCGTGGCAGAAGACTGGATGCAGACTTGCAGGCACGGTGAGCATTACGCTGCTGGATGCAGAATAACGCAAAGCGTGTGCTGCTCTTCGGGCATGGTTTAAATAGCCTCCAAAGTAGTCCCAGGTAAGTTTCCTCCCCAGCCCCACCCGAGTAAAAAATAGTCCCTAGGTAAAGTAGTCCCTTCCAAGCCTCTTTTGGCTTGGAGCTCTTGCAGCATGGTCTGCATCAGGTAAGTTTGCAGCATGGTCTGCATCAGGTAAGTTTTAATCTATGAGCCTGGCGCCTATGGCGCCAGGACTGACTCTCCATATGAGCCTGGCGCCATAGACGCCATACTGCAGCCAAATAGCCCCTATCAGGGGTTGTTGGCCTTGCTTGGAATAACTTGAGGCCTGCTTCCGGGGTTGCTGGACTTGGTCTGGGTCCCCGGGGGTAGGCATCATGACAGCGCTAAACGCATTTAGAGATATATAGAGATGCTGGTAGGACAATGGAGATAAGGTGTCACCTGAATCTGGAATTAGCTGGACACCACAACCAGAGAAGAATAAGAAATACAGGTATGCACAGGTAATGAGAAGCCTGGTGAGATAAGAGGCTATTCGGTACAGCTTAAACCTAATAGAAGACACGTTGGAATATGGATTGCTGACAGGAAGGAGGAGACCGTGGGAAAAAAGGAGTAGAGTGTCATGATGCCTACCTCCAAGGAGCCAGGTCCGACCCAGCAACCCCAGAGGCAGGCATCATTTCCCCCAGGGGAGTGCCAGCAGGCCCAAGCGGGGGCCCTTTGGACTCAGTCCTGGCGCCTTAGGCGCCAGGCTCATGTTGGACCTCTGTCCTGGCGCCTTAGGCGCCAGGCTCATAAAGCTAGACATGTGTTCAAGTGTTTTAATGTGCACTTACCTGATGCAGACCATGCTGCCACATCCAGGCCCTCTTGAGGCCTGAATAGGAACTACTTTACCTGTGGGACTACTTTCCACCCGGGTGTGGTCGGGGAAGGATACATACCTAATCGGAGGAAGGATACACACTTGGAACTTCTTCCAAAGCTATTTAAACCACACCCGATCAGCAACTCACGCTTCGCGTTGGTCTGCTCCTCGCAGCTGGACGCTCACCGTGTCAGCTCCTGCATCTGGACTTCAGCCACGCCTGTCAGCATCCTGGGTCACCTGCAAAGGGAGACAAGAGACCTACCAGCTAATCTGCACCACGGAGACATCACCAACGATCCTGAAAGGGAAGACATCATTTTTAAAAGCATTTTGTTACGATCGCTGCAGCGCTGCATTTCACTCGCCTTTCCTGGGTTCCTCCATCTTCAGCAGCGATCATCCGGATACACAGCCACTTCCCAGAGCCTAGAGAAAAAGACAAGAATAAGAGGTGAGAGAAGGAAGGGAATAGGAAAAGCTCAGTTTCCTTCTAAGACTTACCTGTTGGGTCATTCCCATTTCATTTCGGGTCTTGCTGCTTCCAAGCAGGACCCCGGCCCCTATGGGGAAAAAAGACAAAGACATTAGATGAGCGAATGCAAAAACATTACCTGAGCGCTCATCTAGGACTTACCAGATCTTTACTGGAACTGCACGTTTCACTTCGGGTCGGCGCCATATCTCCGGCATTCCGAACCCCGGCCCCTATGGGGAAAAGACATCAACATCAGCGCTTTGTTGCAAGAAGTCTCCAAAGGAATCTTCATTCATCACCTGAAAAAAGACAATGAACATTATTATTTAAAGCTTCAACTTTTGAACTTGCAACAGAACTTTTACAGCGCCTTACCAGTATAATCAAGCTTACCTGAACTCCCATCCAACCTCAATCCAGTGAAGTAACTGGGTTCAACGCGCCCCTGCGTCAGAAGCAGGATGGAGAGCTCGTCCTTTCAGACCCTAAGGTGAGACTTCACGGGGAATCGTGGAAGGGTATCGTGGAGGGTTGGAAGAGAGTGGGAGGCTTGAGCATAACTCAGTCAGTAGGTAATACTCCCTTTTCACGCACAGGGGAATATTCCTGCGAGCCGGAGAAGCCAGAGTAGAGGGCCCTTCCTGTCCATCTTCAGAGTCCTGCGCTTCACCATTGAAGAAGCATCAGCACTCGAAGCCAGACCTGCGCCTCCGTGGGAATCAGGTGAGCGTTACATAGAGCCGCAAACATAGTTTGACACACAAGATTGGAGGTGGGTATCACCTATTCATTTGTGGCCAAGTGGTGACTCTGAATCCCCTATTGAGATTAGAATTACGTACAAAATGCGGGAAAGTTCTTGGTGGCGTGGCATATAGGAAACTTAGTGGGACGGAGGTGCAGACAAAAATAGCCCATAGTAGGGGCAGAGCAAGCCCCAGCTGACGCGGAGAGCAGTTGAAGAGGCGGGAAAACATATAATAAAACGAGAGAGTGTGGGCTATCGACTCCTAATGCCAAAACCTAAAGAAAAGAATAGCGGAGAGATCTTTGTTGATAACTAAACAAAGATACTATATGCGTGCTAATAAGGCAGATAAACATTTAGCCTGACAATTGAAAGGATTAGAGGAAGCTAAGTTGATTCAGCGATTGTTGCAGCCGGATGGGTCAACAGTTACCGAAACTGAGGCAATAACTGACAACTTTGCCCAATTTTACAAATTACTGTATGCGTCAAGCCACCCAGATGGTCAGGAGATACGTTATATGGGGGATATAAAGCTGCCAAAAATTACGGTGGAGGAGTGGGATGATTGAGATAGGGATATATGAGAGGAGGAAGTGGTAGCAGCAATAAGAGCACTGCCAATAAATAAAGCAGCGGGACCAGATGGGTTCCTGGCTGCTTTTTATAAGAAATATGTTAGGCCGTTGGCCTCAAAGTAAGTGGAACGTTTCAATATGATAGTAGTAAATGAGGCTGTGACACCAACTATGTCAGAGACGAAGGTGGTGGTGTTTGAAAATCCAGAGAAAGACCCGATGAAGTGCAGGTCATACCGACCCATCGCCTTAATGAACACTGACGCAAGTTGTTCACAAGCTTTCGGGCAGCACGACTAGCACTGCTTCTCCTGGAATTGATGAATACTGATCAATCAGGGTTTATACTGGGTAGACAGACCTCTGATAACATTAGGAGGGTGACCCCCCTAATTGAAAAAGTTAATTGTAAACAGATCCATGCAGTTCTATTTTCACTAGATGCGAAAAGGCGTTTGATCGTGTGGAATGGCCCTTTCTATTTTCCGCGATGGAACAGATGGGAATGGGCACCAAGTTTATACGCATGGTGCAGGCAAATTATCAGGCCACTAAGATGCGAATGGTAATTAATAACCAAGTCTCTCGTAGTATAGAAATAGGGGAACACGGCAGGGGTGTCTGCTATACCACTTCTATATGCAATATATCTGGAACCATTCTGGAACCATTCTTGCATAGAATCAGATTGAGGGTGACAATACGGGGCATTCCCTTTGGAGGAGAGGAACATAAGACAGTCGCCTTTGCAGACATGTTGGTGACACTGATACATCCCGAACAATGGATACCAGCACTGTTGGGGGAACTGGCCGATATTGAGCGGGTGGCAGGCCTTAAGGTTAACATGGGGAAAACAGAACTTTTGGAATTGGGATTATCTGCACAACAGAAGGAGGCACTACTCTCCTATTCTCCATTTATAACGGCAGATAGCTATATTAAATATTTTGGGGTCAATATAACAAAGACGGATTTACAGCTATTTGATAGTAATTACCTACAACTATCACAAAAGGTAAAAGAAGATCTGGGGAAATGGACTCCGCTACAAATGTCATGGTTAGGAAGAGTAGCTACTGTTAAGATGGTGACTATACCTAGACTACTTTATAATTTCCAGGCTCTTCTAATTAGATTCCAAGGTCTTCTTTCAAGGCATTAAATATAGAGGTTACAAAATTCCTTTGGAGGAACAAAACTCAGAGTAGCACTACAAATACTAATGGCACTCAGAGAGGTTGGGGCAGTGGGCCTTCCAAATTTTGTAAAATATTATGAGGCTGCCCAGGAATGGTTTTACGGTAGGACAAGAAACCTTGGGTAAAGATGGATAGGGTGGTGGCTGGGTGTCCCTTGGAAGGGGTACTATGGCTGTACAGACAAGACAGGCCTTCAAATACTCAGGACAGCCAGATACTTGCAGTGGTATTTGATATATGGAATCGATTATTAGATAAGGGAAGTCTCTCTACACGCCCTTCCCCGTTTACTGCTCTATTTGGAAACCCGCAATTCCATCCAGGGATGGTACAGGGAGCGTTTAGACAATGCCGGAAAGTAGGGTGTATAAAGATATGTGATGTGATACATGGAGGAGATATTTATACGATTTCGGATTGTAAACAGCTTGTTGGTCTCTCGGAGAAAGATAGGTTGGAGTATTATCAATTAAGACATTGGATAGCTGGGTCAGGGGGAAGAGCCCCAGCAGGGCGAGATCTCACCAGGTTTGAAAAATTCATCACCACACATACAGGTAATAGGCAAATGGTGTCTAAGATGTACTCTATATTGATGGAAGAGGAGATGAGACATATTTGGGGATATATGCGTAAGTGGGAAATTACTTTGGGGTTGAATCTCCCGAGAACTCATTGGGAGCATCTATGGACAAACATCCCCAAAGTGACATGGTCAATTCAGATCGGGGAAGTGTGGTATAGGATTATGTACTAATGGCATTATACCCCTGAAAGATTGCATTAAATGTTCCCAACGATTACAGAAAAATGTTGGAGAGGCTGTGGAATGACAGGGGACTGGAGACTTATATGGTGGGATTGCCCAATCCTGAGGAAATTCTGGGAAGAGGTCACTATTCAGATAGAAATGCTGGTCTCCCCTAAAAGGATATTGACACCTGATTTGAAAAGGCAGTCTGGCTTGCTAAATTCTCATGTGTCCTGAATAAGAGACGCTGTGTTTGGTGGGGGGGAGGAAGGGGAAGTTGAATTAAAATTTGGTTCAACAGTTAAAGCTCATGAGCAAACGGAGCACAAAGATGGGGACGGATGGGACGGGGTTTGAATGGATCCATCATTTACCGTTCTCATATACGTGTCTGTAATTTATGTTCTTGAGAAATAAATAATTTTGATAAAAAAAATGTTTTAAAAAAGGATATTGACATCTAGAGAATGGATGTGTGGCTTGTTCGACCCAGAGATTTGTTTACCCGGTATGACTCTAAACAAAGCTTTTATGTTAATGGTGATAGCAGCAGGGTTGGTTATCGCAAACGCTTGCAAGCAGAAAAGATCACTATGGGTAAGAGACTGGTTAGTTAAACTGTAGGGGTGCATTGCCATGGAGTGGATGACATACAACCTTCAGAGTGAACAGGAAACATTTCAACAAGAGTGGGCGGCGGTTTTGGACTGCTAGAATGGTGACTTTGTACAACAATGATGTCCACATAATTCAAGATTATTGAATATTATGTAAGCAAAAATACCTGTAGCCTTTCTGTACGATGGAAACATGCAATATTGACTCTGCCTTGGGGTGGGAGTGGGGAAGAGGGAGTTGGGTGAGAGGGGGGATGTTGTTGCTTTGAAAATGCCAATAAAAACACTTTAAAAAATAAATTCAAATAAAATTAAAAAGAGTGGGGCACACCAGCAATTTTTATCAGCATAAATTACAAGCCATTATGTTAAATCCGGGAGAAACTCCTTTAGAACTAGGTGAACGTGTCAAAAACACGGTGGCCATGTGGACTACTAACACATCTTCAGAATAACTGACAGAGATGATTACCCTAGAACAATGTATTAATTCCTTACCCCTTTTTTGTAAAAATCTGTCCTTCAGTTAAATCGACCAACCCTAGCCATGGTCATTGAAACTGCGCAAAACCACTTGGATGCGGCTAACCACTTCCACTTGGCCCATTGATGGGAAGAACGGAAAGATCATAAGCTTGTACATCAACCTCAACTTCAAGAAATAGATAAACAAGGGGGGTCATATAGGGTCAAGGAAGGGATACCACGAAAGAGTAGAATTCAGGAAAACTGATCTGAAGGCTAAGGATGAAGGCAGAAGGGAGGAATTAAAGGAAGCAGACCACCTCCTCCGGTCTGTTATTCCTGTAGAGAAACAGGACATTTAGCTAGACACTGTCCAAAGAATATAAAAGACAAATCTATGGAAATAGGCTGTTTGAAGGGTGAAGAGTGGGAAGAACCCGAGGAAGAGCTAGAGACCTTTAGCATCTGTCTGTGTCAAACTCCCACCAAATTCACATATGAAAATGCTTGGGTGAATGGGAGACAAGGACGGGCCTTAATCGACTCATGTAGTAAGCAAACTGCTATATAGGACGATTTAGTTACAACAAAAGCCCTAGACAATGTGGCCCTAGTTAGAGTGACGTGTACATGGGGACAATGAAGTATACCCTAAAATACCAGTGCACATTGAAATCCAGGGCGAATCCAGTGAAATATCATCAGCCATAATTCCTGGGCTCCCCGAAGTAGTTATTCTAGGGCGGGTCTTCACCATCTTTTCTACTCTCTTACAGGAATCTCCACCTCCCTTCAGAGATTTTCAACCCCAGAGATCCTGGCAGACGAACTACTACTCCCAAAACTCTCCAAAATGGGACTGGGAAAACTGAGCCAAGGAAAACCAAAACAGCCCTTTGAACGCAATTCATAGGTTTTTGTACAGAGACTGATGGTGTCTCACTTGCTAGTGCCCGGGGATCTGTCATCCAGGTGGCCAGGACACAGCCATCACTATTGGATCCAGTTCCTGGGGGTGGACCAGTGCGGAAGGATCACCTGGTTGAGGGGTCCTCTGGGAGTGGAAGTGGGACACCAACGGGTGAGATGCGGTATGCCCTTTCTTATAACACCGGTTCCCCATCCTACCCCGTAGGATACTCAGAAATTCTACCCTCCCCCTTTTCCAACATGAACACTTTCCTACACAGTGACAGACAACGGACCAACACCAGGGCCGTTTAGCTGACATGTCCCAACACAAGGGTCAAGCAGAGCCAGGCAATTAACAATAACTACACACAGCTGACAGCCCTTTCTCTTCCACACAGGGATAAAAGGCAGAGCACAAAGGCACACTTCGTGCAAGGCCGAACACACGAGGAAGCAGCTATTCCGGACCGGCAGTTCAAGCAAAGGAGAAAGGCAGAGAGACCTGGAGGGACAACGAAGGGGGAATTGCCCTTGCCCTCTACAACTCAGATCCATGAAGCCTCCGAAAGGGAAAGCATAAGATATTTGGCAATTGCCAGGAAAGTGTGTCGGAGGCGGCATCACGCAACGCAGTCCCTAACGCGCTGTATCGAGGTGCGGCTTGACACGGATTCCTTTACTACTTCCTACATTGTGCACTCACGTCGCAGGGTCCTTTCCTCTAACGGACCGAACGCGGCTCCATCGCAGCACAGATCCAGCATGTCCCTCTCTACCCCTGTGCCCACGGGAGCTGTCGCTGGAGCGGTGCCACACAGGGCAGGCGCTGGTGTGGCTGAGGACTCGGTTGAGGACCCGACCTGCGCGGCCCCACACACGGCCTCTGCACGACAGTAGAGCACTGAAGTGCAATCCTTTTTTGGGCTGGCTGCGAGTCTGCGGCGGGTCACGGGACTGCTTTCCTCAGCCGGCTCTTCTTTTACAGGGGCTGTCTGCCGAAGCCCTGGAGGTGATTGGGGAGCAGGGAGCGATATCTGCAGGGCACCTCTTCACCGTCTCTGGCTTCCACTGAGCGTATGGTGGCCCATTGTTTTTGTGCATTGCTATATTAGCGCAGTGCACCTGCAGTGTTAAGTCACAGAATATTACATATTGCTGAAGCCCTGGCTTCCCATTGATGCTTTGTTGCCTGTAACCCTTATTAGCTCCCGCTCGCTTGAGGATAGTAGGGCTTAACATCAGCACTATTGTACCATCCTGCTGTACTAGAGCAGGTTGGATACTGTTGCCTTTGATATTTAATTTGGTCCCAAGGATACACGCCCAGGAGACTGCGTGCTTAGACCTTTGATCCTGGGCGCCCTGACACATCGATTTTAGGTCAACTGATTCTATTGTGTCATCATTATGGTCCTCGGGTGAAAGGAATTGGTTGGATATCCACTGAGGACTGTGGTTAATTCTCCTCCACCTTTTCGGGGTTAAAGGGATCATCAACTCTCTCTTCATAATCCCTGTGCTTATCACCTAATTTAGTATTGGAGAGCTTCCTCCTGCGGAACAGAGGACCTTGGCGGAACCCAATTTTTACCTCCGAGCTGACATGCAGCAGGGGAAAAGGTCCTCCCATTCGAAATAAATATAACCTGCGGAAAATCAAGACTCAACCCATAAAGGAGAACAGGGAGACCTATACGAAGGGTGCTAAACCTAAGAATAAAGCGAAGTACTCCAAGCCAGTGGACCAAGGCGCTATCACTGAGTCTTTTCCTGTGAATCCACCTCTGGAAATAAACTCAACCACAATCGAGGAAACTGCAGTTCCAGGCCTTAGTGGTAGTATCTTATTGAATTCTACCAATTTTGATGACATCGATAACAACTCCCTACTAGATCTATGTTTAAATATACAGAGAGGGATGTCATCACAAACACCACTTACAGTAGTAAGTGGCACACTACCCCACAATGAAAGTAACACAAGTATCCCACATGGCCTACAAAACTCCATTGGAAGCAGTGGACGATTGTCTGCTTCCCCTAATTTAGCAATGGCTCCTAAGGAGGATGTACCCGACAAAGAGGACGATGATATTGATTGTCAATACCCTGGCTCTATTGAGATTGCTGAGCTTCAATCATCAGTTGCTGCATCACAATTTGCACTGAAGATGTTACTACAAATGTCAGGCCGTATCTTGACAAACACTAACACCCTCACTATGGCACTAGATCAGAAGGACCATCTCCGAGAAGAGGCGGAAGTTAATCTTTCTGACGCCTTACACATAGTGGAAGGAAGTGAAGAACAGGAAAATACGGAAGAAGTGGAAGTTAAGCCATCAGAATCCATTATCAGCGTTGAAGCCTATGATGGACCCCAGGTAAATGCAGGTGACTCAGAGACGGAACAAAGCCCCCAGGTTTTCTTCTCACAGAAGCAACGTAGACTGGCGAAGAAGGCGGTTAAAAATAAAAAACCTAAAATAAGTGCCTCACCCACTATTGCTGTCCCATGGATAGGCTCAAAAAAAGCCAGGAAAAGACTAGCTAGAGCGGAAGTACGGGATTCAATGACCAAAGGCCGCCTTACCAGCTGGCTATTGCCGGAAGAGAAATTGACATGTCCTGTCGAAGACGAGGACCTCTTGGAGGCAATAGATCAGGGGCCTGAACCAAGTTCGCCAGTGAGCCCTGAGCAACAATCAGCATCTGCAGACGAGGGAAACATATGGTGTCTACATTGCCTAAACCAGGGAACGATCCTAAGGACATCAATGAGAATCGCATCTGCCTCATTAAGAACTTATATCAGAGTGGCAAAAATACTTGGCTTGCGAGATCTGAGCTATTAGTCAGACTCAACTGCGTTCCCCAACTCCGAGTACTCAAATCAGATGACTTCTTGTTTGTTGAACCTCTGAAAGGTCCTAACCCCAATGTCTCTGCCCTACATTGCACTTTTCTGTCGACAGCGCGGATGATTAGGAAATACAAAGAGGAATTTAGGGCAGTTGACGTTGATATCGACATGGATCTGAACGAGATTGACCCTAGTATCGGCCCAGAAGATACTGCACCTCCAGTTCCCGAACCTAATTGTCTTAAGTCAGCCGAAGTGAAAAATCTTGAACTTTCTGAAGTGCAACATGTACTAAAATGGCTGATGGAATCTCTCGCGGGAGCCTTACACAGCCATTGAGCCTTTTCATTTCTTACCTGGAACGGTAGAGGCTTTTCCCATCTACTGAGATCGGAGGGTTCCGTCGACCTTTTGGCTAAACACAGCTGTATTTGTCTCCAAGAGGCTTGGGCAATGGACCCTCTGTTATTGGACGGATTTGTTGTATATCAGTCATTTGCAAAAAGAGGTACAAGGGGCCGCCCCTTTGGGGGTCTACTCATGGGGGTGGTTAATACGGTGGTCTCTCGAAGGATTCATTGTAACTTAGAGGACTTCCTCATAGCAGTAGAGGTGGAGTACGATGAGGAAAACTGTCCCCTTAGATTCCTCCTTATTAACCTTTACAATCCACCAGGAGCAGTTGTTAGAGAATCCTTCCAAGAAGCATTCCAGGATTTAATGTCATCTTGGACAATGAAACCTGGGAATGCAGCAGCAGTTGTTATGGGGGACTTTAACTGCCATATGACAGGCGAGGGGCATATCTCGTCTAACTCTAATCCTAAGGTAAAATGCCTAATGACACGAGAAAAGGGAGGTAGAGGGGCTAGGTTGGTTACAATTGTTTGTTTCTTGGGACCTAGATTAACGGCCGTACGCCTAGTGATAGGCCGGGGAAACATACCTGAACAAATGGGACAGCTTCCAGCACTTTGGATTACATATTTATGTGTCCCGAGATGCAGTCGAAAGTTGCTGATATGAAAGTGATTAATAACAACTGGAGTGACCATGCGATTTCTCCGTCTACCAAGTAATGCCATTCCTACAATGAATATTGGCAGAATAAACACTAATAGTGCAGGGTCAAGAATAATCTGGTCAGAAGAGAATATTAGATCGGCTTCGGAAGCCCTCAAACCCAGTTTTTCTGCTAGCTTTTCGGATTTTAACATCATGACCATTAATGCTATTGAAGAATGGATTCTGGCATTTTCGGGCAAACATGCTGTGGCTAAAATGGGCTTTGTGTTAAGAACAGAGGGCGTTAGTCCTACCTACAATAGAGAAATTGGAGATTCTAAGAGAGGGCTGATAGCTGAAATTCGTAGCATCAAGACCTTGAACCTGCCAGCAGTCCTATACTGTGAGAGAGTAAGAAAAGCTAAAAATACATATAGAACCAGCATTAAGAACATAAAAAGGGCAGATAGAAATAGTGCCTATCAAAGGCTAGTGAAGACTATCTGCACTATGAACTCTCGCAGTATTTGGTCACTCCTGAAGGAGACTAGGGACAATGGCAAAGGACAATTAGCCAACCCTATTAGTGAGGAGGTTTGGGTAAAATTCTTAGAAGGACGTAACTCAGGGGAGATTGAGTCCCTTAATACATCCCTGCAGAAGTCCCCAATCTATCCTCCTTTTGAAGTATCCTCTGTGGTCGTCCTGAATAAAATAAAAGCCCTTAAGTCTTCGAGAGCCCCTGGCTCTAACGGGCTGGCTAATGTAGTAATTAAGAATTGCCCTGAATTTTGGGCAGATTTATTCTCTGTGCTTTTCGAAATGATCTTAGCGCAGGGCAAGGGAGAATCCCCCAATCCTGGCAAACAGCAATCCTCATTCCTATTTTTAAAAAGGGTAACTGTTCTGATCCTAATAACTATAGGCTTCTCTCTATATTGGACATAACGGGAAAACTTTTTGCTTCACTGCTGTTAAGTGAAGTACAGAAATGGGTAGATGAGGCCAACATACTTAGCAAATTCCAGTGTGGATTTCGGAGGGACTACTCTACTTCACACAACCTCATGGTGATGGACATATTTCGTACACGGGCGCTTAATAGGGGGCAGCCTCCGTTGTATGCTTTATACATTGACTTTAAGGCTGCCTTTGATTCCATCCCTAGAGATAGATTGTGGTCAAAACTTGGAGCTATGGGATGCCCAGAAGGTCTCTTGTACTATCTGAAACTCTTGCACCAGAACACCACGGCTCGACTAAGATTAAATCAAGAAGGCAATATGACCAAAAAGGTGATTCAAAATAGGGGGGTAAAACAGGGATGTGTCACCACACCCCTAATCTACAACCTTTACGTCTATGACATACCGGCAGTACTAGCAGAAGTCGATAATTGCCCGCCGAAAATTGGTGAGGCCCCTTGTGCAGTACTAGCATACGCCGATGACTTGGTAGTGTTTGACAACACCATTAGAGGGCTGCGGTGCTCCGCTACCACTTTATGGGAATACGCTAGCTCTAATGGGCTGACTATCAATCTAGATAAGACCAAAGTGCTCAGATTCACTGGGAAAAGAGCATCCCGAGTTAACCTGATGATGGGTAGGATAAATATACCTTATGCACCGTCCTACCGTTACCTCGGAGTAGAAATTGAGCCTAACAATGATTACCGTTACTGCAGACAAGGACGCAAAATCAGGGCGGCGCAAGTCACTGCACTGATTTCCACATTTTCAAGCAAGCAGGGTGGTTTCACACTTTGGGGGACATGACACCTATATATTCAAGTGTTTACACCTATGATCACTTACGGCCTTGAGGCCCTCCTCTCTTTTGACTTAACTTGGCTCCAGGTGATGGAAGGTAAATTTTGACGTCGGATACTGGGGTTGCCCCCAGGGGTGGCGATGGC
Source organism: Ambystoma mexicanum (assembly GCF_040938575.1). NCBI lineage: Eukaryota > Metazoa > Chordata > Amphibia > Caudata > Ambystomatidae > Ambystoma > Ambystoma mexicanum. The sequence goes on along the minus strand of NC_090941.1, from coordinate 1,024,810,021 downwards.
CTTGATAAGATTAGAACTGGGACGTCCATCACTAAAAGTGACAGTAATCAAAAAGAGGGCTGGGTTCTACCTCAAGATGACTAGTTGTTGTATTAATCCCTTATTGTCTGTGATACACCAGAAAGTGGCCAAAAAACATACTACTTCACCCCTATTTAAATAAATGACAAAATTCCTAGCAGATATAGGCTGGACACATAGAGGGGTGGCCTATACTAAGGAGGTGCAAAATGCATTGGGAACTGGGTGGACTTTTGGGACTGTCTTGAGAACTTTGCATATCTGAGTACTTTAAAGAGCTATCCGTTTATCAAATATAGATTATACACCTTCATGAAGCCCCAAGCGTATTTGAATCTCTGTCCTACCAAAAGACTCAGACGTTTTATCACCTTGTTTAGATTAGAACAACTATCTACTCTGAGGAATCTGGGAGCCAGGGAAAATATTCCTGTCCAAGAGCGAGTTTGTCGCCTTTGCAATTCATCTGAATCCTTGGAGACAGCCAAACATTTATTAACGGAATGCCAGATATTGACTAGTACAATTGTATTACATCTTGGTGAATTTGTACATAACCCTGATACCATCTATGAAATGTCATTCTGGCTATATTGCACAAACACTTGTAACATGCACTTGTTCATAGCCCTCTATAACATATGGCTAAAAATTGAATCAAAGCTGGGCCCTCTGATTTGAGCAATTTGAGAACTGCAATGTTAAGAAAACGTACTACACAGCGGGGCTTATTATTGGTACATTGCTAATCTTTTTTAACACATGATCCCGATGTGGGTAGCTTTGGACTCATGTATACGACTATTTTAAGTGTCTAAGCCTGCACATGATTTTGGGAAAAGACAGTACTGTTTACTTCTTCTTTTTTTTGGGGCTAATTTTGAAATATTCTTCACGTCCTAAGTGTCATAAATCACCAATGTATCAACTGAAAAGGATACGGTAACCAAAAAGGATACAATTTGGTAGGGCTCTTCCGGATCCTATTTTCACTTGACTTGATTATAGACAGGTCAAATTAGACCTTCCAAATGATACAACTCTCTGACTGGATGAAACAGGCAGAGAGATGGATCACTGGAAAGGGCGTGGGAATTGCGGAGGAAGTATGCCTAGGATAGATAAAGTATCATAAGAAACTGTCCCAATCGAATTACTAAGATACACAATTTTAGCATTAATTCAGACACTGACCTTATGGCAAAACTGAAGTAATCCACGAAAGTTCCTTGAAGAAACCCAGGAATTGAACAAACGACAAGGAAGGGAAAATTAGTAAGGGAGACTTATCCCGAACGGCACGGGGCTCTCGCTAGATACCGGGTTGGTGCACCACTAGATAGCGTCCAAAGTACTGTGCACAATGACCTTCCAATAGTTCATGAAATACTTCCTTTCCCACGATGAACAAAAATTAGAAATTCACCTGTTAACTGTCACAGGTACCAAAGGTTCAGAAATAGTTCAGAAAACCACGTGCAGGATTGCACGCGATAGAATACACGCAGCCAGGCCAGCCGCGCTTGAAAACAGCGTCCGCGTGTAGATATTTAGCACGCGAACAGGATACACGCAGCTCAGGACAGCCGCGCTTGCAGACAGCGTCCGCGTGGAGATTTGGCATGCAAACAGGATTCACGCAGCTCAGGACAGCCGCGCTTGCAGACAGGGTCCGCGTGGAGACTTGGCACGCGAACAGGATTCACGCAGCTCAGGACAGCCACCCTTGCAGACAGCGTCCGCGTGGAGACTTGGCACGCGAACAGGATTCACGCAGCTCAGGACAGCCGCGCTTGCAGACAGCGTCCACGTGGAGACTTGGCACGCGAACAGGATTCATGCAGCTCAGGACAGCCGCGCTTGCAGACAGCGTCCGCGTGGAGATTTGACACGCAAACAGGATTCACGCAGCTCAGGACAGCCGTGCTTGCAGACAGCGTCCGCATGGAGACTTGGCACGCAAACAGGATTCATGCAGCTCAGGACAGCTGCGCTTGTAGACAGCGTCCGCGTGGAGATTTGGCACGCGAACAGGATTCACGCAGCTCAAGACAGCCGCGCTTGCAGACAGCGTCCGCGTGGAGATTTGGCACGCGAACAGGATTCACGCAGCTCAGGATAGCCGCGCTTGCAGACAGCGTCCGCGTGGAAATTAAGCACGCGAACAGGAATCACGCAGCTCCGGAATTAGCGTGTATAGGAAACACGCTCAAATAGGCCAAAGAAGTTGCTGAAGGGAAAGCGAAAAACGCAGGTCCGGAGTTCAGCTACCAAAACGCCAAAATTGACTTAATCAGAAGCAGCGATTGAAGTTACCACGCTGCTTATGTACGCACTGCCGTGATACACGTGACGGACCTAAGTCACGTGAATTTTAACGACGTGAAAAATGCAGACGTCGTTTTCCGGGCAATGCATCGAACAACCTCCATCTTGAGTAAAATAGTCTAGTGGTTCTATGGGCGTAACTCATTTTGTATGGAGAGGTCGTTCCTGGTCCAGAGGTATGTCCAGCAGGCATGACACTAAGATTTTATGCACAATATTATTTTGATACATGATATATTATTAGCAATTTATTTAAAATATTTTCCTTCTTCCCTTAATAATATTTGCTTATTGTTTTTTTTTTTAATCTAAATGTATAATTGTGTATTATGTGTAAAGCTTGAATTTTCTTTCAAACTATATCACATTAAAGAATAAATAAATAAAATAAGACAAGGAAGTCCAGCTGGCGTGTGGTGTGACAGGTGTCAATGGCACACAGGGCCCTCCTGCGCTGATACTCAAAGCGGGGAGAAGTGCTTGCCACTGTTGTACCATCCTTGACTCCAGAGACAAGAAACTTGTTTGCTAGGCACAAGGTTAACAGGCAACTCTTTCGGATGAATGAAGGAGTTGGAAAGAGCCAGGCGCAGCTGTACCTTCAGCCTACACTGAAAAGGAGGAGAAATATACTACGCAACCGGTGAGTGAAAAAGATCAAAGAGACCGGTTTATGCAGGGCATAGAAACATTGATATACCTGAAAGGCTCGACGTGTTCCGTGAAACCGTGACTGAAACTAAGCAACACTGTATCTGTTCAAAGTAATAAAAGAGAGCCCAAGGGCTATGCGTGTGCAGTAAAACCGAACTGTGCTGGGCCAAAGGTTGCAGGCGGCAACCTTGTTGAACAAAGAACTTGTGTAATTGAACTTTAAGAAACCCTAGTAAAAGGTTCAGAAGCAGAGTGGTCAGGCATCACGGGGACGCTCATTCGAAGGACTCTGACTGAAGCCCTTTTGGGTTGTGTTGTTTTGTTGAAACTGCGATTACCAGTAGGCCCTGGGAAAGGCCGGTGTAACTGGCATTCGTAGTCAAAGTGGTCATACGAAGGTAAAAAGTTGAAGTAAAATCCTCGTACTGTCGAAAGCCTTTGACAAACAGGACAATGTGAAACTGGTGTTTTCACCCGGACAAGGTAAACGCTGTGAGAACATTGTGTTGAATGAACTTGGAGAAAGCCTGACTGGGGGCTTTAGAAAAAGCCTGGGGAGTAAACTGATTGAACTGGGAAACTGGCAAATGTGAACCCGACAGAGGGATGCATGTGAGTTGAGGGTAAAACAGTGTTATACCCATGAACATTGTGACAAGTGTGAACCCGATTGAGGGATGTCCACAATGGATAGTTGGTTAAAAAGACATTGAGGGTGTTGAGTGATACGTTTTTGAGTGAAATGCTGTAGTGAACCCGATTGAGGGAGACTAACGTCACAAGGAGGATCAGAGCCTGGCTGACGGGGATCCAAGAGGCGAAGAGGATTCGCCCAACGTGAAAGATTAACAAAGCAACTTTTTATGGTTCAGCAGGCCTTCTAAGGCAAGAGACTATGCAGCGAAGAGACTTGGCCCGAGAAGGACCTGGCATTGTGGAAAGAAACTGTAACCTCATGCTGGCGAGGCACAGGAGTGTGCTGTGCTGAAAGGTCCTGCCTTTTCTTTTCTTGTGAACATTATCCCACTCGTTTTGAACTTAGCTGTATGGATTGGCAATAGTTTATTTTAGTATTGGCCCTTTTATTTGACAAGACGCCACTAGGACTGCCTTATTATTATTAACAGGGGAATGTTGATTTTCTGAGCTGCTTTCCCATCAGTCAAGAAGGGGAAACCACAGAGATAAGGGGAAGGGTATTTGAAGAATCGAGGGAATTTGTCCCTTCTCCCCAATGGGGAGCCCCCCCAGCCTGCGGGGCTAGGAAGGTGAGCCCGCTCTGCAACACCCTCCCTATGGGTCAAGGCAAGTGGGACCTCACTGAGAGGCACTCCCTCTTAGGGGACATGGACTCCTGTTCCTGTGAGGAACCCCCTAAAGCTATGCACACGTGGCCTACATGGGATGCTCTACAATACCAGAGACTGTTTAACACCAACATTGAGAAGAAGAAACACTTAATAGACGTCATTATCAGATAGAAAAAGAACATGTCCCTTTAAATGGAAATAGCCAATCCACTGGGGCGAATACGTTGAATAGCTTGACTTTGCTGTCACTATTCTCTCCTCAGCAGCACTACGCCCTGCTCCACATTTGTAGTCCATCCTCCCCACTACTTCTTCTCAGATGCACTCTTTTTACTCAGTACCACCATACACAGCAGTTACTCCTTACACAAACTCTCCTAATCACACTTGCCAAACTAACAAACCCACTCGCACGGAAGTACCACTTCCACTCACTAGCCAATACCCTAACTTCTCCAGAAATCACCTCAATACTCCACCACTCCTTTCTCCCTGTGGTTGGTCTCTTGGTCGTCCACCTTTGGCCTTACCTCAATAACCCACACTGTATAGTACATTTGGTGTCCCTTTTTTCCCCCATGCTGGATTGGTTCTTTGGGCAATTGGCCCTGTGTTCCCCATCCAGAGCGTGTCGTGTTCAGCAAAGGTTACAAGTAGTGAGCTAAGCTCCGCACACTTCTTACGGGCGGACCTGCCGAGGAATCGCAATGGCAGGGCAGGAAGTTTAGTGTTTGAGTTCATGTTTGGGAGCGTCGTTACTGGTGCCCCCATCGCTTTTTGCTCACTGTACTTTTCACAAAGGAGGAATATCCATTTGCATATCAGTCTTTGTCCCACCCACAAGCGCAGTATAGCACCGAAATGCCAGCCAAACCTCCTTTGAAAAAGAGTACCAACAGCAACACTAGACACGTGTTTCAGCTTTGTTGGGCCTCATCAGTGAGGTGGAGCTGTGCCTCTCTGAGCCCAGTGAGCAAGGGCTCCACGTCTGGGTTCCCCCAGGTAACCTAGCGTGACCAACCCCAAGTTCCTTGCAAAAATACAAAAAAGGGAGCAGGCGCCCTCTCTAGAAAGAATATGGCATGATAACCTGTTCTGTGTTTTTTTCCCCACTTTGAGAGTCTGCAGCCATTGCTTTTTGCTCACTGTACTTTTCACAAAGGGGACATAGAAACAGAAACCTAAATAAGGGCTGTGAAGCGGCTCACTCTGCCTAATTGGTAACCGGCTAGTTTGGAGAATTTTAACAGCATCTAATCTAGGTGACATGAAGCACCGGTATCTGGACGAGGAGGGTGCGCTTTGGGGAATCCTCCATTTACCTCATCCAGGTAGCACATCACATGACTGGCAGGGATACACCAAGGGTCAAAAGGGTGTTTGTCCAATGTGACCACAGAACAGGTGTGCAGAGCACCAATACCAACTGCTGAGAAGTGTTTAGATGGGGATGAGCATTGATGAGAACACAGTAGGGAACACGGTGTGCAGCGCATCACCACTGACATATGACTCAAAAGAGACTTGGGGTGATTGAAGGTTGAGGGGATTGCACCCAGAGCAAAAATGAAAAACCACAAAAAGATCCCAACAACACTACACTGTTTTCAAAATTATAAAGTGAAAGAAAATTAGAATTGGACTGGATCTAAAATTATAATGACTAAGTTCGAATTGGATTGATCTAATCAAACATCCACTAAAATGTAATTACAATTCAAACAGTTGTATTCAGTCTAAAGGGGACAATAGATTATAAGACAGAATTGTTTATTGAATTTTACAGCATAAAAAAATGGTAAAAAATACATTTCGTAAATTATTTAAAGTGACAAGTGCATCATAACATCAATTTGATACTTATATTGAAAAAGAAATGTAAAAGAATTTCACATGGATAGTTTTGGTAGGTGCAAATTTCCTCACCAAAACGTAGTATAGAATAGTAAGTATCTACTAAATAGCAATTGTACTTTAATATCAAGCGAAAATAGTTTTAAAAGCAACCTATTTCGTGGCTCCAATAAACGTAAATGCAAAATTGATTTTACTGCTAAACATTGCAGTAACCAAAACCCAACATGTTTCGTTCTATAACGTGTTTTTCATACACATGAAAGAACTTCTTCAGGGGATTTAATTCTTATAACATCATGGACTGTGCTCAACATTCATTATTTCTTAAACCAGACGCCCACTTTCAAAGGTACCGGAGATAAATTCATCACTCCTCTGGCGTTAACTCACCTACAAAAGAGTGTAAACAGCCTTTATTAGTGCTGTTCATCAATTAATTTGGTACTCGTCAAGAAAGTAAATCACTCAAGGAGCATTTACTGCAAAGTTTTCAGTATTTTAATAAAGCAGTGGGTCAGGAAGCCTTAATATTAGACATGTACCTGTATTCACGGATAAAGGATAACAAAGGCATGGTCTGCCAACCTCTCACTCTTCAGACCACAATCATTCTCCTCATTTTCTCAAGCCTGTAGCAAGATCCTTAGGAGAAACTAAGTTCTCATCAAACACCTCAACAACAGTCGGCATCCCTTAGAAGAAACAAACTATGGGCCTCATTATGACCAGGCGCTAAGTGTTTAACGGCGCCGTAAAAGGCTGTGGCGCCGTTAAACGCCTAGCGCCTAATTACGAGGTCCGTTTGCGGGACCGGACCGTAATGGCTGGTTTTACCAGCCGTTAAAGTAGGGACCCGCAAAGGGACCTTGGTGCTAATTACGGTACCGCAATTTGCAGGAACCATAATTAGCGCCTTCCCCATTCCCATTGAGCCCTATGGGGCAAAAATGGGAATGGGGAAGGGCCATGGCTGCAAGGGGAATTACCGCCCCACCAACCGCCATGGCGGACTCCGGCATGGACCATGGTGCTAATAGCACTATGGTTTAGCGCCGGAGTCCTAATGAGGCCCTATGTTCTCTTCGAACACCACCATAACAGTCATCATTCATTTCAACAAACAACATTTGCTAATTATAACAACTATATTCTGATTGCACAGGCTGGATAGAGTCTCTCCTACCGCGTAAAACATTACTCTGTTGTTCAAACAAAACACAGCTCCTACATAGTCTCGGGTACTACGGTACCGGTAAGCATGCCGGTACCATAGTTCACGGACCAGCAAACTAAGAGTTGTGCTCGTGGGTGCCTTTCTGTCTGCCAGGTCAGCCCTGGTGGGCAAAAAGGCACCTGCGAGCACAGCATGTCGGATAGACCGTTATAAAAGGTGCCGGTGCATCCCACCTCCCCATTCCGGTGCCGAATGGGAATGGGGAGCATCTTTTTTCCGGCGCCCGCAAATGGGCAATTACCGGGTCTGGCAGGACCACTGGTCGAAATGGGCGGGAGCGGTCAGGAGCGGTGCTCCTATACTTTTATAAAACAGGTTTTACCATTCCTATACTTTTATTTTAAAAAGAAACCGTTATGGAACGGTTTTGTTTTAAAATAAAAGTGTAGGAAGAAGTTGAAACTTGCACTTTTAGTGCACAGCACTGGATGTGCCCTTAATGAGCAAGTGCATGGTTTTGGGGTTTGTATTGTGCATGGGAAGGGGTGTGGCAATGGGGTTTCTGGGGAGCGGTGCAGGCCAGTAGGGAACATAGCTCCACTACTTCTTTTCGTACACTTTGACCACTGGGCAGGACCGTAATGATCCGGTAATTGCCCATTTGCGGGTGACGGAAACAATTGCAAGTTTGACGGCAGCCTGCCAGTTTTCCCAGCAGGCTACCGTCAAACTTGTAATGAGGCCCATTGTGGTTTAATGAAAAACAGTGAGTGTACTTATTCATTGTTCTAAATTGATTTCGAACATTCATTTCTTCGTTTTGTCTAACCACACCATACACTTGATTTGAAAACTTCCCAAATAATGTCAAATGAAACCGTCGGAAGGTACCAAAAACAAAGGGAACTTTCTTTAGTGAAAAAATGTCTCAACCTGTTGATACGCGTTCTACTTCAGTATTAGTATTGGTATGCCAGTGCTTAATTTGTGCCGGCGTTTGGCGGTGGCCAACACCGGAACTTTATTTTGGGCACCGGAACTCATTGGGCCGGCTGGCCCACGTGTAATTGCGTTCTTTATTTTTTTTTTTAACGTTTCAGTTTGCAAATGTATTCGAGTATCATAAATCGTTCAGAGAGCTTGCAGGGCCTGGCTGGGGCTGGGAGCACAACAACGAACAGCCAATGAAAACCAACATTCTGTTGTTACTATACAGAATGTATCAAATATTGCATGGTAACACAGAATATACAAGTTTTCATTGGCTGTTCTTGTGAGCCAGTGAAATGACATGGTGACGTGGGGTGGGGTCACATGGGTCTGTTGGAGGCAGCCTGGCGCCACCTTCACTTCTTGATAAGGCGTGGTTGCAGACTAGTCGGCTCGTGACAGCAGACTCAGAGCCCCCTCCCTACCTGCATGTGCGGTCCCGTGCGCATTGATTTGCGGCCTAGCTAGCAGCTGCTTGAAGTGAAATGATATGATATGATATGGCATTTGTAACGCGCCTATACACAGGTGTTTCAAGGCGCGACGAGGCAGGGAGGGGAGGAACAAGGGGAGACAGACAACGATCCTACTAGGCCAGGTGTCATTCAGATCGCGCAAGTGCAGGGGTGGGGGAGGGGGAAAAGTGCAAGGGGAAGGGGAGGGGGGAAGTGCAGTACAAGGTAAGTGGCGTAAAGTAATAAATAAATAGGGCCAGCTGGTGGCAAGTGCAAGGTAAGTGCAGAACAAGTGCTGGGAAAGGGGGGGGGCTGTAGGGATACAGAGACAGTCCCGCAGTGCAGAGGGGTTCCAGTGCATCAGTGCAAGTGGAGAGTGGCTGGGCCCAGGACCGAGGCCGTTAAGAGTGGTCCAGTTGCAGAATCAGTGCAGTTTCAGTGAAGGATATTAGCTGTTCAGCAGGGGAGAGGGAGAGAGAAAGCAGAAGCAAAGAGGAAGGTTTTGAGGTGCTTCCGGAACCGGAGATGGTTCTCCTCAAGTTTCAGGGAGGCAGGAAGGCTGTTCCAGAGGGAGGCCCCTGCCGCGGAGAGAGATCTACCCCCAGCTCGTTGCTTCGAGAAGCGGCTGACCCTGAGGGAGTTGGAGGCGGATGAGCGAAGGGCTCGGGAAGGAAGATATTTGGGAAGAGAGAGTTGAAGGTATTTAGGACCCAGGCCCCAGAAGGCCTTGTGGACAATGCAGAGGGTTTTGAACTTTATCCTCGCAGCCACTGGGAGCCAGTGTAGAGATTTCAGTCCTTGAGGCCAAGGACAAGTCTCGCAGTTCTGTTCTGGATGAGTTGCAGAGGGCGGAGAGTGGAGGCAGGCAGATTAAGATAGAGGCTGTTACAGTAATCCAGCTTCGAGAGAACCAGGGCTCGGGAGACAGTGAGCTTCTGGGGGAAGGAGAGGAAGGGAAGAATACCTCTGAGGAGGTGCAGCTGGTAGTGTGACTTCTTAGCGACGTCAGAAATATGAGGAGAGAAGGAGAGTGTGGAGTCGAAGATGACCCCAAGGTTTTTTGCCTTGCAGGTAGGAGCAGGGAGGGGGCCAAGGGAGGCAGGCCAGAGAGCTGCAGGGAAGGAGGGAGTGGGTGTACCGATGAGTAGAATCTCAGTCTTACTGGCATTAAGGCAGAGGTCATTGGCGGCACACCATTCCTGGATAGCAGACAGACAGTCAGAGATGAGGGAAGGAGAGGGGGAGGCTGAGGGTAGCCTGAAAATGAGCTGGGTATCGTCCGCATAGCACTGGAAATTAGGGCAGAGAGCGGCGATGCGGTGGGCAAGGAGTGCCAGATACTGGTTGAACAGCCAGGGAGAGAGATTAGATCCCTGGGGGACACCACAGGTGGAGAAAAAGATGTCGGAGAGGAAGGACCCCAGTTGGACCTGGGAGGGTCGATTTGAAAGGAAAGAGGTCAGCCACGCCAGAGCCTGACCAGTGATACCCAGGTTTTCACGGAGACGGTTGAGCAGGATGGCATGGTTGACAGTGTCAAAGGCAGAGGAGAGATCGAGCAGAATGAGAACACACGGAGTGTTGGAATCGAGGTTCAAGAGCAGGTCTTCACGGATGTTCAGGAGAGCAGTTTCCGTGCTTCTGGCAGCTCTGAAGCCAGATTGATGGTCATGAAGACTACCAACAGATTCAGCATGGAGGTTGAGCTGGGAGATGGCCAGTTTCTCCAGGAGCTTGCCCAGGAAGGGAGTGATGGAGATAGGGCGATAGTTAGCCGGGCAGGAGGGGTCGGAAGAGGGTTTCTTGAGAAGAGGGTGCACAAGGGAGTGCTTGAGGGGGGAAGGGAAGACTCCAGAGGCGAAGGAGTGGTTGCAAAAGTCAGCCAGGGCAGGAGCCAGGGAGTCGATGTGGTCCTTGATAGTTTTGGAGGAACAGGGGTGAACCTGTTTAGACGAGACTTTCATAGATCGGACTTGTCTGGAAACCTCGTCAGCAGAGAAAAGTGGAAAGGCAGAGAAAGAGGGAGGAGGGGTGACTGCAGAAGGGCCAGAGGAAGAGCCGGGAAGGGAGGGAGGGAGGTGAAAGGAGGAGAGCGAGGACAGGATGTCCTGAGTTTTAGAGATGAAGTGAGAGGCCAGTGCAGTGCAGAGGGCCTGGGAGGGGACAGGAGAGGTAGAGACTGCAACAGGGTTGGCCAGCTCCTTGCAGATTTTAAAGAGTTCGGCGGAGTTGTTAGATGCCGCAGAGATGCGGGCTTGGATAAGGGCTCTCTTCTTGGTGAGAACGGAGAGCCGGTACTGCCTTTGGAGCAGGCGGCAGGCCAGTTTGTCAGAGGATGAACATGAAGCACGCCATTTCCTCTCTGCAACCCTGCACTTGCGTTTTAGGGTGACGAGATCCGAGTCATACCAGGAGTTACATTTGGCTTTGGGCTTCAGGCGGATTCTCATGACGGGGGCAAGGATATCAAGAGTAACAGATATAGCAGAGTGGAGCATGGAGAGGGCTGTGTCAGGGTGGGAGTCAGCCGAAGGGGCAGGGGGGGGCGAGAAGGTAGCAGCGAAAGCCTCAACTGACACACGCTTCATGGGTCGGATGACCGAGAAGGTGGGTGGCAGTGAAGAGGGTGGCTTTGCCTGTGGAGTAGGGAGGGTGAGGTGGGAGGATAGGAGAAAGTGATCACTCCAGGAGAGAGGAGTGGAGAGAGGGACGGAGAGGGGAAGGTCAGAAGAGATCAGAGCATCAAGAGTGTGCCCAGCAGAGTGAGTAGGCCCAGACGGGAGAATAGAGAGTGAGAGAGAGTCGCAGAGGTCACGAAAGAGACCAGTGGGGGGACTGGAGGCATCAAGGTGGATGTTGAAGTCGCCAAGTAAGAGGAGTTGAGTGGTTGAGGACAGGAGTGAGGAGGAGAGGTCAGCCCACTCAGAGAGGAAGGAGGAAATTTGTGAAGGTCTGTGCGGCCTAATTTCCTAGGGGCAGCCTGGCCCGGGCCCTGCTTCAGTGCGTCACTCTAAGTAAGTTTCAGAGACAGTCTAGTTTCTTCTGCCTGGTGTCAGATGGACTGCGTGATAACTGATGTGTCATTCATGCAATGTTGTCGGGGGGGCCTGTCAGCACAAGTACTTAGTTACATTATTATTGTGGCGGCCGCTGTGGATATGGTGGCTCGCTGCAATAATAATGTACGGTAACAACAAGCACAGCACTGGGCTAAGACGAACCTTGGCCCTTGTTGCGTGGCTTGTGCCCCTCGACGCCCTGGCTGGCTTTGACCGCAGTCACGGTGGTGCGTGCACAGCCACCCGCTGCAGGCCAGGATAGCCCGAGTTGGCCGCAGGCCGCGAGATGGCCTTGCTTGCCAAATGCGTGGCGTGCTGCCTACTCACTGCCTAGGCTAGTGCCTAGTTATTATTATTGTGGCGGCCGCTGTACATATTGGCCCGCCGCCGCAATAATAATGTACATGTTGCGAACTTGCGCCCCTCGACCCCCTGTGACGGTCCCCCGAACGCTCCTCTGCACTTTTACCGCAGTCACTGGTGCGTGCGCGGCTGCCCGCCGCAGGCCAGCATGGCCCGAGTTGGCAGCAGGCCACGAGGTGGCCTTGCTTGCCAAATATGTGGCGTGATGCCTACTCACTGCCTCTGCTAGTGCCTAGTGCCTGCCTAGTCATTATTATTGCGGCGGCCGCCGTGCATATTGGCCCGCTGCCGCAATAATAATGTACATGTTGTGAACTTGCGCCCCTCGAACCCCTGTGACTGTCCCCCCTTGCCCCGTCTCCCCTTCCCACTTTTACCGCAGTCACTGGTGCATGCGCGGCCGCCTGCCGCAGGCCAGGATGGCCCGAGTTGGCAGCAGGACGCGAGGTGGCCTTGCTTGCCAAATGCGTGGCGTGCTGCCTACTCACTGCCTAGGCGAGTGCCTAGTGCCTGCCTAGTCATTATTATTGCGGCGGCTGCCGTGCATTTTGGCCCGCCGCCGCAATAATAATGTACATGTTGCGAACTTGCGCCCCTCGACCCCCTGTGACTGAGATAAGGAAACTTAAGAAGAAGCCTATTATGGTGATGAAAGACCTAGCTAGAAGGACAAATGAAAGAAGAAAGACACTCGAATGAACAGCAGACAATTGTCTAGAGACTGTTTTGCAGAGAACAGGGCCGAGAGAAAGCTAGTCACACACCTGTGTCTTTGCAGTTGTGTTTAATACGCTCCCCACCCCCCCCCTCCTTAGGAGCTCATTAGGAGTCTGGTGGTGACAGTTAAATCAGGCAGTATTTTTCAATATCTAGGCAGGCTCCACACCAGACACTCAACAGGCTCATGAAAAGGAACTCCATCGAGCTAGCACACATAATAAAAGAATACTAATAACCACAGCACGTTTTGATGTGGCACTTCCCCACGTGTCCCACCAGCGCCTAATGCTTTAAGAATAGGCGCTGTTATTGCATAATTGTTGATTTAGGCAGCAACATAAAGATGGTACTCAACCCTGTTTTGTATGCCGAGGCGTAGACTAGCGCTGTGAAGTCTACAGAACAGTGCTTAAACATAACGCGATAGTGGGAAGTGCTTTGGGAGCAGAAACACACTTCACTTATGTGCGCATTAAGCAGCTCAGAATGTGCACATGGAACATGAAACTGTCCCAACATGTGCTGGTATGACAATCATTGAAACGTGCAGGTGTGCAAGATCAGTGAATGCTCCTAAAGTCTCCAGTTATACTAGTTGTCCTCAGTTTCATGTGCTATGTTTGGAATTGTGTCCTGAAACGAAGGAAAGGGGTGTCATTCTTATGTTTTATGTTCTTGCTTTTTCCGATTACAAATGGATGTATTTTTTCGGGGCGGGGAGGAGCACGTCTACAATGCTTCAATAGTTAAGGGACGCCTTGACGGTTGCTCGGGTTTATTCGCTTGGGGTCTGTTTGAATAGAGTTGCGTTGCTTCCCTCAGCACATTACTTGCAAATTCTGTTCTTTGACTGATGCCTTGATCTTTGGAGTGGAGGCGTTCTCCTGCGAACGTGGTCATGTGACTGCTCTGCTGTTCCTGTCTGCATCACCTGCGCTCAACATATTTTTAGCTCAGCTTGCTCACAGGCAGTTCTGTTTCTCTCAGAGGTGTGCGTGCTTCAGTCTGTTGGACATATATCGTGTAAATTGAATTATGTAAAGTGGTTCGCTTCCAATAAATGTATTTAAAGTATAATTTAAGCACATGGAATTGCAAAACCTTAACTAAACCTGGGAAGAGGTGCTCATTTGCTTAAATTGTCCACATCCCGGTTTCACTTTCATCTAAAGTGTGTGTTACTGGGCAAATCATTTAATCACAATTGTCTTATCTGCAACTCCATAAGTGATTTACTTCATAGCTTATGTTTATACATCATGTTATTATAAAAACAAATACTATATAGTTGCTCAAAAGTGCAATTTAGATATTTTGCACCACAGTTATATTTGATACTTGGCTTAATCGTGGCAACTTATTCTAAAGTCACTTCCATGGTTGCCTCCAAGTATCAAATGACGTTTGCATGTATTTTGCTTAACAAGGTCTAGCACTGAGCCGTCACGGGCCGCCTGGCGCCCACTCTGCAGACGGCGCCCGCCGGCCCCGGGTACAGCATTAGGGGGCCAATATTTTTTGGGCACAGGCACTTATTTTTTTACAAATTAAGCACTGTGGTATGCCTAGTACTTACTATTATTTTTTCATTGGCATCTCATCAAGTATTTTTCCGTAGTCGATGGAGATCCGACTGATTTTACCCGAGTTAGCAAGTGCATTTATAATATTTTAGAAAAAAGACTGGTTGTTAGGGAGACCAGTTACCATTGCGAGTAACCTACAAATACCTCTATGCTTGTTGACTACTATGGAGCCGGCCATCTTGGCATCAGTGTGTGTTGCTATATGAAAGCAATTATCGAGTTTGGACACAACCAATTTGGGTAATCACTACCAAACACTTGCGCAGGATAAAATGTATTTGATGGCCCACTTGGCCCATCCTTTGGCAGAGGTTTCCCTTCCAAGATGGTATCTGTCTTTATCTACGATAACCTTCCCGAGATGGCGGTTTTCCAGTTCGAGGATGCGCTACGCCGGATACCTTCATTAGCAGGGCTGCCTCTAGAACTCCTTGCTACTCAACACTCAAGTTGGTGTACTTGATGCTGTTTGTTCTGCTTTCCTGGCTGCTCTTGCTGATTGCCCTGCATGGTGTCTGCCTTACCTTGACTGCCCTTCTATGTTGCTGCGCTACTGAGGTTAGTTATACCTGCTGAACTCTTTATGCTCTGCAGCAATTGTGCACTATTTCATCTGATCAAGATTTTATCCCCCTTTGGGGTTTTTTCATGTCAGAAGGTTTTGCTATCTAATGGCACAGTGGCTTCAGGAGAGGGGAGACCAACCTTCACCAGATCCAGATGGGAACACCCCCAGGTAAGATCTGCACTTGTCAGATTGAGGCACCAGCATCTCCTGGCCTGTGTGGTGGATCAGAGAAAGTATGCATACTACTGGACAGGTTTGTTAAACACTATGTTTTATAAAAGAAAATGCCTCACCTAGTCCTTTTTCAATGGGAGAGATTCCCTATCTAATAACTCAAAATAAAAGGTGCTTGTCAGGGCGTTTTACATACATGCACTGTGTCTGGCCTCTGCACAAAACCTAACCTGACCCTACCATTATTTAAAGGAAAAAAAAATGTCAACAACTGGTCTGCTTGCCGTTCACTGGTGCATAAACCCCTCTTAACCAAATGTCTCTGGAAATTGCCCCTCTCTGTTTTCCAGGTTCGCAGTTCCAATGAATAAAAAAAAAGTTCTTATGTAAATCACATAGAAATGTTCCTCTGGTCTTTCTCAGACCTGGCTCCTTGTTTACAGTTTCAGTAAGTCATAAAGTTCGGCATTGTTGTCTTATAGCTGTGAAGGCATCATGAAGTAGACACAGACAACAGAATAAAGTTTAGGCTATCAACATTTATTAACTTAAAAAGAAGGTTGTAAAAAGGCCTAATTTGCCCTATGCTAAGGTGGGATTTCCCTACCTAAATAAAACAAATGATAGTCTGTGTCAGGAAGTCCAAAGCAAATGTCTGTCTGTGTGCAAAACCTATACTTGCCCTCACATCTGATTGTATACAATGTGTAGGGATGGCTACAATGTGTACGGATATCAGTCTCAAAATGAGAAATGTTCTAATTAAAGTTCAGAGCTTCCTCAAGCTCTTGGTTCGAAAGGGGGTTTCCCTTCCCCATGGCTCAAAATAGTTCTTGTTACAAAAAGAGGGGTTCCCTTCCTCAAGCTTTTAAGTCTCTCAACTTTCCAAAACAACACAATTCCTTGGGATACTTCTCAGGTCTTCTGGCGTGGTTACCTTTCACCCATTTCATAAAGTTCAGTTCCTCAATTTTAGTTCACACAAATTTTCCTTTATTCAGTCACAAGCTTGTCAGTGGGCCTCATTACCAGGTTGGTGGTAGTCATGGCGCTATTAGCGCCATGACTGCCGCCAATAACGGTACCGACTCCTCCTTGGTTCAATGGGGACTTACCGGTCTATTCCGACCTTGGAGGGACCGGTAAGTCCCCATTGAAAAAAGCAATCCCCATTCCCATTTGAGCCCCCATAGGGCTCAATGGGAATGGGGAAAGCGCTAATAACGGTACTGCAAATTGCAGTACCGTTATTAGCTCTGTAGTCCCTTTGCGGCTCCTGATAAAACCAGGTAAAACCTGGGTAAAACCAGGTAAAACCTGGTAAAACCAGGCGCCCATAGCGGGATCCGCAAAGGGAACTCGGAATAGGGCGCAACGGGATTACCAGCACCGGTGTCCTTGCTGGTGCCGGTAATCCCTTTGTGCCCACCTCGTAATGAGGCCCAGTGACTTGAGTGGCTTTTCCTTAGGTGGGTGTACTCAGTCTAGGCGCAGTTTTCGGACCACACCCATTACAGGTCACACATCTGACACACCGTACTCGCGGCTGCTTCATAGGCACCTTGCCACGGTTTCAGTTTCACAGTGATGCTTGGCTTATTCTCATTTCATATCCTCTTGATGCTTTATCACTGCTTGCTTTGCCACCATTCACTTGTTTAGTAGTTTGCAAAGACCAACATAGGCTCCCAGTACACTCTCCCACTAGGAAACTTGATCACTGTTTCTGTTCTTTTACCCAAGCCATCATATGCTTCCCAGTACACGCTCCTGCTAAGGAACGTGTTCACTGTTTCAATTCTCTTGATAAAAGTGTCTGGTGCCCTTGGCCAGGTTTCATTGAATGTTTACTCTTGCATACAGGATTTCTTTTCACAACCATTGATTTCTTTCAGTAATACTTAATCATATCTGCTTGAATGTTGGCAATGTTTGCTTGACTCTTGGCAATGCTTGCTTGACTCTTGGCAATGCTTGTTTGCCTCTTGACAATGTTCATTTAGCTCTAGACCATGCTTATTCAACTCTTTCTTCATTCAATTGTAATGGCTTCATTATTTGCCTATTTAAGAGTTCCCGGTCCCCTTTTTTCCGACCGTTAATGTATTCAAGTTTTCTTAGCTTCCTTTCTGCAACTGACACACCCCGGGGCCCCCCTCCCTTCTGAGCAGACTCACATGTTTCAAGTCACGTGTCTTTCGGCTGCAGTACGGCGCAAGAAAACCTCTTTCGGTTCTTGCTGCTTTGTGCCACCTTTCCACAGCCTCAGGATTCCTTCCGAAGAACTTTGGTTTGCCCAGCTGCCTTCCTTGGAGCACCGGTAAGCACTGTCATCACTGGTCTGCTGCTGCAAATGTCCGGGGAGATTCCCACTGCTCCCGGCATCTCTGCAGCATTCCACAACGCTGGTTCTGCTTCACCCGGCTTAATCGTGAGTCTCGACCTGGCTTCTCTTTTGTTTCCACTCCTTTACTGCTGCAACTTCTCCGGGTCTCTGTGTCTTGTCCCTTGTTCCGATGTGTTCCAAAGAGGAAGTAGTCCTCTTCTTGCCAGTTCCAATTAAGATGTCAGAAAGACTAGACCACTTCTTGTCAAACAAACAGTCTTCCTTCAGTGTTTGATGCCTCTTCCTCGTCCTAGTACCAAAGTGATGTCTGTGTGTATGAGAGTCAATAAAGAGAGGATTTATGGCTCTGGTTTGTCTCTTCCTCATCCCAGGACCTGACTGGTGTTTACAGGGGGATGATTTACTGGAAACATAGGGAAGGGATTGGTAATAACCTCCAATGGCCTGGGGGATATTGGACTCGTCAGAAAAGGGAAATTGGGATATTGTGTCTCACTCAAGGATGCCTCATCCCCACTCCTCAAGTCTCCTCCACCCAGGTTATCCTCCCTCGCATATCCACCCCCAGGGTCAGTATACGATAGCAACACGTTTCCCTGGCCACCTGGGAGGAGGATATATTGGGGAAAGAAGTGAGGGTGCCCTCAGACTCCTCACGTAGCCCAAAAAAGATTAAAGTTCTGTGTTCCTCTCCACCGTTCTGGGCACTTTCACAAGTCTTTTCTCTATGTCAAAAACTTGTTTGGGAATGAGTTAAGGTAGTTTCAAAATGTAGCTGTGTGTCACCCCTTCGAGCTGGCTATCTTTCCCAGGTGAGATCATTTTTGGTGGTCCCGTTTAGACCAGTGGACTTAAGGGACTGGGTATAGTTACTCAATCGTTGTCTTTGGTCTTGGTTATCTGATTGGTCCAGACCATTACCTCTTGGTTAACTGTCTCTTTCTGGAAGATTACGTTTCTCATATATACCCCTCTCTGGTCTTTTCCTCATTCTTACCCTGCAGCTATCCACTTCTAGGATATAATCTTTTGGTTCATCTCTTCTTGTGGATCCAAATATTTGTGGGTTTCTTTTAGTCCCCTGTTCTATATGGGACTCTGGCATTACTTCCCAAAGGACTTCATTTTTGTCTTTGCCAAGACTCTGTGAACTCTATAAAGTTCTTCCCTATGGGTTGAACTTAGTTTGGAGCACACCTCAGGTGTTCCAAGACACTATTTGATTCCTCACTTGGTGTTCTTCCTGCACTCTAGTCCGTTAACTGTCGACGGTCCTACATGAAACGTTAGATGCATATTCAGGTGACTGACCATATGTTTCTAGACCCTGCCTCTATCTTTGGTTTTCTCTCTGGTGTCGGCCTCTGCCTCTCAGTCGGGTGTCTCTCTCGGGCAAACTATGTCCTACATATAATCCCCTCTCAGGACTTATCCTCTTCTTTGTCCTACCCAGCTCTGGGGTATAGGCTTCTCGTTCCCCTCTTTTTAGAAATCCCAGGGATTCATGTCTCTTGGTTTCAAATATCCCCTTTAGCCGTTCAGGATTCTCATACCCCTTTGTTGGACTTTCTTGTCTATTCTTGGTTAGGTCCCAGGGGTTCCTGAGCTACTTGAATGGCTTTGTTACTCTTAGTCTTTCTCGTATTGACTTCTGCATAACTCAGTCTCCTTCCAAGTGGGAGGCAGTTGCTCTGTATGCAGCGAAACCCTCTGGCGTTGTATGCTGGTTCCTGGCTCCTTCTTGCATATGCCTTCTCAATGGCTGCTTTATCTCCGGCAACCTCCATTTTGGCAGCCAGGCCTCCCACCTTGGTCACGGTTCAGTCTCTCAGTTCAGGCGGGAAGGACCTTGGGTCTTTGGTTCCCCAGCACACCTGGGCTCGGCAGCATTCACAGGCTCTTCGCCCATCATGTAACTGTTGTCGTCCTGTCTCCAGGCTACGTTGGCTCTGCAGTGTAGTGGCAGTCTCCATTCTACACAGATTCCTTCGGTCTGGCGGGCTTCATGTCAGCTCCTCTCTCTCCAGGTAATAATCCAATCTCAAAACTGAGGCACACCGTCCCATTGGTCGTGTTGCTTCTTCTTTAAGGAGGGGTCACAACCAAGCCAAGCATCTGAGAGTGTCCCATTACATTAATACTTTCATATGCTTCCATATATGCAGAAACAACGTGGGACATTGGGGCTGAGGGGGATGTTACCAGCTTGTTCATCTGTGAGCCGTTGTCCCCCTAGTGAGATCCCACCACCCAAACCAGTAGGGAGGGTTCTGCGTAGCGCACCTCCCTAGGCTAACAGGAGGTGCCTCCCCCATGGGGACAGGGGACAAATTCCCCAGATTCATCACACCTGCCAAACACCCGCTATGGACCAAGTGCAGCAACTTCTTGGGGTGGTCCAAAACTTGACCGTAGAAATACAATCACTGCAACAAAAAAACACTGCCTTAATGACATTTTTTATTGGATCCTCTGTGAGAAGCCTGAGGGTATCCTCACTCCTACTCCCCCTGGATTCTCCGTTCAGATGGCCAGAGAAAGGCCATATCTCTTGGATCCCGACCCTGGGGGTGGTGAAGCGAGGAAGGATCACCTGGGTGGAGGGTCCTTGGGGATTGGGAACAGGGTAACCGCAGGCGAGACATGGTATCCCCCTTTTCCATGTGAAAGCCAACCTAACCCTCCCCCAGCCTTTATAAGCTATTTTGCAACAGTTCCCCTCAATTTTCCTCATTCAACCTAGTATAGTAAGAAACAAGGAAGAGGCGACTAGGAGTAGCGAATACTAGTAACCTATTTTGCCACTCTAGTACTGGGACGAAGAAGATGCCTGCAGAGTATTCTGAAGGTCAGACATGTCGTTCTAATTGCAGGTAGTCAATTCTAATAAAAGACTCACACCTGTAACCTGTCAAGTGGTTGCAGGTGTATACAAAGTGAGGAAACCAGCAACACAGAGCCCAACAGGGAGTACAGTTTGGAAGGAGGCAGCCGTGGTGGGTCCTGCAGCGCAGCCATGATGCTGGCAGAAGACCCAAATGATTTGTGGTGCCCAGGAGCAGTCGGGCCGTGAAGGAACCACAAGTTTGGGAGCCTCCATGGTCGAAGCCATGCTGGCAGAGCTGCAAGCGGAGAAGAGGAAGGAGGAAAGCTGCCAGCGTCCACGGAAGCAAAGCAGAGCTGACGGGGAGAACCGAAAAGCCACAGGAGAGCGAGCAGAGTTCGCGAGCAAAGGGACATCAACGAATGAGGCTGATTACCAGCAGCGCAGCCGTCCGGAAGGAATGCACAAGATCAGTGAGTGATGAAAAGCAAATCACTCAGACCGGGGTACTCCTGGGAGCAGAGGGGAATGAGAGGCAAGAGCCGAACAAGTAACATTTTATGAAATTGATGAAACAAACTGGAGGCCATAGTTTGGGTGAAATAGAAACGGCAAAGCAAATAGAACAAGTATTGAATACCACACTAAATGAAACGTTTATGAGCAAAATTATAACAAATGAGAAATGCATATGAACTACGTCTATTGTTTTGTTAAAGCCAAGAAATTAAGAATAGAAGATTGCAAGAGAGCATAACGGCAAGGCGGTAATGGAGTGAAATAACCACTACGTGAACTCTTGACACAGTGTGGCAAGCGCAAGGATTGGTCCAAGTTATGTGATACAGTGTGACAAGACGAAGGATTGGTCCAAGTTGTGTGATACAGTGTGGAAAGGCCAAGGATTGGTCCAAGTTGTGTATCAGAGTGTGGCAAAGCCAAGAGGCTGACAAGGAGAAGCCAAGTGAATGGGAGTATCCACACAGGAACAAAAGCAGAACTTGTGTAGGTCAAAAGGCCTAAGTTTCCTGTTTGTACGGCCTGTAATGGGTGGACTGTGTGGTCTGAGAACTGCACCTAGACCAGAGAACCCTCAACTGTGTAAGCCAAAGACCTTGTTTAAGCAATCCAGGAAAGAATAAGTTGAAAGAGTTATTAAGTGAGGCAGAAGGAAAGATAACCTTGTTTTGAACACTGAGACAGAGGCCAAGCAGAGGCTGGCACGTTGAAGTCTTGGGGAAGGGAATCTTGAAACTTGCTGAACTTTGATGTTGTCTTGAGGACAGAATCCTCAGGCCCCTTTTCTGTGAAACTGTGTTGCCTTGAACTTGGGGATGGGAACCCCAAGGATTTGGTGAACTGTTTTGAACTTAAGAACGGTAATGCAGAGCCTTTTGTGGAACTTTCTCGAACTTTTGAAAGGGAAGCTGAAAAGAAAATTAAGAGCCGGAAGAAGCTCTGAACTCTTGTTTTATCAGCATTACTTTTGTTATTAACATCCCTACACATTGTTTAGCTTTAGTTGTGAGGGTTAGGATAGGTTTTGGGCACAGGCAGACTTTTAAGTTGATCTTTCAGACTCAGACTTTCCTGACTTTTGTTCAGGTAGCAAAATCCCACCTTAGTATACGGCAAGGTAGACCTTCAACCATCCTGACATTTGAGTTAATAAATCCTTTTATTTTGGGCTGTCAAGTTGGAAGTTTAATGGAAGCCTGAAACATCTAAATGAATTGTCAAGTGCATGTAATGTTCAATTTACTCTTAAAGCACATCAATTTGCCACAGATCGTGCCAAGGTAGGTCGTATGATTTGCAAAATAAGTGGTAATGTCCTAGCCTGAGCTTCCCTTTTGGTTACAGCCTGCAGCCCCTTATTAGATCAATATGATGCAGTTGTCACCATACTGAGGTGTCAGAGTGAGACTTTGAACCTTTGGAGCCCCTCTTTTCCAACTCCTCCTCACCTGAATCTCCGGTGGAGTCCTTCCGTCTAGGCTTTCTGGGTTTCTTGCTCTTCTTTTGATGCAGATACGGACGTGACTCCCCAGAGGCCACCGTGACCGGATGGGGAACCAAGCCCCGGGAGCCCCCCGGGAGTCAGTCCCAAATGTCAGGGAAAAAGGCCGTTGGGCAAGAACAAAACCCTGTTGAGACAGAGTCCTTCCGTAGGTTTCAGGCAGTGAATCCGTAGCATAAATAGTCCAAGGAAACTGAACACACTGTTCCCAGTATCCGGGAAAGGAGTCCTTTAGAAGTCCAGCTCCTATTACCGGTGGTGAAGGTAACAAACAGAGATGAGAGGAAACGGCAGTCCAAAAGGAAATGCAACTTGACTGTGGAGCTCGCAGGCGTCCAGGGGCCGGACAGAAGCACTCGCAGGCATCCGATAGCCGGACAGAAGAGCACTCGCAGGCGTCCAATGGCCGGACAGAAGAGCACAAAGGTAAGATAAAGGAAAAGCGAGAGATTAAGAGAGGGAGGGAGAGATAGGAAGGAAAGGAGAGCTGAAGACAGGAAGAACCAGGACACGGAGAGTAACAGAGGGGAGATAGACAGAGGTGTAAGGCTTACCTCTCGGTGCACTTTAACAGAGACAAACCACAAGAAGATAAACCCACTAAGATGGGAACCCCAGTGAGAAAAGAACAACTGTATGCAAATACAGGAAAACTGATAGTATTAAAGAATAGCACAAAGGCTCGGAAAACTAGCGTTGAGCGTAAACAAGGTAAACAGATACAACGCACTGAAGCCTCGGTCCGTCCCACGTAAATACGTGCCGGCGGCCATATTGGGAGAAGCATAGACCGCTAAAGACGTTCCCAGCCGCCAGACTGGGCAGGTCTCCAGCAACTCCAGATCTTCCACGGGCGATGCATTACAGTATGCCCCCTTCTATGACCGGGGCCACCTGGTTTACACGGATACAATCTGTGGAACCTCTGAACCAGCCTTGGTGCACTGATATGAGCCTTGGGCTCCCAGGTCCTCTCAGAACTGGGATAACCCTTCCAGTGTACAAGGTACTGTAAGGTTCCTCGTTGATAACGGGAATTCACCAGTCTAGCAACCTCGTATTCCTGGGATTCCTCTGGTACATCTACCCGTGTCTTCTTGATAGACCTCCGGTAGGGATCTTCCACATGACCCTTAAGAAGAGAAGAATGGAAGACCGGATGTACTCTCTTGAACTGAGAATGTAACTTCAATTTGTAGGCAACGGGATTTATCCTGTCCTCAATCTTGTATGGACCTATATATCTAGGTGAGAACTTGCCCATTCGTGCCCAGCGAGGTAAATACAGAGTGGACAGCCAGACCATTGAGCCAGGATTCCATTGAGGGTTAGGCCTTCTTTTTGCATCAGCATACTTCCTGTATGTCTTACGGCTTTCCTCCAAAGTTTGCAGGGCTCATTTATGAATCCGTTGGATCCTGGAGACAAGCTCGTCCACCGCCGGTGCCTTGTTACCACCAGAAGGTAATGTCGGTAGTGGGGGTGGTACCCATAGGTGCATTGAAATGGACTCATACCAATAGCAGTGTGAACAGTGTTGTTGTACTTAAATTCTGCCTTAGACAACATAGATGCCCAATTGTCTTGTTCTTTATTGCAGAAGCACCTCAGGTATTCTTCCAGAGTGGCATTAAGTCGTTCTGTTTGTCCATTAGACTGGGGGTGATATCCCGATGATACTGCCCTGTGAATTCCCAGCTCTTTGCACAAAATGGACCAGAACCTTGAGGTGAATTGTACTCCTCGTCGGAAATGATGACGCGAGGTAGTCCATGGAGCTTCACTATGTCCCTGAGAAACACAGAGGCAGTTTCAGTAGCAGAAGGTACCCCAACAAGGGGGGAAAAATGAGCCAGTTTGGAAAAGGAATCGACTGTGACCATTATAGCTGTCTTTCCTTGAGAAGGAGGCAATTCAACTATAAAGTCCATTGACAAATTCTCCCACGGACGAGAAGGTAAGTCTGCTTGCTGCAACAAGCCGAGCGGCATTTGCCTAGAGACCTTGGAACTTACACAAACTGAACATGATCTGACGTATGTGTTAACGTCGATCCGTACAGAAGGCCACCAAAAGCTTCTAGTGAGTAATTCAAAGGTGGCTTTTTGCCCCTTGTGACCGGCCAAGGGGAGGTCGTGACAGAGATGAAGGGCTTGCTCCTGGAGGTCCTTTGTTGGAAGGAAGAGGGCTGATTCAAGAAACCATAATCCTTCTCTTTCTTGGAGGCCCATAGACAATAGCTCTCGTCTAAACAAGGTCTTATATGCACACTGCACATTCTGCAAAAAGCTGTTGATGGTGGTGATAATCTTAGGGTTAGGTAGTATTCTATCCCTTACAGTAGGTGTAGATCCGATCTCTAGTTCTGTGTTGGCCCAGCTTCGAGAAAGTGCGTCTGCTACCCCATTCTGGGTACCAGGGATGTAAGAGATGAGAAAGTCAAAATTCGAAAAGTAATAAGCCCATCTGGCATGACGTGCGTTCCGGCATTCCATCTGCTGGAGAACCCGCAGATTTCTGTGGTCCGTGCGAATAAGGAATGGCTGAGATGCTCCTTGAAGCAAGTGCCTCCACTCTTCGCATGCTCGTCGCATAGCCAGTAGTTCACGCTCGAGTACGGAATAGTTCCTTTCACTGGCCGTCAGAGTGCGTGAATAATAGGCTATAGGACGTTCTGCACCTTCGTTATCTTCTTGTAGTAAAACTGCTCCTATGGCTCCAACTGAAGCATCAGTTTCCACTATGAATGGTTTAGACTGGTCTGGTTGTATAAGCACCGGAGCAGTAGTGAATAGTCTTTTCAGTTCGGAAAAGGACGACTGGGCTGACGGGTTCCAATCAAAGATGCTGTCCTTCTTAAGGAGTAAAGTCAGAGGGAGAACCATCTCAGAGAAATGTGGAATGAAACGGCGATAGAAATTCACCAGACCGAGAAATCGTTGGATCTCCTTTATGGAGGTAGGTTCTGGCCATCTGAGCATGGCCTTTATCTTATCGGGATCCATCCGGATACCTTTGGAGGACAGGATAAACCCAAGGTATGGTACTTCGGTAGCCTCAAACGTGCATTTCTCGGCCTTGGCGTACAAATGGTTCTCCTGCAGCCTTCGTAACACCTCCTTCACTTGGTTCCGATGATCCTGAAGAGTTGTGGAATATATCAAAATGTCATCTAGGTATACCACAACGGAAGTACCCAGCATGTCGGAAAAAACATGGTCTATGAACCTTTGGAACACCGCTGGGGCGTTGACTAGTCCGAACGGCATCACGCAATATTCGAACAACCCCAGCGGTGTTCGAAAAGCAGTGTTCCACTCGTCCCCTGGATAGATTCTGAGAAGATGATAAGCCCCACGTAGATCGATCTTAGTGAAGACCTGACAGTCCTTTACTGCTTCGATGATGTCTCTTATGAGGGGCATGGGATAACGGTCAGGTACCGTAATCCTGTTTAATTCCCTGTAATCAATGCAAGGGCGCAACTCTCTGGTTCCCTTCTTGGCAACGGAAAATAGAGATGCCCCTCCGGAAGACCGTGACTTCCTTATCAAGCCGTTCTCGAGATTCGAATCCAAATACTCCTTCAGGACTGACCGCTCTTGTTGTGACAGCGGATACATTCTACCAAAGGGCAAAGGTACTTCTTCCTTGAGGTCGATTCTGCAATCTTCGGGACGGTGAGGTGGGAGGAGTTTGGGTACCACATCTTTGAAAACTTCTTTGTATTCCTTGTATTGGGTAGATATGGAAACGGCTGACTGGTTTGTAGGGAAGCCAGAGACCACTACCCGATGTTCCTTAATGCAGTTCTTGCTGCAATAGTCTGAATTAAAACTCAAGCGATTAGCGCTCCAGTCGATATCAGGGTTGTGCTGTCTTAACCAGGAGATTCCCAGTATAACCGGAAAGTGTGCTGCCATGATGACATCAAAGATGATCACTTCTGTTTGTTCTTCCATAACGACCTGTAGGGGCAAAGTCTCCATGGTTACTGGTCCTGAAGACAAAGGGCGTCCGTCAACTCCTTCCACTGGAATGGTTCTGCTCTTGGATCTGAGTGGAATGCCTTTGTTCTGTGCCCAAGAAGCGTCAATAAAATTGCCCGCCGCCCCGCAGTCCAACATGGCCAACACTGGAATAGAGGAATCAGCAGACGGGCTTAGGGACGCCTGGAGTATCATCAATCGGTTGTCTTCTCCTGCTTTAGTGGTTGTTGCAAGGGTTTGTGCCAACTTCCCCGTAGTCTCCCTTGCGTAGACTCGGGGCAATGCGTTTCCCGAACGCCGAGATGGGATCTGTGTGCAGTCCTTCAACTGGTGTTCCGATGAACCACAATACATACAAAGACTAAGTTCCTTTCTGCGCCTTCTTTCATTAACGGACAAAGGGCCTCTTGTGGCACCTATTTGCATTGGTTCCTCGGGGAAGGGACGATCCTTGGCCTGGGGAGCCATCTGGTTGTTCCATTGAAGTCCTCGGCCCTTCTTCCTCTCGTTTCGTCTTTCATTCAAACGGAATTCGATCCGGAGGACCAAGGTTGTTAATTCAGAAAAGGTGTCTGGTCTTGCCACTCGTGCCAACTCGTCCTTTATATCGTCGTGCAATCCTCGACGGAAGATAGTTTGCTGAGCAGTATCAGGCCAACCTGCCAAGGCAGCTAATCCCTGAAAGTGTGAAATATATGATTGGACGTCTTGGTTGCCTTGCTTGGCATCCAGTAGTGCTTCATATGTTGAGTATTGGACTTCAGGTCTTTCGAACCTAGTCTTAAAGTCACGAATGAATTAATCATAGTCTTTCACCGAGGGATCTTCTGAAGTAACAAGGGGGGTAGCCCATTTCAAGGCACTTCCCGTGAGATTGGAAATTAGAAAACCAACCCGAGACCTTCTGGACTCGAAGTTCTTCCTCCTGAATGAGAAGTAGACAGTGCAGGTATCAAGGAACTCCTTCATTCCCTTGGGATTGCCATCATACTTGTTCATGGAAAAAGGCATCGGGGGTAATTCACCTCTTCCTTCGTCTCTGGTAGCCACCTGTTGCCGAAGGGTCTGGTTCTCTGCCTGTACGTTCTGCATGTCGATCCGCAACGCCTGGATAGCATTGCACATCTCCTGGACTTGTTCAGGAGTAGCCATGGTCTTACTCTTTGGGCGTTGTATACTGTGAGACTTTGAACCTTTGGAGTCCCTCTTTTCCAACTCCTCCTCACCTGAATCTCCGGTGGAGTCCTTCCGTCTAGGCTTTCTGGGTTCCTTGCTCTTCTTTTGATGCACATACGGACGTGACTCCCCAGAGGCCACCGTGACCGGAGGGGGAACCAAGCCCCGGGAGCCCCCCGGGAGTCAGTCCCAAATGTCAGGGAAAAAAGCCGTTGGGCTAGAAAAAAACCCTGTTGAGATGGAGTCCTTCCGTAGGTTTCAGGCAGTGAATCCGTAGCATAAATAGTCCAAGGAAACTGAACACACTGTTCCCAGTATCCGGGAGTCCTTTAGAAGTCCAGCTCCTATTACCGGTAGTGAAGGTAAGGAACAGAGATGAGAGGAAACGGCAGTCCAAAAGGAAATGCAACTTGACTGTGGAGCTCGCAGGCGTCCGGGGCCGGACAGAAGCACTCGCAGGCGTCCGATAGCCGGACAGAAGAGCACTCGCAGGCATCCAATGGCCGGACAGAAGAGCACAAAGGTAAGATAAAGGAAAAGCGAGAGATTAAGAGAGGGAGGGAGAGATAGGAAGGAAAGGAGAGCTGAAGACAGGAAGAGCTAGGACACGGAGAGAAACGGAGGGGAGATAGACAGAGGTGTAAGGCTTACCTCTCGGTGCACTTTAACAGAGACAAACCACAAGAAGATAAACCCACTAAGATGGGAACTGCGGTGAGAAAAGAACAACTGTATGGAAATACAGGAAAACTGATAGTATTAAAGAATAGCACGAAGGCTCGGAAAACTAGCGTTGAGCGTAAACAAGATAAACCGATACAACGCACCGAAGCCTCAGTGCGTCCCATGTAAATACATGCCGGTGGCCATATTGGGAGAAGCATAGAACGCTAAAGACGTTCCCAGCCGCCAGACTAGGCACGTCTCCAGCGACTCCAGATCTTCCACGGGCGATGCATTACAGTCAGACTCAAGGACCTCTTTACGACGGGAATGAGATTCCTCGGGAGCCACAGACGTAATTGCCCTCCAACCCTGAAGGAAAAGGCCAGCCGGTTGGATATGACAACACGGTGGAGCAGTTCCCCCAAAGGCAGGAGTGCTACTTGACACACACCCTTCCTAAAACAGAGAGCACAAGGACACAGGAGATGCAGTAAGGGAGACAAGATCAAGTATAAAACAAGTGAAAAAACAAAGGGAGCATCAGTAGCACTGATGAAAAGGCTTACCTGTTTATTCAGAGTGACGAGACCTGAACACGGGGTCTGGTGAAGGCAGGTTACCAGTTGACAACCCCAGGTAACACCAGATTTGTCTTTGTTTAAAGACAAATCTGGTGTTACCTGGGGTTGTCAAAACAATCCTGAACCAGAATATGGCTAAGTACCTAAGGAGTCACTTGCAGACTTAAAATCATAACATACGAAGGAGCATGGTCCTACGCATATAAGGGTTCGTAAGGCAAGTGGAACAAAATCCAGGTTCTGGTGCTCCTTTTAAACAGGATCTGTTAATTCTCCTTCCGATGTCTGGCAAGATGTGCATCGCCGCAGATTAGAGGAAATGGCCTTTCTGCATTCTAGGCACGGTGCTAGATCCGGACGCTCGGCCACTTCTAATCTCGAGGTTCCAAGAGGGGCAAGCGCATCACCGTGCCCCCAGTTTACAGGGCAACATTGAGTCAACGTTGAATGGATTAGAGGAAATGACCTATCCGCATTGATACGTACTGTGCCAGATCTGGATGCTCTGCCACCTCTAATCTCAAGGTTCCAAGAGGGGTGAGCGCCTCACCGTGCCCCCAGTCTCCAGGGCAACGTTGAGTCAACCTGACACGTAAAGGGTACTCCGCTCGTGGAGGCAGACCGGGGCCGGGGTTCCTAACAGGATGTTTGATTGACCCAAATTAACGTATTCTGCCCAAGAAGCCTTGCTTGACTTAAAACAAGGAAAATTGATATCTTAACGTAAGTCGAAACAACTGGCCAACGAGACAAGGTGGTCAAGGAAACCTGATTTGCGCTCTTTCGCAGAGGTCTGCAGGAAGAATTAAAGGATGAACGTGCGAGGGTCCCCCGACTAGTTTCTTTTGCAGACCTTGTGACCTTGGTTTTGGAGCTGGATTTTAGATTGAAGGAACTCTGTCTAGAGAAAAAGAGATACCGCCTAAAAACATTTCAGCTATGTCTAAACTCTGAAATTCCTTCTACTTCTTTAATGAATGATCCTGAACCTATGCAACTAGAAGTGATCTGGGGACCCCTGTCTGCAGAGGAAAGACCATGGCCCAGAGTGCTAGGATTAAGTGTGTGCTGTTGAAATAAGGGTCACCTAGTTCATGACTGCCTGGGTTAACCCTAAGAGGAAGTCTGGAAAGAAGACCTCCCAATCCTAGAGCGGACAGAGGAACGGGAGAACAGAGGTCGTCCCCTCCACTTGAATCAAATTAGCTCGACCAGTCTGGATGTTTTACAGATATACCTTTTTGTGATCGGTGTTACTCTTACCACTACCAATCAACAATCATTTTCTACGCAGGTTTGGGTGGATTCAGAAGCAGCAGTCCTGTTCATGGTTCATAAGTGGGCTGCTGAACATGATATCCTGAAGCAAACCAAGAAAATCAGAGTGGAAGGACAACCACTGATTTCTGGTTCATTCCAAGAGCACATGGTTTTCCTTTGTTTGGAAGTTGCTAATCATATTGGAAGCTTGGTGTTTGCTTTGATTAAGGCAGCTCACCTCCCTGTGATTTTGGGGTTACCTTGGCTATGTCTGCATGTGCTGAGCATGATGAAGGTCCGCTTCAACCTCTGCAGGAACATCTTGATTCCGCTTTTGATGTTGCACAAGATGTTGTGGTGCCTCTTTGTAGGATTTTCATTTTATCTGAACCAGAAAAGGCTTCCCTCTGGCCATATCTGATAGCCAATTTGACGAATGGGCTCTTTAACGAATCCAAGTGACCAGCTAGTTCCTTGTTATTCTTTAGCCAAAGAAGAACACTACAGAATTAAGACTGTGTTTGAACTACCAGGGGTTGAACAGTTTGACCATAAAAGATAAGTACTCGTTCTGTTTGATATCTGACATCTTGGAGAAAGTACGAGGCACTGTTAACGTCACTAATTTAGATCGGCGGGGGGTCTATCACCTGATTCAGATGAAAACCAGAGATTAATGTAAAATGGCATTCAGAACCCCCTTCAGGCATTTTCAGACTCTGACCCTGGGGGTTGCTATCTGAGGGAGGACCACATGATGGAAGACAACCCGTGGGAAGGTGGAGTAGACTTGCTAGGGCAAGTCAGGCATTTCCCTGTTTCCTTAGCCTCTGGTAACACCCACTTGCCTCCCTATTCCAGTATGGCATATTCCCGTTATTATTCTGGGAAAAGAGATCTGAATCAAGGTGGCAGTGATTCCTAATCTTCCCACACAACTACTTTCTGGTCTGAAAGTTCCCCACTTTCCCCAACGGTTGTCCTGGGTTGCGCAAAGGAACCTGGAATGTCAGTGCCAAGTCCTTGTAAGAGGTTAGAATTACAGAAAATCCACACCCCAAGGAAAGATACCAGGAAAATACTCTCCTTTTAACAACAAGAATAAGAAGATATATAGTGCTAGCCCACCTATCTGGAATTGGGAGAACCCCAAAGAAAACATACAGTCCTTTGTGCCCCATAGGACAGCCCAGACTTTAGGGGAAGGGTATGTGACGAATCTAGTGAGGTCATCACTACTTCACCGGGGGACATCTCCCCTCATGTGTCCAGGGAAAAGCAGCAGTTACCTGACTCTGGGGGGGGTTATCAGTGGGAAAACCACATAAGGGAAGCCAACCCTCGAGGAGGCAGAGTAGACTTGGTAGGTGAAGGCAGTAATTTCCTGGTTTCTTTGACCTCTGGTAACACCCTCTTGCCTCCCTATTCCGGTATGGCATACAGTAGTGTGGGTGTAGAGCCCCCAGTCATGAACAATCACCAACTGCATTTACATTCCGCTTTGCTTAATGACACTGAGACGAGGAAGAGGACTGGAGTAATGATGATCACTAGAACCAGAAAGCAAATGCCATGCTCTAGTTGTTGGAAAAGTTGCTGGGATATTTAAAAACACCACACCTGGAGAGATAGAGGGACTCCCTTCTCCCGACGTCGATCGGGACACCAAAGGAGAGCATGCTGCAAAGCGGAGCAGAGAAACTGCTGCAGGTGCCATCTGGAGAAGTTTCAAAGGGGAAGGGTTGCTGCGCTTGTGCCACGGACAGCAGGAGCTGTCAAGTGAAGAAGAATGCAAAGCAGGAACCGGAGACCAGACGAAACGCCCTCTCAGCCGGCAAGCAAGCCGCAGTGAGAACAGGGAGACGCGAAGGACAGCCGACGGAAACAAATGAGCCCAGAGACTGAGGTTGGGATGCCCGGGTCGCTTCATGGCAGATGCTGCGTACCATTGATGATCCGGAATACCGGGGCTATTGAGCAAAGAGACTAAGACGAATGAGGAGGGGTCACAGAGCTAAAATATGAAAAGTATAATTAAAGAATCGTGGGACTATATAAAAGAGAAGGTGATTAGTGATGAGAAGTGTGAGTCTGGGCTGTTTGACGAAGGAACAGTGTAACCAGCTATCACGCCAGTCTGCTTCATGAAGATCAGTTCGATGCCTTTTTTACGTCTCTGTCTGTATCAATGTCCGTCCGTCTTGTGATCGCTCTGAGGCCTTTGGGTCGAATGGCGCTATATAAAAATAAATATAGATAGATAGGTAGTCTGGGACCCGCACCCAAATACCGAACCAATTAAGAATGTCCAAGGCGTAGAGTAAATCAGGCATACAGTGAGCCTGATACTCGCACCCAAGTGATGAAATAAGAAAGTCGAGGCAGGAGAGTAAACCAGGCATACAATGACTCTGGGACACATATTCAATCAATATTGCTAAACTTGGAAAAGGGGTATAGCAGTTTCCAAAATGTGTGGAATCTAGGAGAAGGGAGTCTCCCTCCCCTTTTTGCTGAGGGAAAAGTCAAGGAAGCACAAAGGAAAGTCAAGGAAGCCCAAGGGAAGAAGCACATCCCATGGCCTGTGAATTGTGAAACTGAAACCGTAAACTGTAGAAAAGCTAAGAATGTTCAGGGAAAGACGCATAACCCTGCAAGTTGTACATTGTGGAGCTGTGAAATCTGTGCAGTATGGAAAATCTAAGAAAACTCAGGGGCAGATGTATAATCCATGAACCTGTGAATTGTGGAACTGTGAAAATCTGTCACGATGAGCAGACCAGATCGCCCCAGCCCAGCAGCAGTGGGAACATTGGGGCACATTAAGGGCCCTGACTCGATCAAGCCTCAAAGGAGGGCCACCTGGACCTAGTCCTGGCGCCTCTGGCACTAGGCTCATGGAGATAACCTCAAAGAAAACACAGGTGTAATCGGTCTGCCACTGAGTGTTTGACTTCTGTGCTAATTGCAGTTAAGGGCGTGGCTCTAGGCCATTAGCTTGTGCATTAGTCTGCAATCATGGGTGTGGCAGAGAGCTTCTGGAAATATTTGTACAATGGGAGTGTCAGGGCGTGGTTGGCTATTTAAGCCCCACCCAAGCCATAAAGCATGCTTCGCGTTATTCTGCAGTTAGCAGCGTAACGCTCTCTGAGGAACTCCTGCCAGCAATCTTCCACAAACCTGCAAAGAAAATCCAGAGACCATCGGGACTCGCATACTCACCTGCTCTGACTTACTTGTGCCTCCAGCAATGACCCGGTTGTTCGACAAGGACGCCAGCTTTCATCGGTCGCCGGCACCTGCAGAAGCAAGAGAAGGAAAACAAGGTTAATCGCTGAGCCCATTCATTGCGCCCTGTCACCGCCGCGCATTACTCACTGCTTCCGTCGCCATCTACTGGATTCATTCATCATGCCGGCTCACAGGTACCTGGAAAAGAGAAGGAAAGAACAGGTTAGATCACGCAAACCACACCTGAGCTCGTGCTGGCCCCCTAGACAAAAGGCAGGCCACCCTGACCCACTGGCTCAGCCGCTCGCACGTGTTGCACCAAACCAACGCACACCGAGGAGGGATTAGTGCCACAACAGCGACACGAACCACAACAGTGAAACGAACACGGACTGCGGCACGCAGCAAAGGACAACACAGATAGCAGGACACAGACAACATACAATACAATGGCTTACATGGACAATAACAAGCAGAGCAACACAAGCAACACGAGTTGCGACCACAGCAGTACTGGGTTGTCACCCGACTTCAAGGGTCAGTGAAGTAACTGGATCCTATAGGACATTGCGCCCCTGCTGAGACTAAGCAGGAATGAGAGCCCACCAACCAAATGTACAAGGGGAGAGCGGCCCGGAGTGGGGAACACATGTGGAAAGACAGGGTGGGGGGTCACAGGTGGCAGGCACAGATAGTCTCACTCACCAACCTTTCTCCTGTCGTAGGAGCTGACCCAAGGCCAGTCCAGGGAACAAAAGACGTGCAGCGCTTCAAAACAGGGAAGCAGACACTCCACGCATCAGCGCCCGACATCCCCTTAGAGACAAGGTGAGCGCAACAAAATCTCAAGGGAAGGGTCATACCTCTTTAGATTGTGGAATGGTATAACCCAAAGGAGATAAAGAGAGAAATTGTATATCTTGAGTTGATGAACTGTGCAAACCAGAAGAAACTCAGGGGAAGAGTCATCCCCCTTGAGATTGTGTAGTCTGTTAATGTGAAACTGAAGGACATTGAAAACATCGAGAAATCCAGGGGAAGAGAAAAACCACTTTAACTGGTAGAGCTTAGTTAGTTTATTTGACAATTTGGAACTTTATGTTGGGACTTTGGAAAGGAGCTGCAGGTGATCAGCTAAAAGCCATTTTCCCCTTCAAGTTCTATTGAGTTTATGAGGATCAGGTTAGGATTCTGGATGCAGGACAGAGAACTTGACGTTCTTTTGTTGAGGTAGGGAACCCCCTCCTAGACTTAGGGATAGGTAGGATGTCCCCAACCCTCTCTTTAATGTTATCAATAAAAGTCTGTAACAATCACCATAATGCCACTATGTCTGAATCTTACTCTTCATCCCTTTGTCATACCTCAAGGAACCTGGCGGCTGTGGACTAAATGGAAGCTGCGTCCTCCATTACTGGTTCCTTCACGTACAACGAAGCACAGAGTACGAGTCTAGTCTTTTTTACGCATTCCGACGCCCGTTTATAAGCCACTCACTTCCGGGGTCGGATGCGTTGCAACGAACAGTTTTCCTGATCGCCTGCGCTTCAGTACTACTTGTACTCGCTCCTCAGAGTTTTTGCCCTCTCTTTCTCGCCTCGTTTTCCTTCCGCCCTTGCCCTTTGTATTTCCACCTTATCTCTTCGCCTCCGTCCCCTTAACCCTTCTCCTCCTACCTTCCGCTCCCTTCTCCCTCCTGTCCCGTCCTCCTGTCTGGTGTTCTTTTACTTCAGCCTTACCTTCTTTCATTTCCTCCTTCCAGTCTTACCTACGAGTTTACTTCCGTGTATCGACCACTTTCTGTGTAACGGACTGCCTTGCTTTATCCCAGTGACTTTGTTGTTCTTCCTGTGCACCGACTCCTGCTTGCCTACAGTCTGCCTACCTTTTCCTGTACATTGTTGTGGCGATCCAAACTTACTACTACTGGACCTACTCAGGTTATCCGGATATTCCGAGTTCACTCATCTCTTCAGTTGAAGCATTCCTTTCTGGGGTTTTTTATGCCGCCGGCTTTTTCCCCACAGTATTACGGCTGAGGAGGGTAGCCACAGTTCACCCATTGGGTGTCACTGTGGCGTCCTTTCACGGTCGTCCTTCCCTGCAAAAAAAAAAGGGAAAGAATCGAACACAAGATAATCCGAAGCTTGCTTCACATCGAAAGATCAGAGGTGAGGAGGAAGGGGAGGACAGGGGATCAGACTCTTCACAAGCAGAGGAAGATATCTCTGACAGATTGCAACGCCCGCAAATCCCTATGCCTACTCCACAACAGGTGCAGGAGTTAGTGGCAGCTGTCCAGAACTTGAACTTAGAAGTTCAAAATCTTAAGGGCGCTAATGCCGCCTTACAGCAGAGGATGGCGGAACAGAACCCACCTACCTCGGATCTTCCTCCCTTACCCTTAGTCTCGGGGAAGTTTGAAGGGACGCCCAAGAATTTGAAGGAGTTCTTGGATGCTTGTAACTTACATTTTTCATTCCGTTCCCATGCATTTGCTTCGGGACACGCTAAGGTCGGATTCATGATAACTCACATGTCAGGCAATGCTCTGGCCTGGGCTACCCCGCTGGTCAACAGAGCAGATCCCGTGTTACAAGACTATGAAGCATTCAAGACATTGATGAAGCAGACCTTCCTACGTACTGAGAGTACGTATTTGGCCTCGGAGGACCTGTTGGACATTAGACAAGGGAACTCCGACTTAATGTCCTACATCACGTTGTTCAAACAAATAGCCGCTGAGGCGCGCTGGCAAGAACAGGCACAATACTCCATATTCCGGAGAGGTCTGCGAGAAGAACTCAAAGACGAACTAGCACGCATAGAAAGACCTCTCACCTTTACAGATCTCATCACAGCTACATTGCGAATAGATTTCCGATTAACCGAACGACGATCAGAGCGCCGAAAGACAAAGATGGGGATCCCGATACCTCCTGTTTCCCTCCCTCTGACATCACCTTCCTCGACACGCTCCACGCGAGAAGAACCTATGCAGATAGGCACGACCCGTGCCCCTCTCACGGTTGAAGAACGCAGAAGAAGACGAGAAGGAAGTCTGTGTATGTACTGTGGATCTTCGACGCATTTACTTCGAGACTGCCCAGGTGTACCCCCGAGACGCTCGGGAAACGGGCACCCTCGGTAAGTTTGGGGACTCACTACGGAGGGATGAGTCCTAGTCCCTTTGTGACCCTTTCAATCACTACATTGGAAGGAAGTAATGATGACCGACTCATGGTGATGGCAGTTACCCTACTTATCGGCAAGACCTCCATTCAGACCCAGGCTCTCCTGGATTGTGGGGCCGCTGGCAATTTCATAGACACTCAGTGGGCCGAAAGCCACGGACTCATCTGAGTAGCCAAGACCGAAGATCAGAAAGTAGAAGGTGTTGATGGAGAACCTTTAAGCTCAGGCCTGATTACTCATTCCACAGAGATCCTCACTGTGTGCATCATGGAACATTCTGAACGTCTATCCTTTGACATTATCCGAGCAGCACACTTCCCTCTCATTCTGGGCATAGGTTGGCTCCGTCGACACAACCCTTCTATAGATTGGACCAGAAACCTTTTAAGTTTTCACTCAACCTTCTGTAAAAAGAACTGTCTGCCCAAACCTACCTTTACTACTATCCAAACCACCAACGGTACGGAATCAAAGACAATACCTTGTTTACCTTCCTTTCTCAATGAATACACTGATGTAGTGACAGAGAGGATACCTCTTGAGCTTCCTCCTCACAGACCTGAAGATTGCAAAATTGATCTGCATCCGGGGGCTTTGGTCCCTTTTTGTCGTATGTTTTCTTTGACACTCCAAGAAAGAAGATATCTGCGAGAATACCTTGATAAGAATCTGGCCAATGACTTGATCAGGCCTTCTAGATCTCCTGCAGGTGCCTCTTTATTTTTTATTCCCAAGAAAGACACCCTAGAACTGCGTCCGTGTATCGATTACAGGGGACTAAACAAGGTAACTACAAAGGACAGGTATCCCATGCCTCTCATCTCAGAAATCATTCACGCCGTTCAGTCGGCCACGATATTTACTAAACTAGATCTGCGGAACGCTTATCATTTGCTTCGTATTCACTCTGGAGATGATTGGAAGACTGCGTTTAGGACCCCCTTTGGACTTTATGAATATCAAGTAATGCCATTTGGCCTTGTCAATGCCCCTTCTATTTTCCAACGCTTCATGGACAGACTCTTTTCTGATATCTTGGGTCATTCAGTACTCATCTACTTAGATGATATCCTTGTTTTCTCTCGCACCCAAGAAGAACATTTTGCCCACGTCCGGGAGGTATTCCACAGGTTGCAAAAAACCCATCTTTCGGTTAAACTTGAAAAATGTGTCTTTTCGGCTAGATCCATTTCCTACTTAGGTTACATCCTTTCCTCTGAGGGCATTGCAATGGACCCTCAAAAAGTCAATTCCATCCTTGACTGGCCATCCCCTAAAACGGTTAAGGACATTCAGAGATTTCTTGGCCTTTCTAACTTCTATCGAAAATTCATCCCAAATTTCTCTCTACAGGTACTTCCTATGACCACTCTTCTGAAGAAATCCTCCTCTCCATTTCAATGGTCTCCTCAGGCGGAGAAGAGTTTTCAACAACTAAAACAGACCTTTTGTTCAGCTCCTGTCCTAAGACAACCCGATCAGTACAGCCCTTTCATCGTGGAAACCGACGCCTCTTCAGCCGCTGTAGGAGCGGTCTTGCTACAAGAACACCATGGTAAGGAACACCCGGTGTCCTATTTCTCCAAAACCTTGAACATCAGTCAACGGAATTACTCGGTTATAGAGCGAGAGTTACTCGCAATGAAATTAGCCTGTGCTGAATGGCGTCACCTCCTCCAAGGTGGGGAACATCCTTTTACCCTTCGGACTGATCACAAAAATCTGCAAGTGTTACGTGAATTTGAGTGCTATAACACTAGGCAGGCAAGATGGGCACATTTCTTCGCCCAGTTTGACTTCGAGATCACCTATATCCCAGGCGAACAAAACCTGGTAGCTGATGCCCTGTCCCGGCGCAGTGATTATCTGTCTGAATCGGAATCCACGAAGGAGTTGATGTTTCCTAGAACACAAAGAATTGGAGTTATTTCTACCTTTTTACAATGCGTCAGGGACAATTCAAGAGGAAGATTCGAGGATGAAATGCATGACAATCGGTCGGAGTATGTCATTAAAGACAGACTTTATCTGGTAAAAGATAAATTGTACTTACCCACGCCAGCTTTAAGGAAGACGGCGTTATCCTGGTGTCATGACTCAAGGTTTGCCGGACATCGTGGTATTCGTTGTACACAGGATTTTCTAATACGACACTTCTTTTGGCCCAACATGAGAGAAGATACCAAACAATATGTACAATCTTGTACCACCTGCCTTCGGAATAAATCCACCACGCAATG
This sequence comes from Ambystoma mexicanum, assembly GCF_040938575.1. NCBI lineage: Eukaryota > Metazoa > Chordata > Amphibia > Caudata > Ambystomatidae > Ambystoma > Ambystoma mexicanum. The sequence continues at coordinate 1,024,771,233 of NC_090941.1, read as the reverse complement.
ACCTCTGGGATTGTTGGAACCCTGTGCCATTCCTACGGGTCCGTGGTCCACTATATCTACTGATTTCATCGTTGACTTACCAGAGTCACAAGGTTGTACCTGTATCATGGTGGTGATTGATTCTTTCACAAAGTTGGCACATTTCTCACCATTGCCCAAAGTACCTTCTGCCTCCAGTATGGCGGAAATATTCTTGAAGGACATATTCAGGTTACACGGTCTACCCACTAAGATCATTTCGGACAGAGGCAGCCAGTATACATCCCATTTCTGGTCCGCTCTCTGTAAAGGCTTGGGTATAGAGAGAGCTCTCACCTCGGGATTCCATCCACAATCCAACGGACAGACGGAACGCCTTAACGGGACATTAGAACAGTATCTCCGGTGTTTCGTTAACCAACAGCAAGACAATTGGGTCCAGATACTTCCTATGGCAGAATTTTCTTATAATCACGCCAAACACTCTGCCCTCGGAATCAGCCCTTTTTTCTGCACTTATGGTTACCATCCCCGCACCTTACTTCCATTAGTTGACATAGAGAGTTCTGTTCCTTCGGCCGAAGCCTCATTGACAACTATCCGAGAGGCACATAACCAAGCTAGGCTGAGATTGAAGGAGGCCCAAGAAAGAAACAGGACCCAAGCAGATAAACGCCGCAGACCAGTTCCAGAATGGGGTGTTGGTTCTAAAGTACTCCTGTCAACCAAATTCCTACCACGTTGGGTACATCCTTCAAAACTATCCCCGAGATATATTGGGCCCTACAAAATCTCTCGGGTCATAAACCCTGTGGCCTTTCGTCTTCAGCTACCATCAAGCTTACGCCGAGTTCATCCGATGTTTCACACTTCTCAACTAAAATCTTTTTTTGAAGATAGATGGACCCGTAAGACAAGCAGCAACTCTGTACCCAACGACCCTTCTAAAGATATCTATGAGGTGGCCCAGATATGTGACTCCCGGTATCATAGAGGACGCTTAGAATACTTGATTCGTTGGAAAGGATACCCTGTTTCAGAAAACACCTGGGAACCTGGATCACATTTGAATACCCCCTTGCTGTTGTACAATTTCCATCGTAATTATCCGAGCATGCCAGGAGGCGTGGACCTTAGGAGGGGGCATACTGTCATACCTCAAGGAACCTGGCGGCTGTGGACTAAATGGAAGCTGCGTCCTCCATTACTGGTTCCTTCACGTACAACGAAGCACAGAGTACGAGTCTAGTCTTTTTTACGCATTCCGACGCCCGTTTATAAGCCACTCACTTCCGGGGTCGGATGCGTTGCAACGAACAGTTTTCCTGATCGCCTGCGCTTTAGTACTACTTGTACTCGCTCCTCAGAGTTTTTGCCCTCTCTTTCTCGCCTCCTTTTCCTTCCGCCCTTGCCCTTTGTATTTCCACCTTATCTCTTCGCCTCCGTCCCCTTAACCCTTCTCCTCCTACCTTCCGCTCCCTTCTCCCTCCTGTCCCGTCCTCCCGTCTGGTGTCCTTTTACTTCAGCCTTACCTTCTTTCATTTCCTCCTTCCAGTCTTACCTACGAGTTTACCTCCGTGTATCGACCACTTTCTGTGTAACGGACTGCCTTGCTTTATCCCAGTGACTTTGTTGTTCTTCCTGTGCACCGACTCCTGCTTGCCTACAGTCTGCCTACCTTTTCCTGTACATTGTTGTGGCGATCCAAACTTACTACTACTGGACCTACTCAGGTTATCCGGATATTCCGAGTTCACTCATCTCTTCAGTTGAAGCATTCCTTTCTGGGGTTTTTTATGCCGCCGGCTTTTTCCCCACAGTATTACGGCTGAGGAGGGTAGCCACAGTTCACCCATTGGGTGTCACTGTGGCGTCCTTTCACGGTCGTCCTTCCCTGCAGAAAAAAAAGGGAAAGAATCGAACACAAGATAATCCGAAGCTTGCTTCACATCGAAAGATCAGAGGTGAGGAGGAAGGGGAGGACAGGGGATCAGACTCTTCACAAGCAGAGGAAGATATCTCTGACACCCTTACATAGCTGTGTCAGGACTGGGATGCGACTCTGCTGACACAGCTGACACACGCTGGGGGACCCTTAACACTACCGAAAGTGACAACCATGTTTACCTAATGGTCACTACATAAGAAAAGAGTTGGTTAATCAACGCAACCCATTTCAGCAGGTCAGAACCATTGGGTCGGACCCGGCTGAGAGACCTTAAACCCCATGGCCACCAACACCTCAGAATGGGGGTTACATTCCAGATATTGAGCTCCAATGCCATTTTTCCACTGAGACAAACTGTAGAGGGGAACAGTTATAATCTGTTCTGTCCCCAAGACTACCTTAATGATAGGGCTATCATTTCCTTGGACCTACATGTACATCTTTTCCCTAGGTGGGTTACTTACGTCATACCCCAAAAAGAAAGGGACACCAAAAGAAGGGGGAAAATGGTTTACCCCTTCTGCCTTACATTGGGGAGGTGAAACTGATCCTTTTAAATATTCGGCCAGACCCAATCAAGATCCAAAGGGAAGAAATTCTGGGTAGCCTGGTATACAAAGCCCTATGAGAGTCTCCTTCCACCGAGACACGAGAAGGTTTTTTTCCATCCCTTAAATGAGGAGGCTCAAATTGACCTTGGTTAGTACCCTGATAGATACCAAAAAGGGTTGTAGGTGAAAGGGTCGACTGCAATTGATTCGAATACAATACTTTCGAGTCAAAAGGACTGGGAAAAAAAAGGTCGAATGTTTTTTTTTTTGGGGATGCCCCCCGCCCCCGAAACCCCCGTTTTTGGTGTAAAAAACACTTTCTTTTCCTATACGGAAACCAAAAAATAAAAATACATTTTAAAAAAGGCATTCAACCTTTTTGTTTTCTGTCCTTTTGTTTCGAATCTATTGTAATTCGAAACATTGTATTCGACCCTTTGACTGGACACCACCAAAAAGTATTCGCTCCAGAAACGAATAACCCTCCCACATCTCCAATCCACTGTTGAGTTTTCAATCCCCCAGAAAAATCAGACCGTGGGTGATTCGACCATGGCATTTCTACCCTTGTTTCCTCAGATAGTAACATTGAGAAGTCCAAAGGGCATAGGAATCTTAGCCCCAGTCAGGTAGAGAGTAACATGAGCAAACCAGTTACTCTACTCACTGAACCAGAGAAGCCCAAGGTCCATCCTTCTAGGGAAGACAGTTCTCCATCAGGAAGGGGGAAAGAATGAACACAATACGACCTTAAAAGCCCTGCTATAATAACCATTCCCTAATAAGCGCCATGCTAATCCTAGAAGCTAGGTCTAAGCTATGTCTAATACCTTAAACGCCCCTTGTATAATAACCATTCCCTTCTAAGAGCTATGCTAATCCTTGCAGCAAGGTCAATGCTATATTTTATGCTGCCTCTATGATAACCATTCTCTATTATGTGCAAAAATAATCCTTGAAGCTAGGTCTATGCTATATCTAATACCTAAGCAGCCATGTTATGTAACAGCCATTTTCCATTAAGTTTGATGCTAATCCTTGAAGCTATGTCTATGCTATATCGTATAATTGAAATTCCCCTGACATAATAACCATTCTCTATAAAGCACAATGCTAATCCTTGAAGCAAGGTCTATGCTATATCTTATACCTTAAATGGCCCTGCTATAATAACCATTTGTTATGTTCTGCTTACTTGAGAATCTTGGTATTCAGGATTCAGTGGGGCAGAAAGGATTAGGTCAAAAGAGGAAGAGACATGCTGCACTATCAAATGACTGTATTTGAAGAATAAACTTGCTAAATCATACAGCCAAATCGGAGCAGTTATTGCATGAAGATGGTGAATAAAGATGACAGCAGTTGGCGATGAGCATGACCCTCCTGCTAACCTCAGTAAACTGGACGCTCGGTCCACTATTTATGAGCCCTCCAGAAGAACTTGCAATCAGAAGGTCAGAGTTTGCATTTTATTGCTGACTGAGAGAAACAGACTTTACTGGTAGAGGCTTGCAGTGCTCTCAAAGTACCTTACTTGTGCGCTCCAACTGCAAACATCATTTCGTCCCAAAGTTCTGGCTTGCACATTCGTCGTTACGAGTTTTGTTAAAGGAAAGCACCTAGACACGTAATGAACATGTTTGGAAAGCATTCTGGTTGCATCGCAACAGAGTGAGCACAATGATACAGTTCCACGTCTCGACGTGAATATCCAGCATGGCTTTTTCATCACAGTACTAGTCATGTGGCATATGGGAATATAGAAGTTTAATTGAAGAATCTCACACTTTGTGTCCAAAACCTATACTTGGTCTCACATCTAGAAATAAACAAAGTGTGGGATTCTTCTTAACCAAAATAGTGTTCAAAAGTAAAGTGCAGTTATCATACGGCACAGAGCTTTGATTTGGACTTATGGACACAGCCTTTCCTTAGTTTTCTTTAGACTGGAGAAATCCCTACCTAGGGCAAGTTAGGCCTTATGCCATCCTGACATTTTAATAAAGCTCTTTGAAGCTTGAATTCTGTTGTCTGTGTCATCTCTTAATACCATGCCAGTCTCACATACATCAACAACATGTTTTGCCATCAGGAAAATTAGTAATATGTGTGGCATAAGATGGTATGTAATGATAACTGCCATGAGTAAGTGTCAAAATATATATTTTAATATGCATGTGTTACCGTGTGTTCTCTGAATAAAGCTTAAATAAATACGCTGAGACTGAAATAGGTGTTTTCTTGTTTCTGAAACAACTTTTATTTGCATTAACTTTGTTTTCTTTTCTATTTTAGGAAAAAGGGTACGTTTTCAGCTTGGTGGAGCCTCTGTATTGGAGTCAGCTTTGTGCAGCGGACTTGGATCTTCCTGGTAAGTCTCTCCGGTCAGAAATGTTATTCTCTCATTTTCTTTAATACTTCTTTATAGCTTCTGTCAGTACATTTCACTTCAAACCTCTTAGACTTTTCTTGTGTACACACTTCTAACGTTTCCAACTCTTGTTACTAAACAGTCTCTGTTATTATCAACTAGTTCTAGTGCTTTCTCCTCCTTCTGGATTGTAAATCCTTATTCCTTTAGCACCTTGTTTAGTATTCACTTCAGCGTTTAGCTTTTAGCCACAATATGCAATCTTTTTCTTTTCCTTCTCCTTTAACTTTTAGAAATTCAGTTCTTTCATATTACTATTATACGCTCTTTCAGATAGGACCAGGTTCCTTTCCGTTTTAATGAAAAGTCCACTCTAAACTTGTTCGTGGATCCGCCCCTAATCTCCTCACTCACTCTGATACTCTTGGGCTCACACGTATCTTCGGTTCATTTTCAATGTTTACCCCTGCAAGGGATTTGTGGCGTCTATTTTCATAAAGTCTCTGTTTATCTATATACGCTTCATGCACGATGCGGCTTCTGCTTTCCAGCCGTACCCTCTTTCATGACTCGGCCCGGGCTAGTAGCTCTGCCCCTCAGCTGACTGTTTTATTAAACTCGGCGACACCGTTGTGTACACGCAGCGGTTCCAAGTGAGTTCCGCCTCTGTCACTCGGCAGCCCTGCCACTCGACTTCACTGCTCGGGACAGCGAGCTTCCCACTTCGTATCACGCTCCCCTCCTGGCCTTCGCGGTAACGATCTTCGGATCGCTGGCTTCAAAAGAGATTTTCCCCACTGTACTGACTTCAACTTGTGGGTCGCTTCTCATCTCCCTTCTCCCCTCTCTGTTTCAGCAGGACAGACTCCCTCTCACCTCGCCAGGCTGTTCACGGCCGTAGTCCTCAGCTTGAGTGGCATCACACAGCGTTTGATGATCGCTCCATAAACAACATCAATAACTTATTTCGGCATTAGCGCAACGGCGCAACTCTTACTCCTTAAAGTCAAAACAGTCTTCTTTGTTTTCTCCGCTCCGGGCTTTCTCACATATTTTTTTAATAAGCCCAGCTGTAACCGTCGTTTTCCTCCTCCTGCTCCTCTGTTCCCTAGCAACCAGAAAAAACAAAAGAAAAGGTCAACAGCTTGAATCCCTGCCGTGATTGGCTATAAACACTGTCAATTACCCTCTCCAGCTGACAGAAGTAATTAACCCTTTGATGACCGGTTTTCCCTGCTTATCCTGGTATTGCCAGAGTCAGCGCCTGACGGCAGATCTCCTGTGCACTTCACAGTGGATTCCTTACAGCATGGCATGGCATCTGGTAAAAAAAAAGAGAGAATGATATGTATAATATGCAACAATGAATTCATGAACCATGTGTGGAAGCAGTGAAACTATTCAGATAATGAATAAAAAATGACCATTTAGCATTGTACTTGGGCAAAGAGTCTTGTACTTTAGCCACGCAATGTTCCATTCTTTGTATGTGACATATATTATTCCACCAGCCTCTGCAACTTAGAGACTGAGAGTTTTTCCAATTGGTAGTGATGAGTTTTAAAGCACTACATATAAAAAGTTTGTACAGATTTCTCTTTGAAGATTGCATGTCGTGGGAATGAATAGCAAGATGACCTAAAACAATGTTCATAAAGGAAAGGGGGATGTCATTCATAAAAACATCATTAAACCTTTTGGCTTCCAACATATACTCTGCGCTTAACATGCATTGTGTACCCCTGTCTGTTTGTCGAATATGGGAAGAAGATTTGGGCTTAGCTCTAGATGAACACACATGGTCCTTAATTTTTTCTAAGGTCAAAAACATTTCAGTGTCTGCTAACATTACACAACATTTATTTTTCTTTATTCACAGGGCTTTCCTCACTCCCGTCAAATTAGACAAATCTAAGAGTGGTCTGATGGGTAATTGTTGGACCTGCGATTTCGCCACAGCCTCATACGAAAATATGGTTTTTAGCTGTCCATTTGTTTTCTCATTTTGGCAGGAGGTTTGGAAATATCTTCAACTGATTTTTATGAATATATTACTCTTAATATAATAAATATGTATTATGCGTATATTAACGGAACCCCGCTGGCACCAGCCACGCTGTCATCCTACAAATGACTCTCTCTGTATATGCTCCCCTCTCGTGAGCCCCACAGCAGCAGGGTTCCATGAGGGAGCAGGGGCAGCTGATGAGGAAGCCAAGCTTACACATCCCCTCTTCTTCACAGAGCCTCTCCAGCAGGAACTCAACACAGGAAACATGGACCTATTGAAAGTAGTCTCTAAGTTAAGCAGGCCTGCGGCAGTTCCTTCCACTCCTGGAACTAGCCGGCTCCACACTTGTAACACCCTGTGATAAAGGAACGTGAGCTTCACGTTGCTTTCTTCTGCTGAGCGAACCTCCATCTGAAGTGCTTGGCAAGGAACTAGGACTATTGGAACTAGAACTGTTAGAAGACTCCCTCCTCTCAACCATCACTCGTTCCAAATGTTGTGCTCGGTCTTGACTGGAAACCTAAAAAACTCCTTTACTCTGATATGGTCCGACCACTTACACGGCCCAACCCTAGGGGCTAAAGGCAACTTGATTATTACTGTGTCCCCAATACACGGTGCCACCCTTTCTTTCACTCCACTCCGATCATACAGCTCATTGTTCATTAACTGGCTTCTTTCGATGTTCCCTCTCACACTTTCCACTCTCTCCTCTGTTCCACTCTCTTCTCTGATATGGAAGGGCGCCCCATCCATGTGGGAAAGAGTTTTGTGTTGGCTTTATGACTCCTACTGAGCTTGAAAGTGGAGACACCAGTGGTGCTGTGTGGAGTAAACCTGTGAGCTCTCACAACCTCCTGTGGGGCAACCTTCCAAATGTGTCCATTTGCCCACGCCCACCTGATTGCTTCCTTCAAAACCCTATTAAAGAGCTCCACCACCCCATTGGTCTGTGGGTAATAAATGGCACTGGTTTTGTGTGTGATGGCATGTGAACGGCAAAAGTCACTCCATTCCTTTGATCTGAACAGGGTGCCATTATCAGTCACAATCTCTCTGGGATATCCCTCTCTCTCACACAATTCCTCAAGAAAATGCAGCACTCTCCCCGAGGTCACACTGTTCATCACTAAACCCTCTGCCCACCTGGTGAGTAGGTCTAACACAACCAAACAGTATGATTGTACTCCATCACACAAGACAGGGCCCAAAACACCCATGCCAATTTTATCCCACGGTTGTGTGGGGATATCAGTTATTTCCATTGGACACTTCAAAATCACACACACTTTATCCCTTCTTTTGCAAAGGATACAATCCCTAACTGCTCTTTCAATTTATAGGTCGCAGACTGGCCACCAGTAGTCATTGCAAATTCCTTGCTTCGTTCATGCTATGCCCTAATGACCTTCAAGGCTCAATTCAACCAAACCTGCACTGTGTCAATTGCTTACAGGCCAAGAGTATTATGTACATACATATATACATTTTATGCAATTGGAAAATAAACATGTTGAGGCATGGGATAAGTTGAGATTGGTGTGGTCGGATGATCTAAATATATATTTTACAGACGGGGAATGGAAGGCTATTCTTAGGGTAAGTGCCAATGTGGGTACGGTTTGGAACTTGCGTCTGATTAGGCAGAAAGTGGTGGGTAAGGTGTACTGGACACCAGTTAAAATGTTTAAACTAGGGCTACAAGCTGATAATCTATGTTGGGGATGTGGAAAGGAAGTTGGTACCCTGATACACCTTCTCTGGGATTGCTCTAGAGTTCGAGATTTCTGGGTTGATAGGATTGATAGGATTGATTTAATTTTAGATGTAGTTTTACAGAGATCGGGTGGGAACATCATCTTATTTTTACGTCGAGGTAGGTGTAGGCATTCTTTGAAATATGGTGGTTGGATAAATAAGGCTTTATTGGTGGCCATGAGACTGATCCTTTGGGTTTGGAAAACTAGGAAGAAGCCTACAGTGGAGGATTGGCTAGTTGATTTGCGCACCTTATCAAATTTTGAAAAGCTTTCCTTTAGAGCGAAAGACAAAGAAGAGGTATACAGTCTCATTTGGGGTCCATTCAATGCCTTGTATGATTGACTATGTAGGCTATGGATTTGTATGAGTTGTGGGTAGAGATGATACAGAGGTAGGGGGTAAGGAAGGAAAAAGAAAATGGGGTATGAAGTGAAAAAAGGAAGACAAATAACTAATAAAAGGGGGGGTTCTTTTTTTTCCTTTTGGCAGTTTTGTTTGATGTCTATGTGTTGTTGGTGTTTGTGTGTGTGTGTGTGTTCTATGTTGGATGACTTTAATTAACTGTTGTATTTTGCTCTTTTATTGTTTACATAAATGAAAAGTTTCTTGGTACGTCGGGGGGATTATTTGATTATGTTGTTTGCTTATTGATATGTTATTTCATTATGAGGTTTTGATTTGTGTTCTCTGGTTAACTATTCCTTTCTGTATTTGACTATTCTGTGATTTCTTTAACGACATGCTAACAAAGAGATTTGAAAAAAAAAACAACAAAAAAAAAACCAGGCGCTTCCTGATTCCCTCCGGCGGGATGACCTCATCCCCTCTCCACAACAGTCCATTTTGAAAAGATAACTCATCTCTCACTTCCCATAGGCTCCTGAGACCAACAACTGATTTATGTTGAGACCTCCTCTTAGTACTGCACTGATGAATTGAGGCAATTTGTCATAATTCTGCATCTCTCTCCCCCCTCCCTTCTTCCTGAGAGATCGAACTGTCATTGATCTCAAAAACAACCTCATACTTCTCATCTGCCTCATCCTTCTCAACATTGCCGGACATCCTTGACGGGCAGTTGGCAGCATGGTTCTCCACTCCTGGAATTTATTTAACGATGCAGCCATACTCCAGGAGGCGGGAGATCCACCTTCTAATCCTCCCAAAAACCTTATCTAAGCCTTCCGAAGTTATAATCTCAACTAAGGGTTTATGATCTGTGTGCAACTCAAATCTTGTCCCCACACGAAGTTCTGAAACCTTTGTGCAGCACACTTTGCAGCCAAAGCCTCCTTTTTAATGGTGGTGTAATTTTTCTCCGCTCCCTTCAAAGGTCTCGAGGCAAAGGCTTGTGGTGCAGCCTTCCCGCTGGGTCATTAAAGCTCCCAAACCCACGTTGCTAGCATCGGTTGTGATAATTGTGGTAATTCTGCAATGTGGGAGCTTTAGCTAAGGCATCTTTTATGAACGCAAACACTTCTTTGCAAACGTCATCCCACACAAATCCGCCTTTGCTTTTGAGTAGTTCCCTCATATTAACTGTGTGAGGGGCAAAGCAATTAATAAACTCCAAATAACATTCAGCAATTCCTAAAAATGTTCGCAACTGATCCCGTTTTGTCGATCCAGGCATCCCTTCAATGGCATCTGACATATTATTTTTGGGACGGATGCCTTCCTTCGATATTACGTGACCACGGTATCCATTCTCAATTCTGTTAATTTAGCATTTCTCTATGCTGACGGTCATCCCTGCTTTGTACAATTCTTTGAACACACCATCAGTCTCTTGTTGTGAGTTTCAAAGTCTTCTGCATAGACCAATACATCAACCTGGAAGAAAAGGACTCCCGCATCGATTATTCTGTGCATGATCTTCTGAAAAACTGACGCCGCAGAGATGAGTCCAAAAGGCATCTGCTGATGCTGAAACAGACCCTCGGTGTTATGAACGCTGTCAAATGCCTGGACTCTGTGTGCAATTTCACCTGGTGATAAGCTGAAGTGAGATCCAACGTTGAGAAGAAACTTGCTGGACCCATGGTGGAGATGATATCTTGAATGTTGGGCAGGGGATGTAACTCTGGCACAACACATTTGTTCAGTTCCCTCATGCCTACAGAGATCCCTATCTTCTCTGAACTCTTTCTCACCACCGCCATTGGCGAAACCCACTCTGAGGCATCAATCCTCTCGATTATGTCTTGTTCAACCAACTTCTTCAGTTCTGATTTGACCTCATCTCTCATTGAAAGAGGAATGTTTCGCATTCTCTGCGCTACTGGTGTACTTCTATCTTTAAGCCTTATCTGGTCACAAATCCACATAGACATCCCACTTTGTTCTGAATTATTTCTTGCGCTACATTCTTTCCTACTGGTGAAACCTTCACTGATAAGACTGCATCCTCGGCCTTGGGATCAAGTTTGACTGATCATTTATTTTGGTGTGTCCAGCTTAGCAGTGGCATAGCTCCTTTCCTTGAGCCATAGGGCCTCATTAGAAGTTTGCCGGTCCGGTAACAATGGTACCGGTAAGCTTGCCGGTACCGTTGTTACCGGACCGGTAAACTACGAGTTCTGCTCGCAGACGCCTTCCCGCCCGCCAGGTCTGACCTGGTGGGCATACCGGCACCCGCGAGCAGAGCATGTCGGATGCACCGGCACCATTCACGAATGGTGCCGGTGCATCCGACCTCCTCATTCCCATTAAGCCCTATGGGGCTCAATGGGAATGGGGAGCATGTTTTTCCGGCGCCCGTGAATGGGCAATTACCGGGTCCAGTGGGGCCGTAATGACCCGGTAATTGCCCATTTGCGGGTGCCGGAAAAAAAATGATTCCAGCGACAGCAGTGCCGGTTTTTTCGGCACAGCTACCGCCGGTCTCATAATGAAGCTCATAGACTTTTCCAGGGGTGTTCCTCCCTTTGAAACCCAGGGTTGCGCGGAACCAACCTACTAAGTCTATGGTCGCTCCCCCATATGCTCTTGGGCAAATGTCAACCTCATTGAGATACTCGGGTCCTATCTCCTGCCAGATTTTCTTTGGCATCAAAGTATACTTGCCACCTGAGTCAATCATCATCATCGTGGAAACGCCATTTACAAGAACAGGCATGTTTGGGCTATCAATCTCATCATCTTCATCCATATCAGATGGACACTCTCCTCCTGCTCTCCCTCACTGTGATCGCTCCCAATACAGTTGGTGGTTTTCCTGACTTGGCAGCACCTCACTAAGTGTCCTTTTCCCTTGCAATTTCTGTAAATGATCCTTAGAGCAGGGCATTCTGGTCATTCGCCCAGTGGGATGCACTATCGCGCCTGAAGCATCTTCTTGTGTCGGCACGGCCTCTTCCTCAAGAGTTAAACCTTCCTCTGCTCTCGAAGTTCCTTCTTTATCTGTACGGTTTCTCATTTTAGAGCTTCCTTCTTACCATGGAACTACTACCACCCACTGGGGCAATTGCATCTGTCAGGGTCACAGGAGTCATTGCCTGTTTGGATATGTCGGATTTTACACCTGACTCCTTCGACCTAATCTCCAACATTTTGCAACATTGTTCAGTGTGCTTCACTTCTTTTGCAATACGTAAAACTGTGTCAAGGGGTGGGCCATCCTCAGACCATAGTTTCTCCCTAACTTTGCTACAACTACACTCCAACATAAACTGGTCTCTCACTCAGTCTCTCATCTAAATGTTGGTTAAACTTACATGTTCTCACCATTTTCCTTAGCACCGCAATATACTGCTCTACACTCTCTCCCTCTTTCTGCATGCGCCCCGTAGCAGCAGGGTTCCACGAGCGAGAAGATTCAGCTGACGAGGAAGCCGACCCTACAGTTATATAGCAAAGGCATGTGGGTATACATTTCAAATGGCAAATGTGCTAAGTGATAAAAAGGATGTAGCTCTAGTAAATGACGATATGAATGGCAGAGATGTATCAGAAAAAGAAAAAGCGTCCATGGAGGGCATGCACAGAAAATATATCCTTATGATATGCGATCCAGATCTGGATTCGCTAACATTGAAAGACCCGCATGTCAGGTGACAAATGCTGGGGTTCCTAGGCATTTGACGATGGACTCTGGCTCACTACACACTATAATTTCAGGCGACATGTACAAATGACAACTGGAGGACGCAGTGTAAATCTTAAATCCCGTCACAAAAATACCCTGTGCATATTCAGGCCATCACATTGGAATGTTACGAGGGTTTGTTGAGAGATTCAGGTTCAAGGATCGAGAAATTGTTGGGAAAGTGAATGTTGTGGATAAGGGACGTCCAATTTTAAGCTGATGACACCAGGCAGAATTTAGGATGGACCTGAAGCCAGGAGGTGTGGGACAAGTGTTGGCCATAGATTATAATTTTAAACAGCAAAAATTGGTGCAATTGTCCCTCAAGTATTCTCAAAAAGATAGGAATTCTAAAGGGATACAGCATAGAGTCAGGAAGATACCTTCAAGGCTAATGGGGCTACTGCAAATTCTGCCACAAGACATGATGAAACAAAGGGTTCATACGGCAGGTGGAAAGTTTGTGGTGGGTATCTGCAATTGTAATAGTTTTGAATCCTGATGACTCTATCAGATTAGTGAGAAACGGTGTCCGCGGTCTGTGGAACACTCGCTCCCCATGCACACTCAGATCGATTGTCCAAGGACAAACAAAATTCAAAAGAATCTTTAAATCTAGTTTAGTTAAGAAACTCAATTATAACACAGTGGGGTGCCTCAAGTACTTTGTCTGTCGTCCAACTTTAAAGTGTTTAGAATAAAAAGTTTTCAGACTTTTGCTCTAAATATCCGGTTTATATTATATAAATGCACAAGGACAATATTCATATCATATTGTGTAATGCAGTGATTGTAAGTACATAACATCATCACAATTCACAAAAGTAATTAGGTTAAAAAATTAAGGGATTTGGAAGAACAAAAACGTTATAAAGAATTAATATTATGTAAAATCAAAAGCTCAAAGCGTTTCGGGATATATTATCCCTTCTTCAGGAACTGGATGTCGTGTTGGTCCAATTGTTACCTTCTTAGTGTGTGGTTTTGTTCACTGTAAGTAGACAACAGTAGTGGTATCAGTGAATTCAAGCCGCAAACTCTACAATTTTCATTATAAATACATCCTAATTGGACTTATTCAAAGGGATACCGTGCATTTTTCCAGGTCTTCCCCTTAAGGAGGCGATGTTTGGCATGCTCTAAGAGGCATTTGCAAAGATTCTATGGAATGAAACTTCTGAGGATCTCCAACTTGTCATTCACGGCAGGTACAAATAAGTTCAATTAGGATGTATTTATAATGAAAATTGTACAGTTTGAGGCTTGAATTCACTGATACCACTAGTGTTGTCTACTTACAGTGAACAGAACCACACACTAAGAAGGTAACAATTGGACCAACATGATATCCAGCTCCTGAAGAAGGGATAATATATGCCGAAACGCATTGAGCTTTTGATTTTACATAATCTTAATTCTTTATAATGTTTTAGTCCTTCCAAATCCTTTACATGTTTAACCTAATTACTTTTGTGAATTGTGATGATATTATGTACTTACAATCACCTGCATTACACAGTATGAGATGAATATTGTCCTTGTGCATTTATATAATATAAACCAGATATTTAGAGCAAAAGTCTGAAAACGTTTTATTCTAAACACTTTAAAGTTAGACCACCGACAAAGTATGTGGGAGAGCCCACTGTGTTATAATTGAGTTTGCATGGGGTGCGAGTGTTCCACAGACCTGGACACAGTTTCTCACTGTTCGGTTTAACTAGGACCTCGTGCCAGGGTCGTCACACACTCCCGTGCACCTCACTACTATCATTACATTAGTTCATTACTCTGAAGATTAAGGCGTGCATCTGTACATATTCTTTTCATCAACAGATTATGCATTGACATAAGGGGAGCAAATGACAATATCGTGGTTGACACCCTTTGCCCAACATCACAGAGATGATACTAGTTATTGGAAGTGCTTATGTGTTCTCGACTATTGATCTATGCAGCGCTTACCCTCAAATTGAACTAACAGAGGAAAGCAAACTTTTAACTACGTTTAATTACACCTTGTGGTTTATTTCAATTTCATAGAATGTCATTTGGATTGCCCTCTGTGGCATCTGTATTTTAGAAGCTGATGGGAAAATTGTTCCATGGATTGCGAGGAGTCGTGTATTTTCAAGATGACATTTTAATATATACAAATGATGAGACAGCACAATCTCACACTGAAGCAAGTTTTAGGAAAGTTAAAGGAATGTGGCATGACAGTGAAATGATCAAAATGCAAATTGTTCCAACAGGAAGGTGGAATATCTTGGACATACACTGTCGAAAGCTGGCATCAATCCCCAAGAGTCCTTGGTAAAAAGCATTATTGCAGCGCCAAAACCATCTGATAAGAAAGAGTTACTATCATTTTTGGGTTTATGCAAATTCTATACAAAATGTATGAGACACTTTGTAGCAATTGTGGAACCCATGAAAGAACTCTTGAGAAAAGGAGTTAAATACGAATGGAATGGGAGACAGGCAACTTTCAAAAGAGCAAAAGAATGCATTATAAGAACCCCTGCGCTAAACCATTTGACATTAGGAAAGATACAATGATCACTGTTGATGCCAGTAACAGAGGTCTTGGGGCAGTACTTACACAAAAGGATGAAAGAGGGAGTAAAGTGACAATACGTTTTGCATCCAGGACACTAACACAAGCTGAGACGGGTAACTCAGTAATTGAAAGACACGCTTTAGCATGTGCTTGGGGTGTTTAACACTTTAGACAATTTGTATGGGGAGCCCTATTGCTTCTGAGAACTGATCACAAGCCACTACATAAGATATGAAAATTATGATAGGTTATTTATAACGCGCTTAATACCCAGAGGTTTCTAAGCGCAGACCCGGGGATCGAACCTCTGTTGCTCTGTGTGATCTTGCTTCCAAGGCGAGCATGTTACCCCTGAGCTATCCCCCCCACCCCCGATTAAAAAGAGATTGTGCAGAGAAGGCATCTCCCGGGCTTTTCAGACTCGTTTCAAGATTGATTGGATAAAATTACAGTAGTAAGTATAGAGAAGGGCAACAAAACGTAGTTGCAGATTGCCTATAAAGTTCGCCGATGGAGGGGGAAGAAGGTCAAGCGAGTGTGGTGGATGATGGCTTGTCCATAGTGTAGATATGTGTCTTAACAGATAGTGTGGTGACAAAGGCTCTATGGATGAGGGCCCACTGTGATGATGAGCTACTACAGGAAATGTGTAAATATGTGCTTGAGTGGGTGCCGCCCAGCAAGAATCAGAGGTCTGAGGTCAAACCATTTGGAATGAAATGTGAGGAACTGTCCACGGAAGGTAGTATGGTGAGATGGGGCGAAAGAGTAGTGCCTCCTGAAAATGGAAGGAGGGACATTGTAGCCAATGCGCGCAAATGGCATTCTGGGATTACCAGCACCACATCTCTAGTGAAGGAGCACTTTTGGTGGCCAAGAGCAGATCAGGATGTGGATAGGTTTGTCGGAGAGTGCCCTCGGTGTAATGAGAGTGATATGATTTGAATTTCAAGGACACCACCCTTGGGTATGTATAGGCTTCAGATGGAACCATGGGAGAGGCTGGCCCTGGGCATTATTGGCTCAGTTTATGCGCTTAGGGCTGAGAAGAGAAATGCATTGGTTTTAGTTGATTGCTATGGTTACTGGCCAGAGGTAAAGTTTGTTAAAGAAGTGACCACTGAAACGGTCATTACTTTTCTTCAAGATATATTTTTAAGAGAGAGTTTACCGAAAGAAATTGTCAATGGTAATGGGGCACAGTTGGTGTCAAACAAAATGTTAAACATTTTTAATGAGAGGGGTTCAAACATTTTACTACACTTTTTATATCATCCACAATTCAATGGCTTAGTGTAGAGGTTTAATAGGGTGGCTATAAACATGGTACAGTTGAGTAGGGAGTCCAGGTTAGACCTGCATTAACAACTGACCAAGATGTTGTTTGCTTAAGAATACTTAACGTGCTAAATCATACAGCAGATTCTGTGCAAATGCTAACCCTTGAAGCTAGGTCTATGCTATATCTGATACCTTAAATGCCCCTGTTATAATAGTCATTGGGCATCATAACAAGTGTGCTGGTATGCAAAGAATGCTGTTAATTCCTGCTCCGGCATTTTTTCCAGACTGGCACACTTCAAGTTTGCCGGTTGTGGCCACGGATCTCCCTGCAGGCCTGACCTGCTGGCTGATCAGGCCCCTACTGGCAAAGAAATGCCTGAATCACCAGCACCGGGAATACTGGTACTGGTGACTCAGGCGATCCCATCCCATGGAGTCCTTTGGGACTCCATTGGAACAGTAACTTAATGTAACTCTGCCACACACAATATCCCAATAATACTGGGATATCGGGCATCAGAGACGGCAAGGCAATTTGCCAGTATCCCGCCAGTAATACTGGCGGGATACTGGCAAACTCTTAATGAGGGTCAGTGTCTCTTAAGTGCTATGCTAATCCTTGGAGCTAGGTCTATGCTATATCTAATACCTTAAATGGCCCTTCTATAATACCCATTCTCTATTAAATTCAATGCTAATCCTTGAAGCAAGGTCTATGCTCTATCTTATACCTTAAATGTCCCATGTAATAACCATTCTCTCGTATGCACTATGCTAATCCTTGAAGCTAGGTCTATGCTATATCTAATATCTTAAATGCCCCTGCTACAATAACGATTCTCTAATAAGTGTGATGCTAATCGTTGAAGCAAAGTCTATGCAATATCTAATACCTTAAATGTCCCTTATATAATAACCATTCTCTCTTATGCACTATGCTAATCCTTGAAGCTCGGTATATGCTATATCTAATATCTTAAATGCCTTGATACAAAAACCCTTCTCTATTAACCAATATATTAATCCTTGAAGCTAGGTCTATGCTATATCTAATATCTTAAATGCCCTGATACAAAAACCCCTCTCTATTAACCAATACATTAATCCTTGAAGCTAGGTCTATGCTATGTCCAATACCTAAAAAGAGAGTTGTATATTTGTATATGTTTTCTATGGTGCCAACATCACTGCTGTTAGGGTCGAAAGAAATGTGTCTGCTGTGCAGCCCTGATCTAAAGAAGTCCACCATCAGTTATTTGGGGCCTCATTACGAGTTTGGTAGTATTTCAACAGTAAATCTGCCAAAATACCACCAAACAGATTTACCGTTACTGCCACTTGGTTCGGCTGAATTACTGCCGCATTACATGTGACGGTATGGCAGTGTTAGTCCCCATTTCTTCGATCCTTCTGAGTGCGGATTCCGTCCTGGGCATTACAGTGAGAGTGTCCTTGTCTTTGTTGTGGATGTTCTCACCAGGCTTTACGATCAGGGCGGCATAAGGGCACTCATTTTGCTTGACCTCTCAGCCACCTTTGATACTATTGACCATTCTATCCTGCTTGAATGCCTCGCCAGAGCTGGCCAATCAGGTGCTGTGCTGTCCTGGTTCCATTCCTTTTTTCGCACCGGACCGGACTCAACCTCTTTCTCTTTCTACCTTTCGTTCCACCCTGTCCAACTGACTTGTGGGATCCCTCAAGGCTCTGTTATTTTTTCTGTCTTGTTTAACATCTACATTCCACCTCTGATCAAGCTCATCCTCTCCCACGGCTTCGTTTGTTATTTGTATGCAGACGATACGCAGATCATTGTGCGCTTAGATCTCTCCTGGTCTGAGACTGCTGACCGGTTGAGACTCTGCTTTGAGGACGTGGGAGTTTGGTTGAGGCTAATTGGTGACAAGACGGTGATATTTGTAGTAGGACCTCTGTCGTCAGTCGCTCTTTGGACTCCATCTTTTTGGTCGTCTTCTCTTGGCCCTTTCCATCTCCTGTTCCTCTGGTTAAAGATGTAGGATTTAAAGTCCCTGCCTCTCTTTCAGCCGGAGCCCAGGTGAGCGCAGTATGTCAAGCGGGCTTCTTCTATTTAAAATACTTTGGAAAGTTCTCCCTTTTCTAACATTTCATTTGCGAGCCCTGGTTGTCGCCTCATTGGTACTCAGTTCCCTGGATTACTGCAACTCCCTATTTTTGGCACAACCTGTTTATCTCTATAACGGTTTCTTGTGCTGCAGAATGCAGCTGCCAGATTAGCGACTCAATCTCCATATGGTGTTCATAGCACTCCGCTTCTCCAGTTGCTACACTGGCTCCCAGTGGCAAAGCGGATTCAGTTTAAGTCACTGTGTTTGGTTCACTGTTCCTTTGATAAGGTTGATGGCGAATAACTTCAGTTGAAATTCTGTCCTTACATCCCTAATCACACTCTTTGTTAGTCTGATGCCGTCCTTACATCCCTAATCACACTCGTTGTTCGTCTAATGCCATCCTTACATCCCTAAACACACTCTTCTTTGGTCTGATGCTGTCCTTACATCCCTAATCACACTCTATGTTCGTCTGATGCCGTCCTTACATCCCGAAACACGCTCTTCATTCGTCTGATGCCGTCCTTACATCCCTAATCACGCTCTTTGTTCGTCTGATGCCGTCCTTACATCCCTAAACACACTCTTCCTTCGTCTGATGCCGTCCTTACATCCTTAAACACACTCTTTGTTCGTCTGATGCCGTCCTTACATCCCTAAACACGCTCTTTGTTCGTCTGATGCCGTCCTTACATCCCTAATCACACTCTTTGTTCGTCTGATGCCGTCCTTACATCCCTAATCACGCTCTTCGCTCGTCTGATGCTGTGCTTACATCCCTAAACACGCTCTTCGTTCGTCTGATGCCGTCCTTACATCCCTAATCACGCTCTTTGCTCGTCTGATGCTGTGCTTACATCCCTAAACACGCTCTTCGTTCGTCTGATGCAGTCCTTACATCCCTAATCACACTCTTTGTTTGTCTGATGCCGTCCTTACATCCGTAATCATGCTCTTCGTTCGTCTGATGCCGTGATTACATCCCTAATCACACACTTCGTTCGTCTGATGCCGTCCTTACATCCTTAATCACACTCTTCGTTCGTCTGATGTAGTCCTTACATCCCTAATCACACTCTTTGTTCGTCTGATGCCGTCCTTACATTCCTAATCACACTCGTTGTTCGTCTAATGCCATCCTTACATCCCTAAACACGCTCTTCTTTCGTCTGATGCTGTCCTTACATCCCTAATCACACTCTTTGTTCGTCTGATGCCGTCCTTACATCCCGAAACACGCTCTTCATTCGTCTGATGCCGTCCTTACATCCCTAATCACGCTCTTTGTTCGTCTGATGCCGTCCTTACATCCCTAAACACACTCTTCCTTCGTCTGATGCCGTCCTTACATCCTTAAACACACTCTTTGTTCGTCTGATGCCGTCCTTACATCCCTAAACACGCTCTTTGTTCGTCTGATGCCGTCCTTACATCCTTAAACACACTCTTCGTTCGTCTGATGCCGTCCTTACATCCCTAATCACACTCTTTGTTCGTCTGATGCCATCCTTACATCCCTAAACACACTCTTCGTTCGTCTGATGCCGTCCTTACATCCCTAATCACGCTCTTCGCTCGTCTGATGCTGTGCTTACATCCCTAAATACGCTCTTCGTTCGTCTGATGCAGTCCTTACTTCCCTAATCACACTCTCTGTTTGTCTGATGCCGTCCTTACATCCGTAATCACACTCTTCGTTCGTCTGATGCCGTGATTACATCCCTAATCACACACTTCGTTCGTCTGATGCCGTCCTTACATACTTAATCACACTCTTCGTTTGTCTGATGTAGTCCTTACATCCCTAATCACACTCTTTGTTCGTCTGATGCCGTCCTTACATCCCTAATCACACTCGTTGTTCGTCTAATGCCATCCTTACATCCCTAAACACACTCTTCCTCCGTCTGATGCCGTCCTTACATCCTTAAACACACTCTTTGTTCGTCTGATGCCGTCCTTACATCCCTAAACACGCTCTTTGTTCGTCTGATGCCGTCCTTACATCCTTAAACACACTCTTCGTTCGTCTGATGCCGTCCTTACATCCCTAATCACACTCTTTGTTCATCTGATGCCGTCCTGACATCCCTAAACACGCTCTTCGTTCGTCTGATGCAGTCCTTACATCCCTAATCACACTCTTTGTCTGTCTGATGCCGTCCTTACATCCGTAATCACGCTCTTCGTTCGTCTGATGCCGTGATTACATCCCTAATCACACACTTCGTTCGTCTGATGCCGTCCTTACATCCTTAATCACACTCTTCGTTCGTCTGATGTAGTCCTTACATCCCTAATCACACTCTTTGTTCGTCTGATGCCGTCCTTACATCCCTAATCACACTCGTTGTTCGTCTAATGCCATCCTTACATCCCTAAACACACTCTTCTTTCGTCTGATGCTGTCCTTACATCCCTAATCACGCTCTTTGTTCGTCTGATGCCGTCCTTACATCCCTAAACACACTCTTCCTTCGTCTGATGCCGTCCTTATATCCTTAAACACACTCTTTGTTCGTCTGATGCCGTCCTTACATCCCTAAACACGCTCTTTGTTCGTCTGATGCCGTCCTTACATCCTTAAACACTCTTCGTTCGTCTGATGCCGTCCTTACATCCCTAATCACACTCTTTGTTCGTCTAATGCCATCCTTACATCCCTAAACACACTCTTCGCTCGTCTGATGCCGTCCTTACATCCCTAAACACGCTCTTCGTTCGTCTGATGCCGTCCTTACATCCCTAATCACGCTCTTCGTTCGTCTGATGCCGTCCTTACATCCCTAATCACGCTCTTCGCTCGTCTGATGCCGTCCTTACATCCCTAAACACGCTCTTCGTTCGTCTGATGCCGTCCTTACATCCCTAATCACGCTCTTCGCTCGTCTGATGCCGTGCTTACATCCCTAAACACGCTCTTCGTTCGTCTGATGCCGTCCTTACATCCCTAATCACGCTCTTCGTTCGTCTGATGCCGTCCTTACATCCCTAATCACGCTCTTCGCTCGTCTGATGCCGTCCTTACATCCCTAAACACACTCTTTGTTCGTCTGATGCTGTGCTTACATCCCTAATCACGCTCTTCGCTCGTCTGATGCTGTGCTTACATCCCTAAACACACTCTTTGTTCGTCTGATGCCGTCCTTACATCCCTAATCACGCTCTTCGCTCGTCTGATGCTGTGCTTACATCCCTAAACACACTCTTCGTTCGTCTGATGCAGTCCTTACATCCCTAATCACGCTCTTCGCTCGTCTGATGCTGTGCTTACATCCCTAAACACACTCTTCGTTCGTCTGATGCCGTCCTTACATCCCTAATCACGCTCTTCGCTCGTCTGATGCCGTGCTTACATCCCTAAACACACTCTTTGTTCGTCTGATGCCGTCCTTACATCCCTAATCACGCTCTTTGTTCGTCTGATGCCGTCCTTACATCCCTAATCACACTCTCTGTTCGTCTGATGCCGTCCTTACATCCATAATCACGCTCTTTGTTCGTCTGATGCCGTGATTACATCCCTAATCACACTCTCTCTTCGTCTGATGCCGTCCTTACATCCATAATCACGCTCTTCGTTCGTCTGATGCCGTGATTACATCCCTAATCACACTCTTTGTTCGTCTGATGCCTGTTTTATTCATATCCCACATTTTAAATATGCTCGTATTGGGGGCTGTGCGTTGTCAATTGCTGCAGCAAAGTTTTGGAATCGCATTTCTCGTGCTCTTTGGCTCAACAAAGACCACCTGTCATTTGGACGCCTCTTGAAAAGACATATTTTCTAGCAGGCTGTTGAATTTTCAGGGTAACTGACCTGCTTGAACTATTCAGCGCCAAGATGCCTCTCTGGTAAACTCTGCGCTTTGGAAGTCGTGATAACATAACCTGTATGGAGTCCATAGGACTCCAGGGGGATTTCGGCGGAATTACAACTGGCGTTCTTTTTTGCCGGTAATGTGGCAGAATTACCTCCAGCATTTTGCTGGAGGTTTATGATCACCGCACAGCCAAAGCCGCAGCTCAGCAGTGCGGTAATGAGGTGGTAAATCTGTTACCGCTCGTTTTAGCTGCACCTTTCAACTTGTAATGAGGCCCTTTTGATTCTTGCAGACATCATTTTACTATGTTGAGAATGAAGTAGGCAGGAGCAATTTGTTTAATTTATTTTGCCCTCTAAACAGACCGTCTCATTTAAGGCAATTTATCATGTGAAACAAAAAAATGTGCATTTTTTTTAACGCCACTAAAAAGACCCAGAATTTAGTATTCTACCCCAAATCAGTGCCAACTGGCACTATCTGATGCACAGATCACGTAAGTGCAGAGGCTCGTTACGGGTTTGCCGGTAACCCGCCAGTAATTCCGGCGGGTTAACCGAAAACCCGCCTTAGGGTGTTACCAGGATATTACGGGTGCCAGCAACAGCAGTAAGTTCCCATTCCATGGAGTTCAATACTCCATGGAATTAGTTTTCCGCAATTACCGACACCGCAGCAATTCTTTGATGGTAGGGGCCGGAACTACCGGCAGGTCAGACCTGCCAGTGAATCAGAGAAGGAGGCACAATGAGGACAGCAGTAATGCAGACGCGCAGTAGCCACCTATTGCTGTTTCTGATTAGGCAGGCATGCCCACAATGCCAGCTTTCGGCTGCAATGTTTTCTTTTTCTTGCAATTAAGCATGGGAGAACTGTCTAATAGACTGTTCTTTCTGATAGATAAGGGAAACGAGCGACAGGGAGATAACGCCATTTGCCCAGGATCACATACTTTGGTTAAATGGAAACGCCATGCTTAGAACTCAAGTCTTCTTCTTGCCACTCTACTGTCATCAGAAGGGACAGCACACTAGGATCCCAGCCTTTGGTAGAATGCCACCACCTCTGTGTAAAAGCAGTGACACCTTCTATTGGAGGGCAAGTGGAGTATCGATATATAGTATGACTGAATGAATGACATGAGATTCCGGTCCACCCATGTTTGAAGGCGTGGCCTCGTGTGATCTTCAAAGCTCCTGTTGTATGTATTCCCTCTCCGTAATCTTTTTGTCAGTGAAAGAAAAGTCGTGGCTCCTGGCCACATAAACATTTCTATTGTGTACTGACATCGCAACAAACAAACATGTTGATGAAAAGAAGTAAACAAGCCCTGCAGAACGGCATCAGCCTGTATAGACGGAAACAGGCTGCACAGAACTGCATCAGCCTGTAAAGAAGGAAACAGGCTGCGCAGAACAGCATCAGCCTGTAAAGAAGGAAACAGGACACGCAGTACAGCATCAGCCTGTAAAGCAGGAAACAAGCCCTGCAGAACAGCATCAGCCTGTAAAGAAGGAAACAGGCTGCGCAGAACAGCATCAGCCTGTAAAGCAGGAAACAGGCCGCGCAGAACAGCATCAGCCTGTAAGGCCGCGCAGAACAGCATCAGCCTGTAAAGAAGGAAACAGGCCCTGCAGAACAGCCTCAGCCTGTAAAGAAGGAAACAGGCCCTGCAGAACAGCATCAGCCTGTAAAGAAGGAAACAGGCCATGCAGAACAGCATCAGCCTGTAAAGAAGGAAACAAGCCCCGGAGAACAGCATCAGCCTGCAAAGAAGGAAACAGGCCGCGCAGAACAGCATCAGCCTGTAAAGAAGGAAACAGGCCCTGCAGAACAGCCTCAGCCTGTAAAGAAGGAAACAGGCCCCACAGAACAGCATCAACCTGTCCAGAATTTTTTTTTCTGAATAATGTCCATTAGTTAAAACTCATATAACGCACCAGTGAGATTATACACTCTAACCATTATTATGCATTTTGTTACGTCACGTTTCGGTCGTAGTTGGGCTTCCCATAGGTTTAAATTCGCCACTCGCTTGAATTACTGGAAATTAACAGGTAAGCTCCCCCCTTCCCCCCCCACGTCCCCCGACCTCCCCATGAATTATAGGAGTTAAAACGCCTGGTCGCATAATACATTTTACCCACTTAGATCGTGCCGTAGATGCTTGTTTTTTTATTCTGGTGATGGAGGTTTGCAGCCTTTAACTGTCTGGCAAGGCTGATAACTTCTTATGTGCTGTGGGATGTAATAACTGATTTATATAGCGCTTTTATCCAAAGCACTTTCCATTGACCATATTCACATACATTATTACCCGATCGGAATTGCTACTCACTTTATCGACCTCGGAAGAATCCTGCGACCTGCAGATCAACCACAGATCACAGCAACGAGTGCTCAACCCGCTGAGCTAGCTGACCGGCTTACCTGATGTCAGCAATGGGCAGCATTTGTGGTTGGGGCAATTAGGGAGTACGCAGTGCCTTAGCAAAGAGAAAACCTCAGGCCAGGGTTACACGTACATTAGATGAACCAAAAGCACCCCTTAATATATTGTGTAGGACCATTGGGTCGATTTGAGACTTATATAACCGAGAACCAGGCACGCGCCTTTACAAGTTCTTGCAGACGCGTCCCACAATCAGGACCCCAGCATTCAATAAACCAGTGACCATCAAGGATAGGGTTAAGCCACGGAAGACCCCAGAAGAGAGGCAGTGGCTGCTGAGAAACGGGGTGCTTTGCTCCTGGCTACCTGGTCCCCTCTTTACTTTCAGTCCGCAGCCCCCACCAGTCATTGGCCCTGCACCACGTCCCCGGGTGCTCTCCTGCCCCGCAGCCCCCACCACTCATGGACCCTGTACCACGTCCCCGGGTTCTTGCTGCACAGGGCATGATATAAATATATAAATAATGCAGCATTGCACAGATGGACGCGGATATCCCATGAATGGTACCGGCCCACGTTGGTCCACGTTGATGTTAATGTAAAATCATAAAGAGAATGAAAGCGGTGTTGAAGGGAATCCAGGTGGAAAAGGCCTGTTCCCTTCCCAGCTGGTCTCGGGGGCCATTGTACCGCCGGGCCAAGCTGGAGGCAACCTGAGCGCCCCGGCCCTCTCGGGTGACGGGAGACTGCGGCCTGCCAACACCTGCCATCCATTATTGAGAGGGCGGCTGCTGAGGACTGGTAATTGAGCCCGGCCACAGGACAAAGGCGCCTCCCCTTGCGGGGGGGGGGGGCTTGGGGGGGGGGTCTGTAGCAGAAGCCATTCCAGACCTGCCTTTCCTGGACCTGGACGCGCCACCGACTTCAGGTGCTGCCCTCCGGACCAGCTTCCAGCAGGTAGGGGGCCTTCACGCTTGGGCCTTTCAACCTGATGTCTGGCCGCATTGATCCCAAGTAGATATCTTGGGTCCGCATTGAGAGGAGTTTGGGCAGTCATCTGGCCACTGTCCTTACATTTACCAAGTGGGTGCTGAGGGGGGCGGGGGGGAGGGGTTCAAATCACCAGTGAAGATCCCCGCTTGGGCAGTCGTTGGCATCTGAACTGAGGCTGCTCACAATAATTTTAGCATAAGTTATTTTACTTTGGCTAATAAGCAGAAACCTAGCTTTAGGAAGCGATGGAGCGCTGTACATTAGCCATAGTGAGGAAGGTAGGACTAATACATGAGACAGTTGGGGGGGGGGTTTCCTGCATAGCATTTATTATCTGCATCCCATTTAGGGTATGTTATGTTATGTTAAAGGTACTTATATAGCGCACCGTCACCAACAGAATTGGTCCCCAGGCGCTCTGGCGGATCTGCAAACGAGAAGGTGGGATGGGTTAGTAAGGTGAAGAGGGAGTAGGATAGTGAGAGGAGTGGTGTTCTGTTGGCAGCTTCAACTCGGTATACACTGGGTGCTGAGCTTTGGTGCGGGTATTGGATCGGTGTCAGTCCGCGTGTGCTCTTGCTCCGGCTTATGTGTTGTTGCGGTGTGATGAAGTGCGTGCTGCTTATTGTGCGAGAGATGGTTGTGTGAGTTTTTTTGAGTGAGATAAGCATGCAGCGGGTTTGAGTTTATACTGGTTAGTGGGTTATGTGACATTTAACATGCAAGCATTCACAGTTCTGTCCAGGTGTAGCACTTGCTGACCTACATTATTCTGTCTAAGTGTGGCACTCGCAAACCTTCACAATAATTATCTAGATATGGGGCAGGCGAATGTTCTCAATTCTAAGTGTGGCATATGTTAACCTTCACAATCCTGTCTAGATGCGATGCCGGCCACATTTAGGAATTCCGTCCCGTCTAAGTGTGGCACATGCTAACACCCATGTTCTGTCTAAGTGTGGCACATGCTAACACCCATGTTCTGTCTAAGTGTGGCACATGCTAGCACCCATGTTCTGTCTAAGTGTGGCACATGCTAGCACCCATGTTCTGTCTAAGTGTGGCACATGCTAACACCCATGTTCTGTCTAAGTGTGGCACATGCTAACACCCATGTTCTGTCTAAGTGTGGCACATGCTAGCACCCATGTTCTGTCTAAGTGTGGCACATGCTAACACCCATGTTCTGCCTAAGTGTGGCACATGCTAGCACCCATGTTCTGTCTAAGTGTGGCACATGCTAGCACCCATGTTCTGTCTAAGTGTGGCACATGCTAACACCCATGTTCTGTCTAAGTGTGGCACATGCTAACATTTACAGTTTCATCTAAGTATGGCACATGCTAACACCCATGTTCTGTCTAAGTGTGGCACATGCTAACACCCATGTTCTGTCTAAGTATGGCACATGCTAACACCCATGTTCTGTCTAAGTGTGGCACATGCTAACACCCATGTTCTGTCTAAGTGTGGCACATGCTAACACCCATGTTCTGTCTAAGTGTGGCACATGCTTCTAGATAGGATTGTGAGTGTTAGCATGCGCCATACTTAGATGAAACTGTAAATGTTAGCATGTGCCACACTTAGACAGAACATGGGTGTTAGCATGTGCCACACTTAGACAGAACATGGGTGTTAGCATGTGCCATACTTAGATGAAACTGTAAATGTTAGCATGTGCCATACTTAGACAGAACATGGGTGTTAGCATGTGCCATACTTAGATGAAACTGTAAATGTTAGCATGTGCCACACTTAGACAGAACATGGGTGTTAGCAATTCTAGATCCTATCTAGCAGAGAACAGGAAAGGAAGGGACCTTGATCTATAAATATGTTTAACACTCCATTTCCCACAATGCATTTCTCTTTCTATCTTAAAGGTAGCAGCATCGAAGTTCGTGGGCAATGCGAGTATGTTGGCCATTTCCAAGCTTTGTAGGCCTTGGGAGCATACAGGTATTACCGAGGACACCAAGGGCCTGATTTTTAGGGCCTTTCATGATGAGCCGTTGTACTCGAGCACTGAAGTCCAATTGATTCAATATAAGTACTAGTCTGCTGGTAACGCGCCGGTGCTACCGGCGGGTTACAGGCAGACTCGTTTTACCGTTTCCGCAGTCCTATATCCTGGTTTTACCGGGATATTATGGGCGGCGGAGGAACAGTAATTTCCCATTCCCCAGGCGTCCCGGAACACTGAAGCACCGGCACCATCATTAATGGCGCCGGTGCGTCAGTGTAAAATCTGCTGGTAGGGGCCAGGATTACGGGCATGTCTGGCCTGCCGGTAGTTCACTGCCCCTACTGGCAGACTTGTAGTTTGCCGGTTCGGAAAAGATGCCAGTACCCGTTGTTACCTGCACTTTTTTACGGACCGGCTAACCTGTAATGAGGGCAAAGTTGTTGGACATTGACAGTGCTATGAATGGACCGGTACTCTCCGGCTCTCCGCGCCAGCATGCCTGTGTTATTGCGTGCTTGCATTACGGGAGCCTTCCATGCTAGTGGAGAGTGCGGCCACTCCGACATCATGTGTGCAGAGGGCAGTGGAGGAGGTAAACGATACTCGATTCCCAACCGTGTCCGGTGCCCGAGGATAAGGAGACGCCCCGATCTGAAGCAGATTCCGTAACAAGGCAGATTTAAGGTAAAGGGCCCCGTAGGCAAGATTGACAGAGGGCTCAAGGTAGGCAGAGATTAGCCGGGTAGGCAAAGCTTAGAGGGGGAGGAGTTAAAGGCTATCACAAGGGAGACATTCATGAACTTCAGGGAGAAATGGTTCCTGTATAGTAAGTAACCTGTTAACATCACTGATCATCACCTCATTATGAGTTTGCTGGTCTTGAAAAAAGTGCCAGTAACAAGACTTTCCAGACCAGCTCATTCCGAGTCTGCTGGTAGGGGCTGTAAACTTCCGGCAGACTCAGCCTGTACCGGCAGATAAATCACGGACGCACCGGTAGCAACGGCGCCTCAGTGTTCCCATTCCCGTGGAGTCCCAGAACTTACCGTTCCTTCCCTCTACAGGGCTCCGATTCTGCAATTAGTGCTGCAAGAGGTCCAGGCTTCCACTAGCTTTCAAAAGATACCTGACCAGTTACCTAGAGATGGGGTGGGGTTCATACAGTGCATAAAAGAAAAGGAGAGGTTAGAGGGAGAGGGAGTGTGCACCAATCCAGGGGGCTTATTTTCTAAGTCCCCGGAGCGCACACATAGGTGTTAAAAGCAGACAGGAAACCCTTACGTCTGGTTTAACACAAGGGCGTTTGTTACAGGTGGACTGGGGGCTTCGTTCCCACCTCCCTTTCCCAGCTGCCTGCAAAAACGAATATTATACTCCCGGCATGTCATTCTCACACTGCTGAAAAATCATTGGATTCCTGTTTATTGCTCCTGCTAAAAGCAGGTGGATTCCGCAGGAATCCCCCCCCCACCCTCCTCCACAAGTGTAAATTGTGGGCGGCATTTACGCGTCTTTCGCCCGGTTTAACAGTTTTTTTATTGCACTTCGTGGTGCAAAAACATTGCATAGAGGCGACGAAAGTGCACTGAAGTGCAAATGTGGCCGTTTCCTCTCTGCAATTTACACTTTTCAGAAAATGATGCCAGCAGGTAAACAAAAGGTTGTAGCACAACTCAATGCCATTTTGTTCAGGCAATACTGAAACAGTGAAAACTCGGGGACACGTTAAAAGGATGTGTTTTGAACATGTGTGCGGAAATCCACGTGTAGTGTTGTAAACGGAAAAAGTATAAACAGAAAAATAATTCCAAAAATGAAAATATTGGTTGATTGTGAAAAGGGGGATTGAGAAGTGTGGGCATGTAGGTGGTCAGTGCATGTGACTGGAGAGTGTGGTGGTGCATACGCAGTGGCTAGAGGGAGCGTGCAGTAGGTGAGGCTACGAGGGGAGTGCAAGTATCCCAGAGCTGCCCAGGATCACACATTGCGACTAGAATTCCCAGATTCTTGATGGTCCGTGGTGAACCATGCCCCTTTCAAGGTGCCTAGAAATGCATGTCAGCTGGCAGTATGGCACATTTCCAATGTTCACATGACTTACTGGGGTATTACAGACAACTTTGGGTGACGTTTTGTTGACGTCATCGCGGTCCACTGGATTTGCGTGTAGTGCAAAAAATCTCTGGGTTTCAAAGGTTTCCAGGAATATTTACTGGACCAGCTGCAGATAAAACTCACAGTATGCACAGGTGTGTATATAAATATTATTTTTTCACAGGTGGCCTCAAGAACACACCAACTCTAGAGAGATGGGTGTTCCCTCCCTAACCCAGTTGTCCCTAAACCCCAGGATGGTCACTAGATCTTGGTAACCCCTTCTAGCCACCTGTCTCCAGATGATGACCTAATCTATCTAGACTCCCTCAGAGAACAATGAAGAGGGCCCCTGGCCCTGCTCTAAGATTCACCAAGACGGGATTTACATGGTATCGTGCCCTTCAGCCGCTTCAGCCACTTAGCTTCAGTTGTTCTTATCCTCCACACTCTGTGTTTCATAACCCTAGCTCTTTTTGTTACTCTCCCATTTCTCCTCTTACTCTCCTCTGTCCTACTCCATCAAATGTCTCTCCTTCCTCTCCCCAATTCTCACTGTTCTGTCCTTCTGCTGTTTCGCTCTCTTCGTTCTACCTCCACCCTTCCATCATACTCCCTGTTTCTCCTACTCCCTATCTCCTTTCTAAAACTCATTGTCTACTCCACTAATACTCTTCCCTACACTCTACTACTACTCTCTCCTGCACTCTACTACTACTACTCTCCCCCTCTACTACTACTCTGCACTCGACTACTACTCTCCACAACACTCCACTACAACGCTGTCCTCCTGATCTGATCTTGACCTCACCTTCCTGCTTACTGTGCCCCCTTTTACCCTGCCCCCTCCTTCTCAATTGGCCTTCAATTTCAGCTGGTTCCCCTGACCAACGCGTGCCTTTCCTTTCTGCAGTGGAGGAGTGACAAGCATCAACATGTTCAAAAGGGACCTCAAGTCCCACCCCTTTTTCATACGCTGGTCTGCCAGTCTCTGACAATGGCGACCCACAAAGGTGAATGTTCCAGTACAAGTGAGTCCTTCCTGGCTGGGGAAAAACGCAGATTTGATGTGAATATCGCTGTGGTCCCACACAAGTTGGAGTAATGTTCACTGAGTGTGGGCCTCACTGTGTGTTCCGCTCTGGCATGGTGCCATTGCCAGTTGTTCTGCCGGGGCGGGAGAAATCCTCAGACCCTCTCCACGTTTGCACTGATGTTCTATCTGTGGCGGGGTCATGTAGTGGCTTGCTAGGATCAGGTTGCTGCGTGGTGTGAGACAGGCATGGTATCGAGAGATGACACAGACAACAGATGTGCAGTTCTAAGCAAACATTAATGATCAGGATGTTGTAACGCCTTACTTGCCCTATACTATAATGGGATTGTCCCTACCTAAAGAAACTAAGGAAAGTCTGTGTCTGCAAGTCCAAAATAAAAGTCTGTCTGTGTCAAAACCAATGCCTGCCCTCACAACTATAACTAAACATGGTGTGGGAATCTTCTCAGCACACATACAAGTGTTCAAAAGTAAAAGAATAAGTTACTTTCAGCTTGAGTTCTTCTTGGGTTCCCTATCCCAACTTCAATACAGTTCCAATAGAGGTTTACTTCAATAGTGTCTGTCAAGTTCTGAAATTACCTTCTCCAGGCTCGAATGTACCAGGATTCACACAGAGAGGGGTCTTGGGATTCCCTTCCCCAAGTTCAAATGTAACACAGTTCACACAAAACAGACGTCCTGGGACTCCCTTCCCCAAGGCTTTAACATAGCACTCATGCTGGTTTCGTCTTCTAAAAAGTTTGAATGAAAACACTGGGCCGTTCTGACCCACCTTCAGGTTAGCTTCACCAATTGTTTCACAGTTCTTTACAGTTTGTTCACCATTCAGGGTTCCTGGTCTAGGCGAAGTTGTCAGACTACACGGTCCACCCATCACTGGTCGTGCAACCATAAGTCTCCCCAAAGCTTCTGCGTTGGGCTTTCACTTTCTACACTGGTATTCCGTGTAACACTCTTTTATACCAGTTCTTGACTTGTCATATACTTGTGACTCTTTCTCACGTTTGCCAGAATAATAGACAGCCTAACACTCTTTTATACCAGTTCTTGACTTGTCATATACTTGTGACTCTTTCTCACGTTTGCCAGAATAATAGACAGCCTAACACTCTTTTATACCAGTTCTTGACTTGTCATATACTTGTGACTCTTTCTCACGTTTGCCAGAATAATAAGCCTAACACTCTTTTATACCAGTTCTTGACTTGTCATATACTTGTGACTCTTTCTCACGTTTGCCAGAATAATAGACAGCCTAACACTCTTTTATACCAGTTCTTGACTTGTCATATACTTGTGACTCTTTCTCACGTTTGCCAGAATAATAGACAGCCTAACACTCTTTTATACCAGTTCTTGACTTGTCATATACTTGTGACTCTTTCTCACGTTTGCCAGAATAATAGACAGCCTAACACTCTTTTATACCAGTTCTTGACTTGTCATATACTTGTGACTCTTTCTCACGTTTGCCAGAATAATAGACAGCCTAACACTCTTTTATACCAGTTCTTGACTTGTCATATACTTGTGACTCTTTCTCACGTTTGCCAGAATAATAGACAGCCTAACACTCTTTTATACCAGTTCTTGACTTGTCATATACTTGTGACTCTTTCTCACGTTTGCCAGAATAATAGACAGCCTAACACTCTTTTATACCAGTTCTTGACTTGTCATATACTTGTGACTCTTTCTCACGTTTGCCAGAATAATAGACAGCCTAACACTCTTTTATACCAGTTCTTGACTTGTCATATACTTGTGACTCTTTCTCACGTTTGCCAGAATAATAGACAGCCTAACTCTCTTTTATACCAGTTCTTGACTTGTCATATACTTGTGACTCTTTCTCACGTTTGCCAGAATAATAGACAGCCTAACACTCTTTTATACCAGTTCTTGACTTGTCATATACTTGTGACTCTTTCTCACGTTTGCCAGAATAATAGACAGCCTAACACTCTTTTATACCAGTTCTTGACTTGTCATATACTTGTGACTCTTTCCCACGTTTGCCAGAATAATAGACAGCCTAACACTCTTTTATACCAGTTCTTGACTTGTCATATACTTGTGACTCTTTCTCACGTTTGCCAGAATAATAGACAGCCTAACACTCTTTTATACCAGTTCTTGACTTGTCATATACTTGTGACTCTTTCTCACGTTTGCCAGAATAATAGACAGCCTAACACTCTTTTATACCAGTTCTTGACTTGTCATATACTTGTGACTCTTTCTCACGTTTGCCAGAATAATAGACAGCCTAACACTCTTTTATACCAGTTCTTGACTTGTCATATACTTGTGACTCTTTCTCACGTTTGCCAGAATAATAGACAGCCTTTCTTATCTTTCACCTTGTAACACTCAAAACAGCTCTTCAATCCTGTAAATGCTTTTAGTTCTGCTTACACTCCGTTTCACTGGCAGAGTGCCTTTTGATATGTCTCTTTGACTTGAAGTGTTCATTTACCAATAATCACATCGTAGTTTACTAAAGTAGCAACTTACTTTCAGTTCGGTATTCAATATATGTAGCATTTACTTGTGCTCACTTAAATAGCAGCTTTCATTCAGTTCAGTATTTAATAGATGTAGCATTTGCTTGAGCTCGTGGACCGTTTCTTATTTACGGTCCCTTTGGAGGCCTCCGGTTCTTCTTAAATGGGAAACAGTCCGCCAGTTCGCCGAGTATGTCTCCACACACACACACCGGCTTTCTGCTCTGCTTCACACGTAGTCCGTGTCCACTCGGGTCCCAGCGACTTCTGCAGCTCCAGCTGCACCCAGGCTTGGGCACGGACGGCATTTCTCGTTCTTCTGCTTTTCGGCAGTGCCTGCTGCCCGCCTTCCATTATGAAGGCTCCCGGTCCTGCAAAGTTCCTCTTGCAGGTCTCCCGGGATCGTTGCTGGCATCTCGACTTCCTGATCTTGTCCCAACACGGCAGATTCTCTCCTCTCTCTCCTTGTGTAGTTTTGGGCTCCACCTTTTATACTCTTTTCCATTATGAACAGGCTGCAGTTGAAGGGGGTTAGACTCAGTTGCCTGAACTTGTATAATCCTGTTAGTGTCACATGCCTGATCTTCAGTACTGGATGCCTCCAGGCCCCTCTTCCTCGTCCCAGTACTAGAGTGGTGTTTGCAGTAGGAAGTGTGCACTACTCTTAGTTACCGCTTCCTCTTCTCAGCATTTGATGGGAGAAATGGGATAAGATTGACAATACCCCATGAAGACTGAGGGAGGGTAGGGTAGGTCAGTTTTAGGGAAGGGGGATAACATGTCTCGCCTTCAGGCACCCTCTCCCCAATCCTCAAGGACCCTCCACCCAGGTGATCCGACCCCAGGATCGGGATCCAAAAGTGATGGCCCTTGCCTGGCCACCTGAGAAGAAGATCCCTGGGGAGTAGTTGTGAGAGTACCTTCAGGTTTCCCACAGTGGCCATCTCTTATTTTCACTTGCTCCCTTCTTACCCTCTCTGGTCGTGCGCTGGGGGCTCTGGTGCAATAGCTGCTGCCATTGTGGGGTCTGCGAGACACAAAGAAAAACACTGGCCTAAATGGTGCTTTGCAGATATGGGGTGACAGATAGAGGATGTTGACAAGCACCTGAACACCGAACAAACCAGGGTTAGGTGGACAGTGCAGAAAGGCATACACGTAGAATGCACTGTTGAAGTCTTTCATGCATGGTCTCTGCTGACAAACATGTTGGCTGCTATCCAGAGTGGATGCTCTAAACTCCCCATATTAGGATGCTGGTGTCACTCCACACTGAATGTTGGTCACTCTGGGAATGAAAGACTAAGAGGAAAATGTGGCGAGACCCTCGAAGACAACCCAGGTATGGTGTCCAACCCCTTTCCCCACATTGTTATTGGGTTGGAATCGCGAGATCCTGTCACTATCATTTCTGGCTGGCAACTATCGATGCAGTGGTTGACTGGGAGATGTTTGCCACGAGAGGATTTAGTGTCGCCTACGGAAGAACCTTAATCTCAGATCAGACTCTCTGCCTCAACAGCCACCTGGGGTGGGTGATTCTATGTGAAAATGTAGTCAGTAATACGGTCGCCAAAACAGCTATTTTGAAATACACAAAATTGCAAAGCTGTAATCCTAACAATGACCGAAATCTTTAATAAAACCTTCACAATCACCCTAACTACGTTCCTAAACCTTCCCATAGTTCTAATTAATACCCTTAACTCTTATAGAACGGTTCTACGTTATTTCGCCGACCTATTTTTCAACGTGGGACTTTTCATCCTCAGAGTTTTCATCACCAAAAACCCTGTTTTTTGTTTTTTTTATTATTTATTATTATTATTAAGATCCCCCCTTACTTTTATAATCATACCCCAACCCCTACAAAACACCCCCCAAAATAAAAAATTTAAAAAACTGGGTTTTTGGCGATGAAAATTCTGACGATGAAAAGTCCCACGTTGAAAATATAGGTCGGCGAAATGCGTGTATACCTATCGAACACTAATCCTTCTGCGTGCTAAAGCATTTTATTTGCATGTTACTCCATACAAAATCATTGGCAAATGAACAGTGAACCTAATTCCAACCCCATCACCAGCTCGCCATAAATGATATAGCCCGTGCCCTAACCCAAGCCCTTACTCTAATCCTAATTTTAGCCTTACCCTAACTGCAACCCTAACACTTACCCTAATGCTTACTTTGCTCTAACCACTAGGTTTATCCTAACACCTATCTTACGCCAACATCACAAGCCCTCCATCTCTTTCTTTAGCACTTACCCAAACCATTACTCTATTAGCCCCAGCCTTACTATTTACCCTGACAGTTAATGTACCCTAACGACTAATCAAACCCCAACATCACCAGCCGTGCTGCATCCCAGCCTGACCCTAACTCTTACCCTAATTCTAACCAAAATCTTTACCTTAAACCTAACCCCTAGCCTTGACCCAATCGCTATCCTCATCTTCAACCAGGAAATCATAAACTCACTAACCCGTTCTTAACCCTAACAAATACCCTAACAGCACCCCTTGTTGCCTACTCTTCAGCTGCATTTTCTGACTACTTTTTGCTTGGTAACTTTTTCACTGCAGAGGTTTTTTTCACCACTACTTTTTCACTGATTACATTTGCAGCTGGCAGGATTTTCACTGGACACCATCAATGCTGTAATCAGAGTTGGAAATGATACAAAGCAGTGATTCATTATCAAGAGGCCTCTATGCAAAGGAAGGGACAACTATCATCACCACCTTTCACAGTTAGTTGGGGATCAAGGAGTAAGGTCCCCTCATGGTTAAGCATGATATGATATGATAGTGTATTTATATAGCGCCTATACACAATGTGTTTCAAAGCGCTTCAAGGCAAGGGAGGGAACAAGGGAAAATACAATGACATTCTTACAGGCCATGAATAGTAAGGATGTGAAATTAACTACCGTGCTAGGCCTGACGACATTTCAGATAGTGCAAGAGCTAAGACATAGATAAGGAAGGGAGGGGGAGAGTGGAAGGAAATGGAAACAGACAGGCGACTACCGTACTAGGCCTGACGACATTTCAGATAGAGCAAGAGCTAAGACATAGATAAGGAAGGGAGGGGGAGAGTGGGAAGGAAATGGAAACAGACAGGCGACTACCGTACTAGGCCTGATGACATTTCAGATAGAGCAAGAGCTAAGACATAGATAAGGAAGGGAGGGGGAGAGTGGGAAGGAAATGGAAACAGACAGGCGACTACCGTACTAGGCCTGACGACATTTCTGGTACAGCCGGAGAAAACAAAAGGTGAGGGAGAGGGGTGCAGAAAGGGAGGGGAGGAACAAAACAAGCGACTAACGTACTAGGCCTGACGACATTTCTGGTAGAGC
Organism: Ambystoma mexicanum; assembly: GCF_040938575.1. Lineage (NCBI taxonomy): Eukaryota > Metazoa > Chordata > Amphibia > Caudata > Ambystomatidae > Ambystoma > Ambystoma mexicanum. The sequence continues at coordinate 1,024,734,382 of NC_090941.1, read as the reverse complement.
ATGTAGTAGAGCCCTTAGTTAACAGGTCCCTTCTATGCTTGCGCAGCACAGGGACAGCTATACACCCCAGCATTGTATATACACAACCACATAGTATTAAAGCAATAGTAGTAGCATTGTACTATAGCAGTAGAGTTTGATAGGGGACATACAAGTGGGGAGTGCACAAATGCCAAAAGCGGTAATCCTGCCATAAGGCTACTAGTATGCAAGGAGGGAGGGACTACCCCACACACTCCCGACCACCTATCTTCACAGCCAGGTAATGTTGGACGGGGACCAAGTCGTGCATCAGAAGACGCTGAATGTAGTCTCGCTAGAGATATATGGATGTAAGGAGTCAGGAGAATGAAGATAATAGACCACTTGTAAGGAAGGCGGCAAAGGCAGACGTGGCACTACTACAGGAGACCCAACTGGTGGACGACAAGGCATCCAACCTCATGGAATGTCACAATAGCTTTGCCTCCAAATCCAGAGGCCTAAACGTAGTGTTCAACAAGAGGACAAACGCGCGAATAGTCCGCAATAGGAAAAACACGGATTGCAGATAACTAACTGTAGGCGTGAAGCGGCAAGAACGCAGCAGAGGTAATACACACCATGGCGGGAACATCAGTTTGGCCAAGACCCCTTCCAGAGAGAGATACTGAGCTTACAATGGATATGAAGAACTATCCGATGGCACAGTCAAACATCTGCAGATTCTGTTCCAACGACATACAACCTCCAAAGGAGACAATAAGACATCTACTCATGGCATGTACAGCGACTGCAGCACTTAGACAGTGCTATCTGCCAATGATACCGGGTTTCAGCACACTGCCAGAAGAGCAATTGTGGTAGTGCAGACTAATTGGGGGAGATAAAACAACGTGGCAAATAGCAACTGCAAAAATGCTAGAATACATTGACACGAATCTACTAAATGTTAACAGCGAGCCGTAAAGAATAAGCCTCCGTCTTCTTCCTTCAAAACAGAAAACAGAAAGACGAGTTCATTGTAGTTTACTATAAAGCTTCAGTATTGTAAAATCACATTTTGATCAAACAATAATAATTTAAAAAAAATATTTAAAAAAAATACACACCATGGCGGGAACATCAGTTTGCCCAAGACCCCTTCCAGAGAGAGATACTGAGCTTACAATGGATATGAAGAACTATCCGATGGCTCTACAAAAATGGAAGCCTGTCGGGCACCTAGAAGATCCTTAATGCCACAGTGGTCAACTACTCTGGCTGTCAGGCCCGTGGCGGCGACTCGCACATTGATGAATCCACACTCTCTTGTAGATTGGTGGAGTCGACCATTGAAGCTACATCTGCAAGCAGGCATATCTCCGGCCACTCCCTGGTAACGCTTATCAGTGACACGCAGGGAAAACCACCCTCCTCTTTGGAGCCATTACACGTACATACTAAAAGATAGTTCCCCCATAGAAAGGAGAAAAATAGACAGCAACTTCATCCCCTGCAATGGAAGCTTGGGTCCAAAAGGCAAAACATGGCATGCCCTGAAATGAGACTTGCAGCCAAGGTTGATTTCTCACATGGCCTACGTCAAGAAAAATGTGGGGAAGGAACTCAAAGAGCCAGATAGCAAACACACATCTAGAGAGAGACTTAAACAACTGAATCAGGGCCCCGAGGCATGACATTAACTAACTACTAACTAGGAAAGCTGAGCATCTTGTCTTCAGACTCTGGCAAAACTATTAGGAACATGAGGAATGGATGTCTCCTGGTATATGGGCTCAAACAGAGATAGAAGACAAACAATCCATATAGTATCAAAGATTTGGAAGAGGGGCATTATAGAATCACTACCCAATGTGTACAGTACTACAGCAGGCCAATCCTTATCAAAGACAGAGCTGCCAGCTAGTTAAGCAACCTGAAGCTCCTGCAACTTGGAAAAGAGGGAAAGCTTGAAACAGGCTTGAAAGAAAGACTGACATGGTTAAAGCTCTAATAGCCTATGAAGAGCCAGAGCTTGTGGACTTCATGGCCAGCTCTAGCAAGCATTTCAAGATCAGCAAGGGCCAATCCTGGTGGACCTGTTCACCGCTAATTTGTAGGTCAGTAACTTTGATGATCAGTTCAAGTGTGCCGGCTTCATGCCATTGCAAAGCTTAGCAGGGGACCCGCATGCTGCTAGAACTATTGACCCATCTCATTGACAAACGTGGTCATTAAGATCCGGACAAAATCTGTGCCTGCCACCTTAACGGTGTAATTGGCAAAGTGGCAAGCAGTACATAGTCAGATTTATTTAAGGATTGACATGGCCAAGGCCTCTGATGGCGCCAGTGAGACCTCATCGAGAATGGAATGGGAATGTTTTGCGTCGATGCAGAGTAGGGGTTCGACCACATATGCTGGGATTTTCTGTTCATGGCTATGGACCTTATGGGCTTGTAGAAAGCATAGGGCAATCGGCTGACTTTAACGCATGTGTAAAGGTCATGTCCGCATTGAGAAGTGCATACAACACAACAACGCCAATCATATCTGGGAAGGTGGACACTTCAATGATTGGATACTGTAATAAAGTCCCTGGGTATCAATTTCCTCCAGAACATGTACAGGAAATAGTTATGTCGAATGTAGACCTCCTGCAGCAAAGCATGATGGACTGCGACCGGTGGCATGCTCTACACCTGGGACTATTAGGGTAAGGTAAATCCACCTAAATGATCATCCTTCCTTGGCTGCTTTAAAGTCTCTTTATTGTAGAAGCACAGGTAAAAAGGCTCACCAGAGAAGTTTCAGAATGCAACAGGGATCAAGGGCTGCAACGATTGATAAGGACGCTGTACCATAGTGGGCCAATATGGAAAAAGTGGTATGCAGGGCGACACTGAGCTGAACTGAGGATCAAGGCACACAGACATCAATTTATTTCAAAATCCAACCCTGAACTCTTTTCATGCACCAATATGGTTTATCCCCTACATTATCCAGTATGGGAGAACGATATCCAGGCCAGAATAGATATCGACAGTGAGTTTACATAAGACTAAGCACTGCAGGAAGAAACTGCCTTCTTCTTCTTAATTATCGGATGCATGGGCGGACCTACGCAGGCGCTTCCCCATCCTAAAGGATGATGTGCACCAGACCCACCAATCAATACTTAGCCCACATAAACTCACAACTCCTCCCACCGCTCCGTCTGCCTCACAAAATCCAACATCACACTGTTCCTCCTACTGCCTCTCTCCCTGACACCTCCCAGCAAAGCCTTCCCACTCAGCTCAGACACACCCAGCGCAGACAATCGAACCCTAATCAATTCTCTCTCCTCAACATGTCTCTCACACCTAAGCAGGAAATGTCCACCAGTCTCAGGCACCCCACACACCGCACAGTCCCTCGACTCACGCTTCCCCACTCGAAACAAACAATCATTCAGTCCCACATGCCCTATCCTCAACCGATTCAGCATCACCTCCTCCCCCTTCCTCCATTCCAGACTCCCCACATCCACCTTCACCGACACTTTCCCACAAACACAAAACATCCACCTGCCCTTCACCCCACTCACCCACCTCTCCTGCCACTCATCCATGACCCGTCTCACCACCACCGCCTTCACCTCATCCACACTCAAAGGTAATCTCACATCAACCGCTCCCCTTCTCATACTCTCACCCGCCGCCAGATCCACCAACTCATTACCCAAAATGCCACTGTGACTAGGGACCCACGCCAACTCCAAATCCATTCCCCCGAGCACGCACCGATCGATCTTCCCCCTGATGTCCATAATCACGTCCTTCCTATCACCATCCCCCGCCACAATCGCCTGCAATCCACTCAATGAATCTGAAAATATCACCACCTTCTCTAACCCCAACTCGGACACCCTATCAATCGCCAATGCAATCGCCACCAACTCCGTACAAATTGACACAGCATTCGTCAATCGTCCCACCTTATACTCCCCAGTGCTTTCCAGATAATACGCCATACCCACTCTCCCAGACACAGAATCCTTCGAACCATCCGTAAACACCTTGCATCCTTCCTTTCCTGCCACATATGCCTGACCCAAAGCTTTAATCTCGCCCCGCAATCCTCTCTTCTTCGACACCACATTCGCTAACTCCAAACACACCTTTGGATACCCCATTATCCACCTCGGCCATCTCTCCAAATCCGTATCCGTCACAGTGATCAAATCGCCCACACCCCACTGCACTCCCTTTTCCCACATGTGAAACCCAAAAGTGCCCCCTTTCCTCCTCCACCGTCCCTATAATAATCAAACCTCCAATTATACTTCAAACATTCACGCACCGAATGAGCCACACTCTTCGCACTGCACTTTACCGACCATCTCATATTCAACACATCCCTCCTCAACCCCAACGGCATCTCCCCCACAAGCACCTGAACCGCATTTGCTGGAGAGGATCTCACCACACCCGAACACACCCTCAATGCCCTCGCCTGTACCCTGTCCAACCGCTACTTCTGACTCGCCGTGAAACCCACTGATACCTGACATCCGAAATCCATCACACTCAAAATCAACCCCTTATACAACATTCGTAGACACTTCTGCTGCGCACCCCACTCTTTCCAAGTCACCGCCCGCAACAAATTCAACCTTCATTTGCTCTTATCCACCATACCATTCACCTGCAAATTCCAGTTTAACTTCCTATCCAAAATCACCCCCAAGTTACGAAACTCTTCCAAGCTTTTTACCCTCTCACCTTTCAAAACCAAGTCCAACCCTTGCTGCACTCTTCTCCTTGAGAAAACCATACTCACGCTTTTATCCACAGACATCGAAAAGCCCCATTTCCCACACCACTCCTCCATACACACTATCGCAGCTTGCAACCGATTCTGCACCAACAAAAAACTCTGCCCTCTTACCCATACCACACCATCATCTGCAAAGAAATCCACCTGACACCCGAAACCCTCCAAAGCTCGAATCAACCCGTCCACCATCACATTAAACAGCATCGCACTAATCACACTCCCCTGCGGTGTCCCATTCTCCATCTTCCAAACCTCGGACAACACCCCCCTCACTCTTACCTGAAAGGTCCTGTCAGCCAAAAACGCCTTGATACACCAAAACATCCTCCCCTTCACACCCATCTCCAACAGTCGAACAAGCAACCCATTCTTCCACACCATATCATACGCCTTCTCCAAATCCAAAAAGAACGCACCCACCATCTCCCCATCACACAACGCTTCCTCCACTCCAGTCACCAACCTCACTAACGGATCTGCCACTGACCGATTCTGCCTGAACCCACTCTGAAAATTGCTCAGACACCCATTCGACTCCAAATAGAACCCCAAGCGTTCAACTACCATCCGTTCCATAACCTTACACAACACGACAGTCAGCGCAATCGGCCTATATGACTTACACTCCGTTGGGACCTTGCCACTCTTCAAAATCGCTACCACAATGGCTCTCATCCATAACCTCGGTAAAACTCCACTCTTCCAGATCTCATTGAAGAATGCTAACACCTCCAATTTACATTCCACCAACAACTTCTCCAAAAATACATACATGACCCCATCCACCCCTGGACTTGACCACTTCCCCTTCCGAATCGCCCCATCCAACTCTGCCATAGTAAACAGAGTCTCATACTGCTCTTCCCAAGGCCCAACATTTGCCAACAGCACCCGGATCTCCTCCTCAACCACTCCCATACTTAGTCTCATTGCCTCCGGGAAGTTCTCTGAACTGTGCACTCCCGCAAAATGCTCCCCCAGCAAATTCGCCTTCTCCCCATCTTCACTGACCACATCCACCCCTTTCAACAACACAGACATACCACCCGGCGGCTTCATCAACCCGGACATCCGCTTGAACTGCTTCCAAACCTCACCCACGTCAGAATTACTCCCCAGAGACCCACAATAGCCCCTCCAATATCTGCGCTTTCTTTCCCTAATCACCCTCTGCACCACCGCCTTCGCATTCTTATATGCCAACAAATCCTCCAACATTCCTGTTCTCACCGCCCTGGCCCTCGCCTTCTTACGCGCTGACACAGCCCGTGAACATTCCACCGACCACCAAGGAACCTCAACCTTTCCCCCCTTCCCCTTCTCTACCTCCGGAACTGCCGCTACCGACGCCGCTCTCATTCCCTGTACCAAATGCTCATTCCATTCATCCACCCCCCCATCCCGATCCCGGGGAACAATCAATTCCTGACACAATCTCTTATACAACTCCCAATCAGCCTTCCTAAAATTCAACCGACTCCCAAGCACCCGGGATCTGACCCCTACCTCACCCCTCACAGTCACCAAAATGCCAGAGTGATCACTCCCCATATCCCCATCCTCACGGACCGTCCAGTCACATTCACCCGCAATCGCAGCAGACACCCAGGTCAGATCCAAACACGACAACTTCCCAGTCCTCACATCCAAACGTGTGCCCGAACCGTCATTCAGCAAAAACAGAGTCAATTCATCCGCCATACCCTCCAACAATTCCCCATTTGCATCCGTCCGATCACTGCCCCACAACGTATTGGCACTGTTGAAATCACCACATAAAACACAAGATCCCACATGTCCCCTTATCACTCCAGACAGCACATCCACCTTCACCACCTCACATGGATTATAATAATTAAACACTAAGATTTCTGATCCCCCTACCCGAATCCCCACCCCAATAACCTCCACTGCTCCATCTACCACAATCTCCCTTGCAACCAACCCCTTCCGAACTGCCAGAGCAATCCCCTCCCTCTCCCCTCCGTCCTATCCTTACGAAACAACTGCAAAATTCTCAGGCCGACACCCCACTCTGTTTCCGCACTTTAGTAACCTTCTTAAACACATCTTGTTCTAACACATCTACAACGTTCAAAAACCTCCTCCCTGCTTCCACCACTCCTTTCGTAAGATTCGACACACTGACTGACAAATTCCCCTGAACCAGTTCCAGCACATTTACTATAAAACACATAAACTCAGTTTTCGGGACAACCACCATTTCTACGCCTTTCACCTCTCTCACCACTCCCTTCCTTCCCGCAGCCTCATCCACCACCGGCTCTCTCCCAAACATCTCACTCACTACTGAAACCGGTTTCACCTTTGCCACAGCCTCCGCATAAGTTAAACCTTCCGCTGTCCTCACCTGCACCACGTCTCTCGCCACCCTTTGACTCTCACACCCCCTAAACGCAGTAGAGTCCCTCCCCTCCCCCCCACAATTCACACACTTCTCCGGAGTTTCCACCTTAAATTCTTTAATATCATGATCTCCACCACACCTCCCACAGTGCCTCTCATTCCTGCATACTCTCGCCACATGTCCAAACTGCTGACACTTATAACATCTCAAAGGCATTGCTACATAAGCTTTCACACGGAACCTCTGATATCCCAAATCCACAACCTCCGGACACTCCGCTCTCGCAAACCTCACTGCCACAGTTGTGGACACCACATCCTCATGTGTATCTCTCCTCCCCAGCCTTCACGCCTCCACTACCCCCACCTCTGCCAGCTGTTCCTCCACCTCAGACATATTCACAGTCACCGGTACCCCATACAACACCCCCTTACACGACACACCACTCTGATCAAACACTCGCACCGCGCGCCTACCCAGACAGCCCACCTCCAGAATCTTAGCCTTACTATCATCACCTCTCCCCTCCACCAACAACCGACCCCCAGTCACCACTTGCACCCGAATGACATTCCCCACAGCCTCTTTCAGCCATCCAGCAATCACCATCGGATTCTCCCCCTGAAACGTCTTCCCACGGCTATCAGGCTTCCACACACTGTCACACTCCATCTGCCCCTCCCCAGGCACACCGCTTCCTGAGGCCCCCAGCCCCTCCAAAACACACTTATCCTGGGTCCCCAACCCTGAGATACCCCGGTCCGTCCCCCCTCCATCATCCCCTTGTGGAGACCTATTGCGATGCTGCCCCTCACTTCCCCCCTTCCCCCTCTCCACAGATGTAGACTTCATAGTCAGCGTCCTCCCCCTCTTCTTTTCAGCCTTCCCACCCCCCTTTCCCATTCTTACCGCCTCCTCTGAGCACACTCTCCCCCTGCACCCACCTAGAGAGGCCGCTCTACTTCCTCAATCCCAGCACCCTCCACCCAGACACCGCTCCGCCCTGCCTGGGTCTGCCCACTTCCAGAGTGCCAAAACGTTTATCTCCTCACAAGCGGCTCCCACACGCTCTCGGCCGCTCAGGCTGCCAGTGTCGTGTGACCCGACGCCATTTCTCCTCACGTCAGGTTTTTTTACTGTCTAGTTCAGGAGGCCGCTGAAGGCTTCCTCGCCGCGCGCCTTCCCCGGCCAAGTGTTCAATTCCCATCCGAGAATCGGACCACACCCATTTCGTGGGTTTCAACGTCCGCTTCGTCCGGAAGAAAATGCCGACTCCTCACATGCAGGGTTGCAATTTACAGATATTTCTTTATTAGGGTGAATATTATGACCAATCAAAACAGAAGAGTCCATTATTCACTTAATAGGGCATTTTAGTGAATCTCTATAAGATATGTTTAACATTTGAAATTGTGGACATTATGATGTTCCCATAATGCTCTTTGCTTTTATGCAAATCGCTAGGATTGGGTTCTATGGAGGGATACTGTGTTGCAAACTAGCGGGGCCACGCCCCTTGGCCTCACCCTCTCCTTCTCACAGCCCCGCCCCTCCAAAGAGGTGACAGTTCCCCCAGTAATGTTTTGCCCTTCCCAGTTCCGGATATCGAGGGGCATTATAAATATCAAGTGTTAAATTAACGGGTGGGGTTGTGGGGGAGTCAATTCACCACGACGTACAGAAAATTCAATTTAGGAACAAGAAATACCCGTAAAAAAAACGGAAGTGATCACTGATGTAACTACTGGATGCGTAACAAACCCCAAAACACTGGAAAGACCTGTGGAGTCACTTGGTACAGTCCGATGATCTCCACTATCCAATGGATGGTCAAGGGAACTGTTTTCAAAAGACAGAGATGATATGGGGACAGATATGGGGAGGCGCCTCATTGAAAGGCAATGGAAGGTAGCAATTGCAGACATGAGTGAAGTAAACACAGACCTGTACACAACTACTACAATAGAAAATATGCCTAAAGCTATAGTGTACACCCCGGAAAATGCACAGACTCAATCACGAGTCAATCAGTCTCGGGGGGGATAGCTCAGGGGCAACGTTCCACCATTCTATCGCATAACCTAAAACAATCATCACAAGTCATCCTGCTATGGGATCTTAACCTAGGCTTTAATGACCAAAACGACCCACTGGCAAGCAGAGTGGCTAACTTACTCTCTGAATTAGGCTTCTCACAAAAAGTACTTCACCCAACCCACAACAAGGGCAGAATACTTGATTGGGTGGCAGACCACAACTGTAATGCCTCCATCCTATCGATCTCCCCACTAATCTGGACAGACCACCACCTTATAACATTTGCCCTAGAAACGGTCAGACCTACGTCCACCTCAGTCCAACCAGCACCATCCATCTCGACCAGGAACAAGAAAAACATCACCCCAGACAACCTACTCCCGCTCATCCTACCCTCACTTAATTCACTACCAGACAACCTGGACCCTGAAACTCTAGTGAATGAGTACAACAAAATTATGTCCTCTGCCTTGGACATAATTGCACCATTCAAAATAAGACGCAGCAAACCCAAAGCCCACCTCAACTCCTGGTACACCCCCCATCTAAAAACTCTTCGTACCAAAAAAAGACAATGCGAAGTCGCATGGAAACTACAACCATCGGAAGAAAATAAGAGCACTCTGAGAGACATATCTACCCTCTACAAAAAGGAAATACTGTCGGCTAAACGGGAAACCTACAACACTAGAATAGCCCAAGCCAACCACAGCATGAAGGAACTCTTCATTATCCTAAAGGAAATAGAATGACAACTGTGTCAAAGACAAAATATGGTGCACTAACATTCAGCAAGCCCTAGCTAACAAAGTGACAACTCTCCAATCTAAAATTGCCATGAAAAAATCCTCGCTCAGTCTAGATACTAAGCCCAAAACAGCTATCACCCCTCCCAAAAATAAGATCAACAACCCTCGCTTCAAGCTCACTAAAGTATCTATTATTGAGACAGAAAAAATCATACTGTCACTCAAACCATCTGCCAGGTGGATCAATGTCCAGCCCAACTGATAAAGGACGCAGCTTTATCTCAAAACTCATTAACGCCTCATTCGCAACAGGTTCCATACCTAGTAACCTAAAAGAATCCTGGGTACTCCCATTGCTTAAAAAACAGACGCTATACCCAGCCATACCCACGAACTACCGCCCAATCACTACTGTGCCATTCCTCTTAAAAATCATAGACAAAGTGGCGTACTCACAAATACAGAACCACCTTGAATCTAACAATTTACTAGGAGTATGGCAGTCTGGCTTCCGTCCCCAGCATGGGACTGAAACTGCCCTCTTAGACCTAAAGGCGCAAATTGATGAGCTAAGGGATCAAGGCAAACCAGCCTTACTCCTCCTCCTGGACTTATCAGCTGCATTTGACCTTGTTGACCACAAGGTCCTTTGTAGGCACTTGGATATAGCCGCGCACTTCTCAGAAGAAGCCACAAATTGGATCCAGTCCTTCCTCAATAACAGGACCATGAGTCTTCTCCTCAGCGGCAGCAGATTCCATCCCCATTACATGCGGCGTGCCCCAAGGATCTTGTGTTTCTCCCACACTCTACAACATCTTCACGAAGCCCCTTTTCGATGATCTGGACCTTCTTGGTATCACCTACACTAATTATGCAGATGATACTCAGATTCTCCTACCACTCACTGGTGATTATGATAAGGATTTGGCCTTGGTGAACAGGGTGCATCTCATCATCCAGGCATGGATGGCTACTCACGGACTATGCCTGAACGACGACAAAACTGAAATTATCATCCTGGGCACACCTCCCACCCTCAAAAAACTGGGCCCCAACTGCTCCTCTTTTAACATTGACAACAACCAAATTACAACCGCCCAAGTGGTAAAAACCCTGGGCTTCTACCTGGACTCCACCCTCTCTTTCAACAAGCAGGTCAATGCGTTGGCTTCCGCCACCGCTTACACCTGTCAATTGATAAGAGCAGGCAAACCCTTCCTATCAAACAACAGCTGCATCACTCTCGCGAGAGCGCTCGTGCTATCAAAGCTGGACTACTGCAACTCGCTCTATATTGGGGCTAATAAGGAAGTTATCAAAAGAATTCAAATTTTGCAGAACAATGCGCTTAGAGCAGCACTTAGTATTCCCAGGAGAGCCCACATCACCGAATTTAGACGAGGCAATAACTGGCTTTCTACTCAGGAGAAAATCCAACTAAAAGTCGCCTCTTTGGTCCACAAATGCCTAAACAACGCCACACCGCAGTACCTATCTGAGAGATTCACGAGATTAAAACCTACAAGACTCACCAGATCCGCTAACTCCAACAACATATCTATACTTAGAGTTAAATTGACTAAAGTTGGTGGCTGCAGCTTTCAGGTGAAAGCAGCTCAACTCTGGAACTCCCTACCACCCTCCCTGAAGACGGATCAACCCTACCTCACTTTCCGACACAACCTCATAACGTGGATCAAAAATGCAGACACACAATAGATCATCCACTGCCTGGTCTTATTCAATCCCTAGGAGCTTCTGATTAGGACTGTAAATACATGCATCTTCATTTTCGCCTGTTGTATATTCCTGTATATTTTGTATATTATTTCTTTATATGTTTCCTGTTTGCTTTATTTGCCATGTGATCCTGTAACCAAGCTTTGAGTTGTCTTATAAAATGCGCCCGGTTACCCTGGGTCTGGTGCGCAATATAAGTAATAAAAACAAACAAACAAACGTGCTCACCTTGGAAGCAAGACGACACAGAGCAACACAGGTTCGATCCCCAGGTCGGTATTAAGCACGTTATAAATAACCTGTCATATTTCATATCTTGAACACATTATTGGAACGTGAGCACTTACACAGATTGTTCGCACACCCAAAGGGTCAACTGCTTTTGGAAGATGTCACTGCACAAGTACATACAAACATAGATATCAAAACCGGCTATTTTACTGCCATATTTAAAACACTGCCAATATTATAAGGTCAACCCGGAAGTAAAAAACCGAGGATCCAAAGGGAGAAGCTGCTGGAAAAATTATAGACCTAAGACTGTGGAAAGGCCCACATTAGAGGTCTGGCAGACAGAGATGTCCAAACTCACCTCTATGGAAGGAATCAGATCCAGCAGGAGTTTCCGTGTGAGAGAATCCCAGTATTAAGAGATCTGGTAAGGCGTTATGGCATATCCTCACTGATGGCATTACACCACAGCATCCCTACTGGCACCCCCACTACTGCCCCCAGCCACCCTGCTTTAGTTTCAGACTTTAATTTATCATGGCCATCCTATGCTTGGCTGTTAGGTTAGGAGGTGACATGTGATTTTACCGCTCCCATTACATCCACATACATCTATAACGACAACTTAATAGCTTTTAAATAAATAACGACTGACCTTTTACATCGGCTATTTTCTACATGCATCCACCTACCTTCTATGGTCTCACAGTGCCCTCTAGTGGAATTTTGTTTAATACTATTCCATTTCTTGTGAGTCTTTTTTTTCCTTTCCTATCATTGGGGGTGGGAGCAACTTTTTTTTTAAAACTGTACTTTTTTTTTGCTAATATTTTTCAAATCTAACCCCTCTTCCTGGTGTTATTTTTTACACTCTTAATGTATGTAATTCCTTATTATAACCCCTTAATTTATTGTCTCACTATCTTTTCGTGCAATGTAATTAATCAGTGGTTACCGGTTAGGAATTCTGTATGGACTGTTTGGTTCCTGCTCCAATGGAGAGGATTGATCACAAGGATATCCAGACCACCTGGGAGAAGGTTCACTGGTCAGTGGGGGCACAGGCCAGGATGAGGTGGTAATTGTGATATTCTCCCCTGTCCCCCAGACTGTCTTCCTTCCCCCTTACTCCTCTTCCTCAACGTCCCTTTGCCTTACCACCTGCTCTCTCTCTAGTACCAAGATGACTCCATCACTGAATGGTCTTGAGTTGTGTGTAATTGGTCATGAATGTTTTAGTTGCTATGTGGATGTCCATTATGTTTTTCTGGATAAAATAAATCGCACATATACCATTTTCTAAGTATGTCTGTGCATTGGGAACTGGGCGTGCGCACAGTCCCATACGGTTTGCACTCTCAACCCCACCCTATTCCAAAATGTGGCAAATCGTCGGGTTTTAGGAAGAGGAAACATTAGCTCCAATAAATGAAATGAGGAGGATGGCCTTCAGACTGAATGGTGTTTCACATCCATAAACACATCCTCAATTCACCCATGCTCGCCACATTTTTTAGGGCCTTATGGCTCGTGCATATGGCCTACACTCCTGTGTTCTGCAGACATATTCTCTGCCTGTGCCCATGTTGCCTGTTGGTCCACAGAAAGTGTGTCTCATGGCCGGCATGGTTCTGGCCTACATTCCCACATGCAGTGGCCGACCCCCCAGCCTGAACCCTCACCTAATATGGAGGAGCCACCCAGTCAGCCCAGTGTAAACACTAAGCACTCCCTCAGCTGCGTTTTGCTCCTGTGCTGGCTTAAACTGTCAAAGGGAAACGTTGTTCCCTTCTGACAGTTTGGGCCTCATTACGACCCTGGCGGTAAGGGGTTTACGCCAGCGTTAGCTGCGCCGACCCCTTACCGCCAATTACGAGGTCCCCTAGCGCCATGGTGCTTTTAACACCTGCTTTTAGCGCTAAGGGACCATGGAGTTAATTACGCCACCGTAATTTACGGTGGCGTAATTAACGCCTTCCCCACTCCCATTATGCCCTATGGGGCAAAAATGGGAATGGGGAAGGGTAAATGGGGATTGGGGACTTACCGCCCCGCCAAGGTCGGAATGGGGCGGTAAGTCCGCCAACCACCATGGCGTAAACGTAGTTTACGCCATGGTGGTAAAGTCACGGCCCAGGCGGTAACTTACCGCCTGGGTCGTAATGATGTTTCCCAGCACTCTTTGCTTCCTGGTTCCTGTTCGTGCTGCATGGGGGTCAGAGAGCTTTCAGGGGAATGCCACGGTGAGAAGCATCAGGAAGTAAGAATGAATTTAAAGTTTACATTTGTGTATGTATGCGTGTATCTTTGTGTAATGAGTGAGTGTATGAAAATTGGGCGCATGGAGTGCATGGTGTATGGGTGTCTGTGTCAATGAACGAGCAAACGCGGTGTGGAAATTAGTGAATGTTTTTTTTTAAAGTGTTTGCGCTAGTGTTTGTGCTGGGCTGGTGAGCACATTTTGGTGGGGGAGAGGGCACTGGAAAGGTTTCGACAACATTTTTTACTGGGCAACTACAATAGATGTATGTAGCATTTACGTATATTTATTGTCTTTTAAAGATAACCTATGTAAATTAAAGATAGTATAGTCAAATAATAAGCAGTCCCAAGCATAAGCAATATAGTAGTTTAATATAGTCCGAGCATCCTACTCTTCCATTCACTTCTGGAATTGTAAAGCCCACAACCAATCAACAATGTACACTGCCACTTCAAATATGGCACAGTAAAACTTAAAGAATGACGGCCTCATTACGAGTACTGTGGTCCAGTAAATAGTGGAGTTAAAGTGGCAGTAATTCTGTTACACCACTTTACCGCAACATTACCACACCACCGTACTAGGAGTTTTGGTGGTGAGGTCGGGGATGTACCTCCAGCAAAAAGTTGGAGGGAATGCATCCCCTTTAGAGCCCAAATTGTTGGATTTACTGCTCCCATGGACTCCAGAAATTGGGAGCAATACCACCGTAGCACCTCTCAGTATCCTGTGACAAGTCCATGCTATAGGGTGGCAGAAACGGTAATTGATTTTGGCAGTAAATCGTGGATTTCCTGTGGATTTCCTGCTAAACCTATAATGAGCCCCCTACTGACAGTAAAGCCTTAAGGATTGGTGAGCCAGTAGAAAACTGGTGTAATCCCAACCACCGTAAACCCATTAAATGGAAAGGTATACAAAGTCTGTCAAAAGCCTTTGGGCCTCATTACACGGTAGGTGGTGGACCAAGGTGCTATTAGCACCTTGGTCCATGGCGGTAAAATACCGGCACCGCCTTGGAGGAAAGGGGAATTACCGCCCTATTCCAAGGTTGGCGGGGTGGTAATTCCCCCTTTGCCCTTCCCCATTCCCGTTTTTGCCCCATAGGGCATAATGGGAATGGGGAAGATGCTAATTACGGCACCGCAAATTGCGGAACCGTAATTAGCACCCTGGTCCCTTTGCGGGTTGGTTTTTAACGCCTGCAAAAAAGCAGGCGTTAAAGTACCAACCCGCAAAGGGACCTCGTAGTAAGGCGGTAAGCGTTAACGGTCACCAGTACCATTACCGGTGACCATTAACCCTTACCGCCTTCCATGTAATGAGGCCCTTTGACTTTTAAAACACTCTAAAGCCATGGATACAAAAGCATATGTAAAGCTATTGCAATCCACCGGATGGATTCCTCCCTTCCTTTCACGAATGGACATTTGCTTGATTTGCTTCTTTCCTTTTGGGGTTTAGCAAATCTCTTCTGCTGAGCTTCCTGAACTTTCTCATTGCCGATGTCACGCCTCTCCTCGACTTACCCTCTTTCCTTAACCCATTGACTAATTCTGGGACCGTCATCCTCAAAACCATCTTTACTGCATGCATTACAAGTAGCATATCATTATGGCATCTAAGTGTAAATGAACATGAGTAATAATTACAGAATAATAAAATGGAAAAAAGATAATATAAAAATAAAGTAACAGTTATAAAGCAGGAGACAATTTAAATTAGACAAGAAGTGGGAATTGAGGATACGACATAAGAAATTGGGCCTCATCACGAGTTGGGCTGTATTCTGGAGGTAAATGCGCCAGGATACCACCCAACACTATTAGCGTAAAGGCAACTTGGACTGGCGCAATTTGCGCTGGATCCCGAGTTGCGGTGGCGCTGTTAATCCCCATTTATTTTGAGTCCACAGGACTCTATGTGGCTTTTAAGTGCTATTACCACTGGCAGTAATAGCACCGAAAATGGGCGAAAATCTCCAACTTTCCACCCAAACACGGGATCGGGCGGAGCGGTAATACGGCAGTAATAGCATTACCGCCGCATTTCTACCACTCCGCCTAACCCCTGATGAGGCCCAAATTGTCAATTAATACTGTGTTTTTCTTTGTTTCTTTTTCTTTCAACATTTTCCTTTTCTGACCACTCTTTCCATTCTTTGGTTTCTCTATGTGAGTTGGTATTCAGGACAACGTTTTGATTTTGTTTTGTACGAAAAACCCACTGAATGTTAATTTCAGTTATTTTTGCTCACTGGATCTAACATTACCAGTAGATATTTCTCTGAAGAATGCTTGAAACATGTTATGTAAGGTTACATAATGATAGCAGGTTGCAAAATTATTAAAATCATACATGAATTCAGTGATAAAATACTACTATTTTAACGTTTTTGTGTACGTGTATATAATATTTATTTATTTATTTTGGCATTTATAAAGCGCACCTAACCCTGGGGCATCTGGGCGCTGGAATATCCCTGAGGCTTGGCCCTCGCAGGTTATTGCAACAACACATCATCAGTAGGGTAAAACTAACCTGTCTCACAACAGTCTAATCCCAGCTCACGTTCCCTATTAGTGGGTGAACAATCCAACGCTTGGTGAATTCTCATTATAGGAAAAACATTTAATGATTCCTTACAGAGCTGGAGGAAAGGTGAAAAGTCCAGAGACAAATCCCCTCTGTGTTATGGAGGTGAGTTGCTAGGTCTGGAAAAGACCCGGGGCTAAGCTGATGTCGGAACTGTCGGGACTGGGGGCTAGCTAGTCTTTTGGCTGTAGCTCCTGAGATTCTATCCGGGGCTACAACCAAAAGATCAGGGGCTATTGCCCCCTTAGCCCCCCCCTAGCAACGCCCCTGTGTTATGTTCACTTAATTTCATTTACTGAATTTATAACGCGCTTTCGCCAAAGCGCCGGACAAATTAAAAAATGGTACAAAGGAAGTGTAAGGTATTTCACAAAAACAATACATGATGAAGTAAGGAGATGGGCTTTGAGAGAGAGAGAGACGGAAAGAATACAAGGATGAAGAAGAACTGATACAAAGAGGTAGAGAACTACAAAGTTTGGGGCCTAGCAAAGAGAACAAGCAAAAACTAGAAGGGGCGCAGGTGGGTTTAGGAGTAACCAGTAAGAGGAGCGACTCAGAATGAAGAGAGCGAGCATGGTAGCTTTTGTTTATTACAGCTGGCTGGCTTTTGCTTCATTAGTGCCGCAAGGGAAAGCACAGCGGCATCCATTTCACAAAATGGATGCCTCCTAGTGCTTCACATTTTTCACTTTGAGCTTCATTTGCTCAATACTTTACATAGGGACTTTGTTTAAAAATATTTTTAAGATATATTTTTGATTATGGGCCATTTTTTGAGCCAATAATATTTTAGAGCACAGTATTCCTTTAAAGAAAATACACAAGAAATTGAATAATAGACGAGATTCAAAAGATAGCCAGTAATGGAGTGTGTGTTCATCCCAAATTATCAGACTGCAAGCAAAACTATTGATTGTTTGTGGGTGCAATCCGGTGAAAGCTCAAGACTCAAGGTATTCCTCAGCTTCTGAGACCTCTTCCTCTGTTACATTTCCCAAACTGCTTATATATCATAGATATTTCAATGAACACAGCCTATTCTTCTAAGAAAGAACGTGCGGGAGTGTTGCGAAGTGCAGAGCATGATGGAAAACCCAACTGCAGGAATTTGTAACCTTTGGTTCTCCAGATGTATTGGACTACAAATCCCATCAGCCGTAGCCAGAATTGGCAATGCCTTGGATTCCTGATTGTACCCTCTTTCTGTGCTGGGTACTCGCCAGTCGGGTACTTTGGTTTCATTTCACTTGGCAGTATTTCTGAAAGTTGTCTCCTCAATGACGCGGGAGATTTGTTTTAATCTCTGTGAATTTGGTGAGCGGACGTGTTACACAACATCTGGTAATTTCTGGTTGAGCCAGTATGTCACTTCACAGAATACATTATGCATTCATTACATTTCTTATCAGTGTCCGTCACATAATTTAAATAAACTCTGTTATGGGAAGACAATGCACAACAGCAGTTTGAGAAATATGCTTTGCAACATACACAACATAGTGAATAGGCCTTGTATTCTGGTCTTATAACACATGTGGAGAGACCATGATTTTGTCCATTCTGTCCTTCTATTTACTGCTACTAGATTCAATTATTTTGGGTGCTCGTTCTCCCCTTGGCCTCTTCAGACTTGGTTGCTCCATCTTGCATGTGCTTTCTGCATCGTTGATTGTTCAATACTTGGCACTCACTATTATTCACTCCTTTACTTAATCTAAGAGAAATATGTCTTACGCACATGGCTTATCCTCTTCAACTCCTTTCGTTCCTTGCAGTTGCTTCTTGCAGTGGCATCCTTTATCCTAAACCAAGAAAATACATGTTGTTCTCGCACAAAGCTGTATTGCTGCGCCTTTCAGCTCTGCAGCCTTGGTCTCTCTCCTCGAGATTTCTTGCTTACTATTACATGATGCCAACGTCCATTTTCTTAACATGGCTGGTCTACTCACGTTATATTTCCAACTTTAGCAAGCTTCTACGTTGTCTTGCCTACCTTGGATTTCTGCGTAAATGCATCTACTACATCTCTTGTCACTTATCTTCTACGTGCATATGATTTTCTTCATATTAGCATATATGTTTACTTCTTGCTTCAGGTACATCTTTCATTCTTTGGACATCCATTAATTAGATTCAGTGCATCTATGTATCTTCTCTCTTTGTGATGTTGCTGCTTTTCTGTCCAATTTTACTTATAGTTCTTTTATTTCCAGTGGTGTCTTTAGACTCATGTCTACCATTTCAGTTTGAGGATACATTCAGTACGGTTGTCTGAATGCATAACGTCTCTCATACCTTCAATGTTGTATTGGGATGATACCAGGTGTCATGCACAGTGCTTTCTTGCTGCTCTTCCAGTGTGACAGAGGTGAGGGGACAGACTCTATAGATGACGTGTACATCTGCCTCTCTACATTTGTTTGTATGATATCGGTGCTTTGGGCCGCCAAAATTTGAGAATTCCTTCCTCCTGGGAGCCTCAAACGATCTGCCAGGTCCCCTTCTTTTTGGGGAGGTGCCACACCCTGCTGTAAGATTAGCACTTCGTCGGGATTACTATCCGTCAATGATAGAAATAAGAAAAAAGTGGAGTTTTTTACGTTTCCCACCCTCTCTCTTCCATGGGCTGCCAAGGATCCCTTTGGGCATCGGTAGTACAAACATTGCAAACCTTCATTATAATACTGCCTCTCTTGGCAAAGGGCAAATAAAATTAGCACAAAATGATAATTTCACGGTTCTATGTAATCTGGTCGAATCTTTTTGGTTGAATCTTTTTTGTTTTGTTACTTTACTGCAAATATATGCAAGGGAGACACCCCACAGCGCCTTCCACACCCTCCCCTCATTAGCTATTCACCTAAAGCCACCCCCACATATATTTTCAGCAAAAATTGTTTTAGAAAATTTGATGAAATCGGATTTGACCAATTCTTCCGCTGCCAAACCATCCCTTACTAAATGTCACTACTTTAGCCTCTGCTAGCCATTCCTAGGTCTCTTCTTTGCCCTTTCTCTTTTCATGAATCTTATTCTTACCATTTCTCTTTCTGTGAGACGTTTAAGCCCCCCCTTCCTGGCTGTTTCTCTGGTCTCCATTTCATTTTCTGCGGGTTTCCTTTTGATGATCTTTCTATTTTGGTCTCTCATTTTCGCTTTCTTTGATATCTTTCATGCCTTCTACCTCTGGATTCTTAAGAAGTTCTCCCTCTCATCTCTTTCTTTAATTCTTGTTTCTTTAATCCTCTCGTTCCCACCCTTTCTCTACGCTTTCAGGCACACTCTCGCCATTCACACTTTCATCTGTGTCTCTCTTTTTGATTTTTTCTCTCTCTCTATTTTTCCCACAAACCCACTCTGCTGTTCTCTAGCCATTTTCTTTTTCCTTCTCATATTCGCTCCCGGCCATCTTCCTCTCTGATTCTCTAACTCTATCCCTCTTTCTCTGTTTCTCTGTTCTCTGTCTTATATTCTCTCTACCATATTACACACCAGGGCTGGCTGAAGGTATGTCAGGGCTGGTGGGGCCCCTTTTCAATATGATGCTTGGGAGCCCCCTCTGCTACAGTTAGGAAAACCAGTTTGTAGCACCCATGGGGTCCTTAAATTACAACAGAGTCAAAAAAATGAAGCAGAGGTCCAGATTGTCAAGGGGTGGGCAGCCAGCGGGGAGCTGTAACACTAAATGCCCGCTGAATTGCACTTTGTCAGCATAGGGCTAATATAGAGAAAACCGAAGTAAAAAGGCTAAGAGGTGAGAACGACTGTGCTGTATATTGAAATGCCCAAAAGAGGTGATAGCCCGAAGGTGCAAGCAAAGGCAACCTGTAACGTGTGCGTGTAAAGGGAACCAAAAAACAATGAGGCGAGAAGAACCCTGCTGGATACTGAAGAGCCCACGGAGGTGACCGCCTGCAAAGCTAGCCTGTAACGTGCATGCTGTAAAAAGTACATTAACATCCTAAATTAAAGATCTGTGTTGCTATGTCATAGGACTATCAGCAAGGGGCAGCTGCTTAGGGTCACCTTCAGGCCCGGGACCCACTGCAAAGGAAAACTTTGAAAGGCCGTGGCACCGTACTCACACTAGTACTCATTTTCACTTTCTATTGGCGCTCTTCTAGATTTGTCCAATTTGTCTCGCCATCTGTGTGTCACTTTTGTCGTTTCTCTCCCAGGGCCCAGGTGCCTCTCTCTCTCTCCCTCTCTCTCTCTCTCTGCTTCCCTGTTTGTTTCATGGTCTATGTATGCCTATTTCTCTGTCTCTATGCCTGACTGCAACTTGTGCCATAGACCACTCTGTGTCCTGCTCTTTTTCATCTTTCTCTCGCGCACATTCATTACCCTTTTCTCTGCCACCTTCACCCTATTCCCAGTGCTTTAAATAGAAAAAAGTACAGGTACTCACCAAACTACAAAGCCGGACATTCCGGTTCAGCGATTTTGGCGCCAGCCGTTTTGGCACGGTACCTTGGGCAGAGGTCCCTTTTAGGCAAATCCTGTTGTTTGCAGGCAATGCCCAGTGAGATTAAATGATGTGCCAAGGAGACCACACTTTGGAAACGCAGTTCATCTGAGATCCTTTGACACAAACTTCCAGTTTGTTGTTATGCACTGTGTTAAGGTACTTTGAATATCTATATAAAATGAGACTTTATTTTTCTGTGTAACAAAATAGCAGATATCATAGCTGTAAACTAACCTTTAGAAGGTGTGGACATTTAGCTCCACCCCTTTACTGAAATTAGGCCCACCTCTAAAATTAGTAAGTGTGCCTTTTATCCATAAAGCAAGTTTATTGTACAACGGCCGGGAGGGGGGCTTAGATGACATCTAAGAGTCAAACTAACCCTGGTCTCTCTGAACCCCACAAAGAACACATATTATATACAGTTTACAACAGTTATTACACTCCCTAAGGTAGCGTTATGAAAACCATCCCCGCAAACATGATTGGTTGCCCTGTATAGAGAAATCTAACACCCACACATTTCATTGGACACAGACATTATAACACAAAAACATATAATTACAAGGTTTACATTTTCAACACACCCCTTGCCAAAAGCCTCTCCATATTTGGTAGCAGTCTTGCCTCTTAGTTATAAAATAACAGAATTCCTGTTAATGATGCACACAGACCTACCCATAAAAAGCACATAAACGACTGTTCTGGAATGATTGGGCGGCTATCTGTTCGCAAATATCGGTCTACAAGTCGTTCACCGAATATGCGAAATTCCGTCATAAGCAATCGCCAAGACTACTATATCTGATACTCTGCCCCTGTGCTGAAACCAGAGCCCTTTACATGCGATTCCGCCTAGATCTATTGCATACAAAATCGAGAACGAAATATTGGGAGAGTACGGTTAATAGTACTACCAGTACCAGCTGTAGATTTTGCAATAAATCTGAAGCAATCGAAACTCTAAAACATCTTTTTTTAGTATGTCCATTCTTTGAAACTGAAAGAGTGAAAACAATTAACTCCTTTAGTTTGACAGACTCGAGCTTTGTAAGAGAATTAATTTGGTCGCGTTGTATGTGGGGTTCTTCAAATGCTATAATTTTAGCAACAGTTCGCTTTGTGAAAATCATTGTGGAGGCATTGTCAACGAGTTCAGAGACTGCTCTATATTAAGCCACAACTTCCAGTGTTTGGGTCAAGACTATATATATATATATATATATATATATACATATATATATATATATATGTATATATATAGATATTTCCAAGCTTTCTTTTATGTGTTTATCTTTTGCCATATATCATGTCGTGCAAAAAAAAAAAAAAAAATCCTTTCTTCTGTTTTCTTTATCTTTCTTTGTTTATGTGAAGTATTATATGATATTATACACGATATCTGTAGTTTGATGTTCTGTTTATTTAGTTTATCTTTTTAATCTCATTTTAATTCTTTGTAAATGCATAGAAAGTGATAAATTGTTTTACATGTAAACTACTGAATGAACTAAATGTTGCAAAGATGCAAAGATGTTTATTTGATGTAACTTTTATGAATAATGCTATAATTTTGTAAAGATGCGTATGCACCAAAAACAAAATTTTGATCAATACACTTTTTTAAAAAAAAAAGCACATGAAGACGAGAGAAAGACACATAGATTACCTTTGACCTATTAGTGTTTGTTAACCGCATTGCCCAGACCTGTCCGGTGTCCGATTTTTATGACTTCTACGTGGCTGACCTTTTCCTATTCACATGAGTTCTGCCCACTCTCTGACACAATCGTTCTCCTAAAATGTATTACTACTGGTCTACGCAAGTGCCCCAGGAGAGCCACCTGCTTCAAACAACCCCATGAATTCACAAGATGTCTATCTCTTGCAACAATGAGCTCTCCAGTTCACCAGAGATCATATCTTCCCTTGCCCTCCGGCACTTGAGCCATCTGCAAACTGACCGCAACCACCCCGTTGACCAGCTTATGAAACCTGTTCCCTGACTGCTGACGGGCCATTGCAAACCTTTGCCCTGATGGTGAAAACACCCTTCTGATTGATCCACAATGCGGAGACCCATGATACACAGACCAATCCCACCTCATATATTTCATGTATTTTACTACATTTGAAAAACACTTTGCATACATGTGTACCATTATGTGTGCATTTTATACCTATTATGATCTCCTCTCATCACAGCTAGTCATACAATTAAACTCCATGTGCACATATTGATCGCCGGCTTTACCTGAGTGTGGAGGGGCCCTCCGTCTGACAATGTTTCAACGTTATTTTTCTGAGCGCATGCAAATATATAAATGTATTGCCGCTACACAAAATAACCTAAATGGAACTCTTATCACATTTACCATAAATATTGTAATATTTGTAGCAATTTGCAAAAGTGACAGAAATGACGATGATGAAGTGACCACCCCAGTCAGGGGTATGGCATGCGAAGTTCAAATTATTCCAATTTCCCAACATTACCCCTTTAGTTAATCCATTAACTGACAGACCAATTTTCAAATCATCAATCTCACTATTTTTATGGAGCAAATCTTCACAACCATTTTTCCCATAATCCTCTGCTAGACAACCCCAATTTGACTCATCATTAGTTCCGCAATCTACCCATTGTTCTACACATTCATTCCAACCTGGGGCAGGATGGAAAACGCCCCTTCAATCATTCCAAAATCAGTTTGAGTGCCCATGTTAGAGAATTGGTCCTATGCCAAGCCTTAGACGGGGTTATAAGAAACATGACTGTAGTCCTAGGCATCTGAGTCGAGCAGCATCAAAGACATTACTGACAAGAGCAAAAAAGTACTCGAGAAAAAATCAAAACAGGTGAAAGTACTTTTAAGATTATGTTCATCCATGACGGCATCCAAGAGAAAAGAGAGTCCAAAAAAGTATCATCCGTGATTCCCGCCTCCCTCTCCATGGCCCCCTTCAGAGTTTGCAGTTCAGTAATTGTCCGAGCCAAAGTTCCATTATCTGAGTCATTAGGAGACATATGTGCAGTAAGGTTTGCCCAATTTATGGCACACCCCACCCTCCATAGCTGTTAGGAGGTCCATGATGTAACGATTTTGTAGGGCTACAAGACGCAAAGCCCCAAGTTCTATTTTGATGGCACTGAACGCTAACTCAGAGGAATTGATGAATAATAGCAACTCCTAATGAGCTCTTTGGAGCCATTTTGCATTGACAGAGGATTGCACGCCTGGGGCCAATAGAGAGGATAAAAAAGTTTCAGTACGGATAAACAGTCAAAAATGATCAGGAATGTTCCTTAGAGCCTCAGAAGATGCTGCTGACACATAGGTAGATTTTTTCGATCTCCTCAAAAAGTCAGTTTCTTCAGAGTCCTGCAAAGTTTGTAAATTGTCCATGTCTGATGACACAAGGGATGCAAGGGGTACAGGGGACAAAGGGGGCACAAATGTGGATTCAGACAGTGTCAGGTGGCTCTGCGGAACCACGAGGACGAGCACATGCAAAGTGGTGATGCTGCATACACCTCTCCAGGCTGGAGGTAATAGTTTGTACGAAAATGGCCCACATGATCAGAATAAATCGAGAATCACTGCCGTGAAAACGCAGAGTGGTGCTGCAGTTTTGATTTATGCCCACAGGCACAGTGCGATTGCCCTTAAAACACAGAAAAAGTGTAAGTAACCAGATCTTAACAGGTTTCTCAGGCTCCTTGAGCCATGTCAAGAAATTCACATATTTTCTCCAAACATTTCCACATGCCAAATTAGTTTGTGCCACCCCTACGTCAGAGAGTCCCACCATCCTTCCAGCCTTGCAATTCATTACCCCTTGCTCCCATCTGTTGTTCACAAGTATCAAACCCTCAAGGTTAATGTGTACTCTTTGTGTACAAGGAACATCTTTGCGATCTTCCCCAGCTGAATTTGACCATTCTTCATCGATTGGAAGGACAGAAGCTGCTACAGATTACCCCTGAAACTGCCCTCAAACCCTGCATAGGACTAGGTGCACCAGACAATTCCTACTAAAACAAGTCTACATTTTAAGATAATTTTATAATAAAAAAAGACAATTTATTAAAACAATTCTTAGGTTTCCGTGCGCTCTCCTACCCCTTGTCAGCTGGAACGAACCTGTGATTCCTTAGATTCTACTTAACTTAATTATTAGTTGACTCCTGTTCCTCAGACATCAGTGGTGGCGTACCAGTGTCCCTCCGAACATCGTGGAGGTGCACCCAAGATTTAAGCCCTTCTACTTTTACAGCCGTAGGAGTGGAGAAGATGACCTCATGGGGTCCGTGGAATCAACGGTCGTTCCAGCGACGGACAAAAGACTGAACAAAGACCTTCTCCCAGGTGAGTAACAACGGATGTTGATGCTTGTTTGGTCCCACACCGCCTTCGATCTTGTTTTGCCAATGAGATGCAGTAACCTGTGACGACACAATTCAGATACTCTTGGTTAGAGCCATAAGAGAGTCCCCAAATTAATTTCCCAGTATTTCCACGGACCTATGTACATTAGTACCTATGCGTGCGGGTGAGAGAGGTGTAAACATTCTATGATCCGTCACCACCTCATGGGGGCTGGGGTGGTGATCTTTTCCAGGCTTATTCCGCAAACAAAACAGTGCCAGGGGAAGGGAGTAAAGCCATCACTTATGCAAACCAGAACACATTTTTTGACAACTGAGTTTTCAACAAGCCATTGAGACCCTCCACAATCACATTGGCCTGAGGGTGGTACACCGAGCACAACCTGTGCCGTATCCCCAAAAGTGAAGTAATTTTAGTGAACAAAGCGTTAAAGAAGTGAGTCCCATTATCGGACCATAACACTTCACCAATACCCCACCGTGTAAATACCTCCCTTACCAAGAATCTGGCCGCTGACTTGGCATCGGGGTGCATGCAGGGTCCAGCCTCAAGCCATCGGGAAAATGGACACACAACCACAATAAATAACGATAGGTGAGGCACCTTTGTACCATATCAATGAAATCAGCATGTCATTCTTTAAAAGGACCTGAAGGTCAGAGTATGACCCCGCTTACCACCCTCATAGTATTTCCTGGATTGGACTCCTTACTGAGTGTGCAATTACCAATAAACCTACTCACCTGCTGGGCACAAACCAATCCTCCTGAAGTTCTGCTGCACGTTGTCACTGAGGAGTATGTGCCGGGAAATGCAGTGCTCCAAAGCCACAAGAAGCAACTCTATGGGCATCACTACCTTCCCCGTCAGGTCCTGCGTCCACAACACATTTGTGGGAAAGAGCATACACCCCATTTTCGCCGAAAGCTCCTTTTACCCCTGTGGTGCTTTCCCTGCAGTTCAACAATTTGTAACAAGGCGACTGCAGTATACGGGACTGGCAATTGTGCCTGTTGGGACATCATTTCATTTTTTGGGCTATCTGGGAGGGGCAAGTAAGCTGCAGCCTTTGCCGATCGGTCCACGGAATTATTACCAAGTGCTACAAAATCAGTTTTACTAGTATGCGCAGCACATTTAACAACCCCTATCTCCATAGGCAATGTTAGCGTGTCAATTAATCATGAAAGCAGAGCAGCATCCCGGACAGGAGTCCCGTCAGGACTTCTAAACCCTCTTCTCTGCCATCTCGATAACCCTGAATGTATTGTTGTGGTAACATACAGAGAGTCAGAGTAGATAGTGACTGCCTTCCCCTTATTTGTTTCCAGCACCTCAATAAGCGCCACCAACTCGGCTGTTTGCGCAGAGTAATGTGATGGCAATCGCTTATCAATCTCCACCCACTACTTACCACCCATAAGACTTACAACCGCTGCTCCTGTATGTCTCTCACCAGTGCCCTGATCAATCATTGATGATCCATCAACAAAAAGTGTTCCTCCTGTCTCCAAAGCATCTTCTTTAACACTTGTATTTTTTCCCTCATCTCCCTCATAGGTAACACAATCATAAACATCATCATCAGGCTGCACTAGGTCAGCCAAAAAAGTTGCTGGGTTTACTACGTGACACCTCACTGGTTGTACGGAAGCATTTGACAAAATAACCTCACACCCAGAAACTCTCTGAGTAGTCAAAGTTGATTTTGACTTCTCCAGAATTGCAAAAACGGCATGCTCCACATTCAGTGTCACCATCGTAATGGCTGAGGACCTTTGTATTGCAAATGCCGCTGCCATAAGAGATTGCTCACATAGAAACTGACCACGTATAACTGAGTCTAACAACCCACTATAATAGGCCAAGTGTGGCCTAATGATGTTTTCTGTGTTAGGCTGCTGTCATTACCTTCCCATCTGTATGGTAAAAAAGAAAAAATAGCTTTTGGTAATCTGGTGTCGCCAAAACTGGAGCATTACTGATTGCAGTCTTGAGCTCCTGAAAACAAGTTCTCATTTCATCTGACCTCTTGATCTGACTCTTCTCTTTCTGTACTTCCTTGAGAGCTTGCAGCAGGGGCCTCATGTAACTAGAGTAGTCGAAAATAAAAGACCCACAATAGTTACAGAGCCCCAAAAACAGCTGCATCTGATTTACTGTAGTTGTTTGATGTGTGTTCTGAACTGTGGTGGCTCTCTCAGGTATTACCCTTCTCCCTGCGGATGATAGTACCTGTCCCAACTACACTACTTCTGTTTGACAATATTGCAGTTTTTCTTTGTCCACTTTGTACCACTTCTCCACGAGCAGGGTTAGGAGTCTGACTGAGTGTCCTCTACCCTGCTCCTCTGAAGCACTACAAACAAGTAAATCATCCACATATAGAATTATAGTACTTGACATTTGTAAGTTCCCCAAATCCATCTAAATAACTCAGTTAAAAACACTTGGAGATTCACAGCACCCCTGGGGTAACCTTGTGTGTTCAAATCTCTGTCCACGATACGTAAATGCAGTGAGGTACTGGGAATCGGGGTGCAAACGAACCGAGAAAAAGGCATTTTTCAAATCAATAACTGTGAAGTGAGTCGACCCAGTAGGGATGTTACATACAATGGTAGCAGGATTTGGTACCACTGGAAAGTTTGCTTCAACAATGTTGTTCAGAGGCCGCTAATCCTGATCCATCCTCCAACTAGACCCCTTTGCCTTCTTCACAGGGTAAATGGCTGTGTTACATGTGGATATGGAAGGTTGTATAATGCATTGCTTCAACAACGCAATAATGGTCTCAAAAATCCCTTCATCTGCCTCCTTAGACATTATTTTATTTGCACCGCCCCTAAACTTTTCAATAGTCCCACATCATGGAGATTGCTGGTCCATAAGTGACTCTGCACTTTCTCCAAATCCTCCTTCCAGTATGACAATGTTTTTCTCACGATTAATATAGTCTGTTGTACCTCCCTTTGCTCCACCATTAACTGACAAGGCACCTCAATCTCAAAAACCATTTCACCTGCGTCTTCCGCATCCTCAAACAATTGCTCATCGGACACGTCTCCTAATGATGAGGTCGGATCAATACACAACACTGTGCGTCATTCGCCTCCTTCCTCATCGGTGCCTGAAAGAACCACCCTGTCCTTCACAACCATGCTTCAGGAAGTATGGTAACAATAGTCCCAGGTGTTATCTCCTGTGACTCGGCAGACCAGAACAGAAATTCTAGGGATATCTACCATATCCGATCTCTTATTCCAGGTACCCAATTCAACACTATAATTACCCATTCAAGAATAATGCAGAATGTACTGGCACCCCCCAATCACGCTGTCGCTGCATATGTGGGTAAAAGCAATGCTTCTCTCAATTGGTACAATCCTTGAGTTGAGCATACTATGGCGTCCTTTGACAACGTGATCGACATATTAAGCTTGCTCAGGAAGTCCCTTCCCAAAAGGTTTGCTAGAGTATCTTTACAGTATAACAAGGGAGCAGATAAAGTTTGATTACCTACCTTGATACGCAAATCTTCAGTGTATGGAACCGATAGGACAGCCCCAGGAAACCCCATTGCTTTGCCTGATAGGGGGAATCCACCTTCTTTAATACAGGATGTATTGGCCGCCGTGTCGATCTTGAAAGAAAATGTCTGTTTACCTACCTTTACACCTATCTGGGGTTCCTCTTCCGGATCTGTAGTAACCGATAGAATTGGACATGTCAGAGATACCTGTGGGCTGGCCTATTCCTGATACATTTGAGCACCAGAATGCGAAAAAGGGTTTCCTCTGAGTACACTTTCTCCAGTGTAATGGGTGACTGTCCCATTCGGTAGAGGATTCTTCTCCCAAGCCTGTACTGGTGCCTCGTCTGACATGATTGGGGCATGAGTCTGTGTCATTCCAGTTCCCTGGTTCTGATCAACCTGTGCTTGCTGCAATGGCACAGCGTTTGGAGCATAGGGTGATATTTGGACATTCGTCTAGAGGGCACCTGTGTTAAAATACTGTGGCCAACTTCGACAATCCTGTGACAGGCATGTTGCTGAGTGGCAGTTTCCTTTGTATTACTCTAGTGGGATGTGTACCTGACTGGTGCTGGTCAGTTCCCTCATTCAGGGATAGCAGGATTTAGCTTGGGTTATTCGGGTCTTTCCCTGCCCATCCAGTGCAGGGTCTTTACTTATCTAAGTTCCTCTGTGAGATAGCTGCAATGAGGAAAAGGGTTGACAGGGCATCCTCCCCCCGACCACTGGTTAGAGAGGGCTAAATTGGATGCTATGGGATTCTTTGTATTACTCTAGTGGTATGTGTATCTGACTAGTGCAGGCGTATTCCCGTTCAGGGTTTGCTCGGTTTAGGTCGGAGGATTTTGGTCCTTCCCTGCCCATCAGTGTGGGGGGTTCTTACCTATCCTCTAGGTGTTAGCGGTATGTGGACATGGGTTGAAAGGGTGTCCGCCTCCAGCTGTCTGGATCGGGAGGATTAAGTGAAGTTTTAGGTTCCTCATTGGGAGTCTAGTTTCCTTATGGGTTTGTGGTTCCTAGTCCTTTCCTTCTGGTTATGGAGCAAATAGCCAGGTTTTGAGTAATTTCCTGAATTCCAGATGATCCCTTGTGTTGCATATGTTTTTAGGAAGGTTATTCCAGGTTATTGCTGCCAGGTGAGAGAAAGATGATCCTCCAAATGTTCTTTCATTGTATGGTTTTAGTTGCAGGCGAATATCATTGCTTGAACTGAGTGGTCCTGTTCGGTGGTAGATGGTTATTTTCTTATTTAGGAACTAAGCTC
Source organism: Ambystoma mexicanum (assembly GCF_040938575.1). Classification (NCBI taxonomy): domain Eukaryota; kingdom Metazoa; phylum Chordata; class Amphibia; order Caudata; family Ambystomatidae; genus Ambystoma; species Ambystoma mexicanum. The sequence goes on along the minus strand of NC_090941.1, from coordinate 1,024,703,953 downwards.
CTTGGTTGTGGATTGCTCTGTGTGTTATGCACATTGTTTTGAACTTTATTTGCTGTATTATTGGTAGCCAATGTAGCATTTTCAGAGCTGGGTTAATGTGTTCTCTTCCTGGTTGTTTAACCAGGAGTCTCGCCGCAGCATTTTGGATGCGCTGAAGTTTCTTAAATAATCATTATGGCATTGCTAGGTATAGGCTGTTGGCATAGGGTACTCTGGACATGATGTGAGCGATGATGGTGATTATATTATGGGTGAAAGAGAGGAAAGGTAGGATCCTTTTTGCTGTGTGTAGGAGAAAGAAACATTTCTTGATTATAGTGTTTATTTGTGGCTCCAGTGTTAGTTTGTTTTCCATCAGGACTCCCAGGTTCTTTACTGACGTTGATGGGGTCAGTGCTGTTCCTAGCTCCGTTGGCCATGGGATGTAGTGGTTGCTTTCCCCACCTTTGGATGTAATCATTGTTTCTGTTTTACCCGGGTTGAGTTTGAGACTGTTGGTGTTCATCCAGCCATAGAGGTCTTGTAGACAGCTTTCCAGCATTGTGTTTCCTTCCTGGGTATCTTGTATCTTGTAGACGATCTGGGTACAGTCAGCATAGTAGCATGTGAGGACGTGTCTTTTAATGAGGCTGGCTGATTAGTGGGCTCAAGTATATGTTGAAGGGCAAGGGCATAGGGATGATCCTTGTGGTATTTCACAGGTGGATTCCCTTGGAGTGGATTTGAAAGGTTTAATCGATATGGTTTCTGTTCTATTTGTTGGGAAGGATTTAATACATAGTAAGGCTTGATCAATGATTCCTATTTCTTCCAATATCCCGATGAGAATGTCTAGTGGATTATGTCGAATGCTGATGATAGATCCAGAAGTATTTATGGCGAAAAATCCCGGACAATTACAACAAAGGGAAAGGTCCAACTACTTCTCAGAAGCATCATCACAGGCCTTAGCAGACATTCCTGATCGATAGCGGCTGTTTAGCCACACCAAGACTTTTTCTGACCTCCCTCCTGGCACCTGGCATCCAAGCAGCAGCAAATGCCAAACTGATCCAGGTGACCACATATGAACTCTTGCTCTTCGTGAACACGTCCGCGTTTAGTGCCATTAAGGAAAAATTACGGACACCAAGGCCAGTAACTTTGTAAAACCAGTACATACTCGACCTCTTGACAACAATGGAGAGCAGAGTATGCCGGAAAATTGGGAGTACCTACGGCACATTTATGTCTCCCAATGACACAGAAAATGGCACGCTTACCAGAACTATTACTGCCCTGCATAAACTGAAAGTGATCATGGAAACTGAGACTGAGATCACCAACGACTCATGGATTGATTCTTTATCTGATGGGTACTGTGAGAAACCTAAGGGTATCCTCACTCCTACTCCCCCTGAATTCTCTGCTTCGATGGCCAGAGAAAGACCATCGATCATTGATCTCGATCCTGGGGGTGGAAAATCGAGGGAGGATCACCTGGGTGGAAGGTCCTTGGGGATTGGGAAAATGGTGCCCACAGGCGAGACATGGTATCCCCCTTTTCCCTGTGAGAAACAACCTAACCCAACCAGGGCTTTATGGGCTATTGTACAGCAGTTCCCCTCAATTTTCCTCATCTAACCAACTACAGTACTGGGACGACGAAGAAGCGACTAGCAGTAGTGAACACTAGTAACCCATTTCACCACTCTAGTACTGAGATGAGGAAGATGCATACAGAGCTCAGTCAGGCAATCCTAATTTACACTCACACCTGCAACGTGTCAAGTGGTTGCAGGTGTATAAGAATGGAGGAAACCAGCAAGAGGGAGACCAACAGGCAAGCCTGTTTGGAGAAGTCCAGCTGGTAGGCTAGCTTGTGAGGAGGTAGCTGTGGTGTATCCAGCAGCGAAGCCAGGATGCCGGTAGATGATCCAGAGGTCTTGTGGTGCCCAGGAGCAGGCGGGCCATGAAGAAACCAAAGGTCTGGGAGCCTCCATGGTCAGGGACATGCAGCCGGAGCTGCGGTTGAAGGAAGGGAAGCCAGACAGCTGCCAGCGTCCATGGAAGCAGAGCAGAGCTAACAGTGAGAACCAAAGAGCAACGGAAGAGCGACCGGAGCTCACGAATGAAAGAAAGTCAGCGAGCAGAGGTGAAAACCAGTCGCACAGCTGCATGGTAGGACCGCTGAGGACCTGTGAGTGAAGTGACAAAGTCACTCGGACCAAGGCGTTCCTGGGGCTGTCAGGAAAGAAGGCAAGTGCAGAACAAGTGAAACAGTATGAAATTGATTGAACGAACCTGAGGCTGCGGGTTGGCTGAAACTTAACGGCAAAGCAAGTAGTAATTAACTTATTGAATACCACATTGAATGAAACCTTTATTGAATACCGCACTGAACGAAACCGTTACAAGGAATATAATACAAAAAGCGAGAAATACATATGAGATGCCAACAGTGTTTTGTGACAATTAAATAAGTGGCAAGAAAGCCAGAGTGGAAGAATTGTGAGAGAGCATGACCGGAAGGTGGTAAAGGAGTGGAATAACCTCCAAGTGAACTCTTGTAACTGAAAGCAGTGTGGCACCTGTTGTGTGACAAAGGACCTCATCATGAGTTGGGCAGTAGCCTTTAAATGCAGCAGTAATGGTTTTACCGCCACATTTGAGGACTGGCTCAAAGCTGGGGGTAAACACGCAGAGAAAATGGCAATTTTTTTCCTGCGCAATTAACGCCAGCAGTATTACTGTGCGGTAATTGCGCCGAAAATTCCCCATTGGGTCCAATGATCCAATGGACCCAATGGGGAATGGAGACTTACAGTTAGCGCGCAACCCGTGATCCGGCGGTACGGGTGGGCGCTAAGGCAAATAAAGTTGGGCGGTATCCCAGTCGGAATACCGTCCAACTTGTGATGAGGCACAAAGTGTGGTAAACCTAAAAGGCTGACAAGCATCATCCAAGTGAGTGGAAACTTGCACACAGGGTTAAAAGTAGAAGAACCTGTATGGGTCAACAAACATAAGGTTCCTGGTTGATTTCCCTAGGCTTAAGGAAGAATCCGGGAAAGAGAGAACAGATAGAGGAACTTGAGGCTTTGGAGAGGCCAACAAAACATAAAATGACCCTCCCAATCCTGAACTCCGAAAAACTAAGGAGGAAGAGCCAGAGACACTTTCAGACTTAGCCTTTGCTCAAAGAAATGATGCCTTGCTCGCTGAAGCATTTTTACAAGTTCTATCAGAACCTAACGGTCGTGATAAAGGGGGGCCTTTCTTCTTTTTGAAACATGGGCTTCTTTATAGGGGACACACCACTTCAGAAGACCAGATAAAAACACAGTTGGTGGTCCCTAAAAGTCACAAGCAGGTGGTCCTAGAAATAGCCCATTGACACCTGACAGGGGGTCTTCTGGGGCAGTCCAAAACTCAGACCCAAAGAACAAACAAATTCTACTGTCACAGAATCTATGCCAATATCAAAAATTGTATTCAGGCCTGCGAAATCTGCCAGAGAACTAACACACACAGGCCACCACCAGCTTGCTAAATCCACTACCAATAATTGAGGTCCCGTTCTCCTGGATTGTTCTTAAGTGGTGGGCCTGTTTTGGGTTAAGGTGATTAAAGGCCCATCCGCAACACCTGCACACCGGTGACAGCATGCAGAGTGTTGCATACATAGGACCAAAATATAGGCAGTGAGGAGCAAGACCAGAGCATGTGAATATAATCAGCTTCCCCTCTCCACATCTAGGGCAGCCCACCATCGACCCTGCTTTGAAAAGCTGCAACCTGGCTCGATACCTGGCAGGATAGTAATGGTTCCTGTTCAGGATCTTGAACTGAATTATCCTAAATCTTGAGTTTAGTGACACATTACGAGTCAAACCACACATCTCCCTCCATGCCTCATCAGGCTGTTCCACCCCAAAGTCTGCAGCCCATTTATCCCGACACTTAGATGAGCCCCAGGCCTGTGGCTCGTTATGGGTTAATACAATGTAGAGAGCACTGCGTGGCAACCACCTGAGCCAATAATATATGAAAGGACTGGGTGGGAGTCGAGCCCCAACTGGACCCCGAGCCAACATTTTCTAAACGCCCTCCTGGCGTCTAAGGTACTGCAGCCACCATGTCGCTTTGCACTGTGGGGTAGATAGGACCTCTTGCACCTCAAAAAAATAACCCTCAACATACATATCCCCCAATGTCTGTATCCCTTCTTTCCTCTAGGAGCCGACAATTTCCCCGTCAGATTTTGGTAGGAGGTGCACACAATGCCATAGGGAATTTTCCTACTATACAGGTGCAATATCCCCAGTATCTGCCAGAATTTATTCCATGCCAGCAGCGTTACCCCCACTGGGTCAAACTGACATTCGTCTAAATACCCCTCTGAAATCATCAGGGATCTAAGATCACTGCCACCAGCAGCATGTCTCTCAATATTTACATGAGGGTGTACATCCCCCATCTCGAACCAGTAGGAAACATATTGACCTTGCACTGCTGGCCAGTACACCCAAAGATTCGGAGCTGCAAACCCACCTGCCTCATACGACCGAGTCAAGGTGAACCACTTGAGCAGTGCCATAAGAATTTTGTGACTGCCGCTTTGAGGTCTTTAATGAATAAATGGCCAGGCAATAACAGCACATTCTGGAACAAGTAGAGTAACTTCGGAAGTGCTACCATTTTTTACAGGCCTATTCTGCCCGCTAAGGTCAATGATAATTTCGCCCATTGCTGCAGCTTATCTGGCAGAAGGGACATATAACCCTTGAAGTTACAGCTGTGTAAGGTTGTAGCCCTCCTAACAACATCGACGCCCAGGTACCTTAAAAAATGCAGTGCCCAGGTGAAGTCCATCAAATCGGCAAGCTTAAGTGTGGCCTCCGTTAGGAGAAATAGTATTGACTTGGTATAGTTTATGTGAAGTCCGGAGAATCTGCCAAATTGTAGAACATCTTGCATTATTGGCCCAATGTGTATTTGGGGTTGACGTACAAACAAGATGACATCATCAGCATATAAAGAGATTATTTCTGGGATGCCCATTATCCAAATTCCTCCCATCCCTCCCATATGAGTGCCAGAGCCGAATACGGTCTGCCAGAGTCTCTATAGCAAAAAGCAATGTGGACAGCGGGCATCCCTGTTGTGTGCCCCAGCCAATGCATATATTGTCCGATAATAGTCCATTGGTGATAACCCTAGCCACCAGTGCTGAAAATGTGGACCAAATCCACACTTTGTCAAGACCATGTATAGATACTGCCATGACACAGTGTCAAAAGCATTCTGCATGTCCAGCGACGGCGCAACCGTCTGGGACCTGGGGTCAATTTGAGACAGAATATTTAAAAAACGCTGTATATTGAGGGCCATAGAAAGTCCAGGGACAAACCCAGACTGATCCAGATGTATCACATGCACCATGAGGGGCGTTAACCGAGTAGCCAATACCTTGGCCAGGACTTTAACATCAGTTTTAAGGGTGCAAAAGAAGGAGACTGACACACTGGTGGCATGCTGGTTGGCATAAACTTGTGTTGAAAAAATAAAGAGAAAACCTTATTCTCCCCTAACTCTAAGAGGGGTTTCCCTACCTCAGCTAAGGAACTAAGGATTCAGTCAGAATGTCCAAGTAAATGAAAAGAGTCTGCTATTGTGTATCAACATGCCTACTTCTGTCCCTCACACTTGTAACTTAAGTGGATCTTCTTGGCCCAGAAGAATGTCTCCCTTCTTCTGGACAATGGATTTAAGTTCCAATTGGCAGGTGGGAACTTTGCCTAAGAGAATGACTCCCATCCCCAGGTCTTGGTTCCTTTCAAAAATGCAAAACAACGTTCCAGCTTGTAGCGCTGTAAAGTTCTCAGTTCAAACTCGAAAGATAAAGTTTCAGCTCAAACATCAACATTCCATTCTGCCCATAGTTTTTCTTACTATTGGGTTCCTGGAGAATGTCTCCTTTCTCCAGGTATCTTGTTCTCAGTATTCTCACAGTGCCAGGGGAATGACTCCATTCCCCCTGCCTGCCTTGGCTTTGCTTCGTGGTACACAACACCACAGGTTTTGGCATCCTTCCCCTGATCTCGCTTGGCTTGTAGTTTCACCGTAGTAGGGGGGAATGTCTTCCTTTGCCCATGCCCTTCTCGGACCCTTTAACACAGTTCACGAAGGCTGAGGGAAGGACTCCCTTCCCCAGGCCCTCCTCAGCCTTGATCATACAGTTCACAGTACCAGGGGTATATTTCCCTTCCCCTGGCTTGGACCAACTTGGTTCACTAACCTGCCAAGTATGTTCTTGTTCACAGGATCTTTTTCACAGTTCACGAAGGCTGGGGGAATGACTCCCTTCCCCAGGCCCTTCCTAGGCTTCTTACTGCAGTTCACAATATTTGGGGCTTCTTACTTTAGGTGCAGGTCCAAACCCTAGTTGGCAGACCTGGTTTACTTCCTTGCCAGGAACTGCGACGAGGAAGAGTGATTAAGATGCCCTTCCTATGAGAGGGCGGGTCCCAGACCCATGTTGGCATACCTGAGATGGTTTCTGGCCAGGTACTGCGACGAGGAAGAGTGATTATGATGCTCTTCCTATGAGGATGAAGGCCTTGCCAATGCTCTCCCCGTGGTGTGCGTCTTGTTCGTGTCTCAGCTTGTGTCCTTCTCAGCTTTGCTCACTTTCCCATATGTCACAGTGGCTTTGTAACCCTTTTCCTCCTCTTGACAGTGTGTTAGTTCTTGCCCACACCTATCAGCGGCCTTCGGGTTCTGAAGTGCATCTCCCGGATCCTTCTGTCTCGTCTGCTCTCATCGAATGGAGTGGGAGCTCCTTTTAGCAGGCCGGTAAGCATCCTGGACACTGTCTTCGGTTTCCTCTGCTTTCCAGCTCTCACAATCCCAGTTCCTCAGGGAGGACTTCGCTCTCTGTTTGGTTTTCCCTCTTCTATTTTGCATTGGCCTTGGCCAATTAGAATTCCTGAAACACTAGACTGCTCCATAGCAGTTTGAGGATCCCTCTTCAAACCTCCATGCCTCCTTCTCGTCCAAGTACTTCCGTGAGAGCTCTCTCTAAGGTAGACATGACTCTTCTTAGTCACAGTACCTTTACCATAGATTCTCTTGGGTCGACTATGTTCTTCCTCGTCTCAGTACTGTTGCTACTATCTACATGGCACATTTACATGGGATGGCAAGGTAAAGGTCGGTTGGGTGAGGGGGATTGAGGTGAAGTATACCGCGTTCTCCCTGTATAGTCGTCCCTAGTCCCACAGGGGGGGTCCCTTTCCATGAGATCCTCCCGCTGAGTACCACCCCAGGGGGACTATCGGGTAGCGGTTTCACCTCCCATGCCTCATGGGAAGGGGCTCACCCTTGGGAAAAAGTGATGACATCCAATGATTTGTCACACAGTGTTGATGAGCGACAGTGGTCTGTAAGAGCTACAATCATCTTCATTCTTGTGTGGCTTGAGGAGAACAGTGATGATAACCTGCCGGATATAAGGTGGGAGGAGTCCCAAAACACAGGCTTACTCCCAGACCTTTAACAAGTAGGGGCCCAGCAGCGATTTGTATTGTTTATAGAATTCAGCCCTGAGGCCGTCAGTGCCAGAAGCCTTTCCAGTTGGGAGGGCATCTATAGCATGGATAATCTCCTCCTCAGTTATTGGTACATCCAATTGAGCCCTGACCTCCGGTGCTAAATGGGTCAGGGGCAGGTTATCCAAAAACCACGCTATCTCTACTACGGAGCTGTCATCCCACTGCACCACCACCCCCTAAAACTCATAGAGCGATTTGTTAACATCCCTGCCCCTAGCAGATCCCCTAATTGTTGGGATACAAAGGTTCCCGCCATCTTGTCTGATAGTTCTCGCCAACAATTTTCCTGGACACTCTCCCTCTCCATACCACTGCGCTGCTGCCGGGGCATCAATGAATTTCAATTCCATTTCAGCATTCCGGCACAATTCATCTATTTACCCCTTAACTTGAGCGAAAGTGGCTGCAGGATGGTGTGCCCTCTGGCCCTCCTCAAGGGTATGAAGAGTGTGCTCACATGTCCTAATATCCCTGCGAATCACCTTCAGGACCCCGACCTCATTGGACATGGCATTGCCACATATATACACTTTGAAAGTTTGCCACAGAGTACCCACATGAGCCACTGATACAGTATTATTGTCAAAAAAGAGCTTTATGCACTATGTTCTGCAATGCTAGCAGCTTAAATCTCCATTTGTGAAAGGTATCAGAGTCTACGGCCAGACACAAGGAGATAACAACTGGAGAATGATCTGAATAGGTTCTCGGAAGAATTTGAATCAACTCTACTTCACCACGGAGAGAGGATGATACCAGTCACAGGTCTATCCCCAAGAAGGAATCGTGCACCCAGGAGTATAACATGTACTCCCTGGACCCGGGGTAAAGCATCCTGCACACAGCCATAAGCTTCATACTACCCATTACGTCCAAGACAGTGCAAGCAGCTCTGGAGAGTCCCCTGTGGGAGGTAGTGAAGTGATCCAGACCAGTGTCCAAGATGGTGTTGAAACCCCCTCCCCATAGAACAAGAACCATGGGGTAAGAGCCCACTATCTCAATAATCTCAACGTAGAAATGCGGGTCATCCACATGATAACAGTTCTCTGTGTCCCAGCTTGCTGTGTACAACAACATATCTCCCCTGTGCATCAACGTGCATTTTGAGGTGGTGGAATGGGAGTGACTTATGTATTATTGTCAGTACCCCATGCGACTTAGAGGAGTAAGATGTGTAAAATCTATTCTTGCCCCATCTTCTTGTAAAGCACCTGTTCTGAGAGTCTTCTTGTGATGTGATTTTTATCAAAACCCAGGGTGCGGGGAGAGTAGCTACCCTGGCACAAGGTAGACAATAAACAGCAGGAAAGAAAAGAGTCCTATGATGTAAAGACCCTGCACACCACTATACTGGAAAGAGTGAAAACTTAAACAGGATTAGCAAAGTACATTCGAGAAAGATCTCAGAGAGAAAGGTTTGTAAAACACAAAAATAATTTAATTAGACAAACAAATTGATATTGAAATAAGAGCGCTACACATTGTGGGATTCCCCCGTCCTTAGGGATTAAAAATGATATCATCATTCCAGAACATTTACATATTCCTGATCTAGAAAGTAAACAGACACATTTTTCAACAGGAGTGGTCTTATAAATGTCTCCAACTAAAAATGTAATAAATCTTAACATATAATATCTAAAACATCCTACCATGGTCAGGAGTCCTTAATCACCTGGATTATGTTGTGAGCAAGAGCCCACTGTCTTATTTCGATATCAGTTTGTTGGCTTAGTTAAATAATGTTTGTGTTTTCCAAAAATCTTCTCCCTGAGATCTTTCTCCCGCAAAAGTGGGAGATAACTTCGGGCTGTCGAGGATTGAAAGCAGAGTTCTCACCACAATGTCTCCATATCTCCCTTGACATTGTCGTCCGGGATACCCGCTATACGGATATTGATGCAGCGAGATCGGGGTTCCCGCTCATCACACTTCTTAAGGGCTGTATGAACTTGTATCACCTCATTCTCTGCTGCACTCCCCCACACACCGCCTTCTGCAATCCTCTCATCCGTCTTCTCCAGCCGGGCCTTGATGGAGTTAATAATGCCTGTAATGTCATCTAGCTTGACATTAACCGCTGAGATCCCCCTGCATGCACTGCATCATCTTCTGGATCTCGGATCCCCCTGTCGGGGCTCCAGGATTTTCCACCTCTGTCTCATTCACCGCACCACCGTGTTTTTTGACGAGGTGCATGCGTAGACATCCATGGTGCCCTGTTTAGTTTCCGCACCTTTCATCATCTTCCGGTTAGATATTAGGGAGCGGGCAGGACCACAAAGACCAGGATGTGTGAACCAAATGACAAGCCAAATGAACCCCAAACTCCACAGCCCTCAGGAAAATGCAGAGAAACTTTGAAGTATTGCCACTATTGCCTGCAATGCAGAGATTACAGCACCCGGGGCAATACAGTAGGCAGTGGTCGGAGCAATGGGATATTGCACTAAGGCTTTATAGTCCCAACTGGGCTGTATGCAGTGAGGTGTTAGGGAGCACCCTGCCCATATATCCAGAACAGCAGCTGGAGCACGCTGAGGAGGCCTTCCAAGGAATCGCTGCCAGTGGTGTTAGTGCAGCAGAACTGGAGGAGATCCGTCTAGTCCAGCACTGCTGTGCCAAGTCCCATGCTTACAGCAAATGCTTTTCTTATTTGTTTTCTGTCTCCCTCTGCGAGGGACTTGGCATTGGTTAAAATGCTTGCTATACCCTTTGAGACCACAATAAAAAACATTCGCAGACAAGGAACGAAATCCACCAGGCCCCAGCG